>NW_006436811.1:14853249-14895000 GCF_000325575.1 Pteropus alecto
CTCTTTCCCATGAAGGTAATTCAGAGCATGTTTTATTTTTGGAATTTACAAGTTTGAGACACTAATAAAAAAAAGAGGTGCAAATTATAGTCTAGTATTTTGGAAAATATTGGCAATATACTGTCACTAGGTAGGTAGGAGACTGGAAAGGACAGTAGTTATTAAAGGATTTTCCAAAGGGAAAAATACAAACATGGCTTTTTTTTAAGACCCATACATAATAGATGTTGGTGATAGGAGTACCAATATTTGAAGATTAAAGATAATTTTGTTTCTCCCTATACATCTTTTTCTCTTAATTATGACTCTTTAAACTAGAAGAATAAAAAAATAGAAATTTAGGAGGCACTTTGTATTTTTTTGGAAATGAATCTGGTCAAGGTAAAGGGGTTACTTAAATGGAATATGTACTCACGATTTTACATGTATGTTCTGTAGACATGAATATAGTACATACGTAGCAACCTGATTTACAGACTTTGAATTAGATAAATGTTTTACATCAAAATCTACACATTCCAGGTTCTACTGGCCTTGCTTCTGAGTTAGTAAATGTAGTATATTAGAGATTTAGCACAATAAGAAAATCATAATATCAATGACAATATGTTGTCACCTCACTCAGGTTACATATTATGATGAAACAAAATTAACATTTTTATACATATAAAAAAGATTTATTTAATAAAAAAAGAACTGATAGTTGATATAATTATAGTACCCAAAGCAAATGATGTGGAAATGATATTATATTCATTTTAACACAATGTATAGCTAAAATTATCATCATTGTATAATAAAATACAAATCATATGTTATAAGAGACTTTGTAATTATGTGATATGTAAATGCCATACAGCATTTTCTCCATCCTAACTGAAGTAGTCTAATAGTCCATAGGAAATTTTTTTTCACTTATTTGCTAGGAAATTACAACTTTAGGAAAAATAAAAAACTTTCTCTATTTGAATTGCTTTCAGATCCCCACCATTTTGCTAATTACTCAACCTGTTCCTCTCTCTGACATTTTGTCAGCTTTACTCAGGTAATGGGTGCATATATTATTGAAAATTTAGTTCTGAAAGTCTAATCTGATAAATTTACATAACTGTTGATTGCAAATCAAGTCTTTGAGGAGGAGGTAGAATGGCAAACTAAGCAGCTAAAACTTTTCTCAAGCCTTCTTTCTTGTAATAACTTCTTAACATAGGAAACAGTAAACAGCAATTGCCTACTTTAACATACCTAATAATGTGTAATTCATTAGTTTTATTATTTAACCGTGGCATTATGACATTTCTCTGGCGTGAGCTACTTCATATTTTATTCTTGAAAAAGCTACATCTACAATGTCAATTAAGCTGTTGGTCTAGATTTCTACTAGGTTATTATCAAAAGCTTTAGGATCTCTAGATGCACATTTTTAAACAGTAAAGTTGAGTTTTAGAACAGATATTGAACTGCTAAACTTTTTAATATTGCTAATGTAAAACAATGCTGAACATTGTTTTACATCGTGGTTTATCTAGCTTAATATGTATATGATTATTTAGCATGGTGAGGAAAAGCAGAAGCAAGGGTAATTAAAAATTCCCATATTTTTTGTGTTTGATGCTTTATTTCTTTCCTATATTTGCATGAATTAATGATCAAAGTAGATTAGCAAGGGAATTTATTAGAGAGATAAGGCTTTATGCAACACTCATGTCATATTTTGCAGAATTTTCTGCTAAAATGAATTTGAGAGTGAGTCATGGACTTCAGACCAAATTGACTAAATCTTTCATTCATAAATTGCAGACAAATAGGAACTATCCTTACCTCTATATTACTCCCAACTGCAAATGAAAAATTTAGAGCAGAGGGCAGAGGTCTTCAGAAGGCGAGTTCTGCCTAAGTTTCATCTACCATGCCTGAGCACAGAGGAGCAACACAGCCACAGAACCTAGATAGAGATTGCTTGCTGCTTTCAAACTTAGTCCCCCTCCACCACCACCACCACCAATTAAGTGGTAGTATTACCTAATAGATTCTGGATCCAGAGAACAGGCCAATTAAATTTCTTCCCACAGGAAACACTGGATATAACAAAGTAGATAGAGGGAACACCCTCATTAGAACTAAGAATGACAAGATAAGTCTTAAAACTATGCTTATAGTTTTCTGTTCTATTTTATTAACTAAACATAAACAATCGAATAAAATGTAGGAGAATGTCAATGATTTCTGAGGGTTTTTTTGACAACCAAAACAAAACCATAAATTAATAATGTTTTCAATCATTTCAGAAGAAAAGATTATATTCCAGTTTAACCTAAAGAGCATGTGATAACCAACATTGATATATTTAGTACAGAGTTTAAATGCTGTCAGAATTAAATATTTATAATTAAACTATTATTTCATATTTCCCATTCGCAGCTATTATCTAAGAGTACAACATATCAGTTCCGGGAATAATACTTAAGGTAAGATTAAAACTGATTAAAAAATCACTTAGATTCGAACAAGACAAACCAAAACTTATAGAAACAGACAACAGTTTGGTGGTTACCGGAGATAAAGGGGAGATGATAAGGTTAAAGAGGGTCAAATATATTGTGACAAGAGGAGATTTGACTTTGGGTGGTGAACACACAATGCAATATACATACAATGTTATTGAATTATATATTTAAAACCTATATAATTTTATTAACCAATGTCACCTCAATACATTTAATTAAAAAACTAGAAAGATAGGTAATTACAAGTCTGTTCATTAATGCTTCAGAGGGAGTCTCCAATGGAATCAGATGAGGAAAGCATTGCAATAAGATCTAGCAAGCGAGAACAACATAACAAAATGTGCTGGTGTGTGAATACTAGCAACAAAGAGGTTTAGCAGAAATTAACAGTGTACTTCCCAAATCATGAAAGGTTTAATCTTAAGTGTTGCACATTTCTTTAAGAAGAAACATAGAAGGTAAGACCACTATTTCTATGTAAAAAAAAGGAAAAAGGTTTTCTTTAGAAAGTCACACACTTTACAGGCAAGAGGACTTCGGAGTTAGGAAATTCTAGATTTGAACCCTGTCTCTATCACTTTATAAGCTGTCTTACTTTGGATAAGTTACCTAATTATATTTAAAATAAATAAAGCAACTTGGAACACATGGGTTAGTTATACCTATTCTCAAATACAATTCTCATTTTTTTTGTTAGCCGAATTATATTGGATAAATTATTTCTGGGTCTTAATTTTCTCATCTGGTAATTAGAATAATGAATATTCATCACACAACAATCATATCTGATAAAATTCCCAGGGATTTTGTGAACAAAAGATGTGATAAAATATGTAAAGTTCTCACATTGCCCTCTGCTTTAACAAATATTAATCTCTATCCTTATTAACTACATTCCTTAAGACAAAATTTTGGGAGAGTATTAAACTGTTGCTTTGTGATGATGTCATAAAACAGATCAAAACAAAAACAAGTATTCTCATATATTGCTGATAGGATGTAGATTTTTACAATTGGGAAAATAATGTGACAATTTTATTCCTTCGTATATACATAAAAGACTTTAAAACATGTTCACACAAAATCTTGTACATTATTATTCATAGGAAAACTATGTATAATATTTAAGTGGGCGATTAAGTCAAATGTTCATCATATGATAGATAAATAAAAGTGATGTACCTGCACAGTGGAATATTATTCAAATATGAAAAGGAATGAAGTACTGATACAAGCTACACCATGGGTAAATCTTGAAATCTTACGCTAAGTGAAAAGAAGCCAGACAAAAAAGGCCCCATATTGTATGATTCCATTTTTATGAAATGTATAGCAAAGATAAATGTAAATCTATAGAGACAGAAAGTAGATTACTGGTTTCCAGGGCCTATGGGAAGAAGAAATGTGGAGTAATTGCTAGTGGATATGGGTTTCTCTTTGAGTTGATGAAAATATCTGGAATTAGATCATTTTGGTGATTGCACAATCTTGTGAATATTCTAAAAATCACTGACTTGTACACTTTAAAAGGGTGAATTACTCTTATTTGTGAACCTATTCTACAGAAATAAAACTACCATTAAATGCAAAATAACAGTTAGGTTAGGGTATTTGTCATGGCAAGCAATTGATAACATAAATGACCATCAAAAGGTAATGTTTAAATATATTCTAACAAAATAAAAACAAAATTATTAGTCTGCTTACTCTGTACCAAGTGTTGGTTAAGCAATTTTGCATAGACTTTTATTAATTTTATCAATCTTTTTTTTTTTTTGTAGATATTGTTATTAATTTCCTTATTCTACATAAGAGAAAACAAAAGCTTGAGAGGCACTGACATGCCTTAAGTGGCATTTTTTGCATTTCAGACTTTACTTCCATAGTTTGGAAAGTTAAATCCTGTTAAGAAGAGAAAGTAGGTACTTTTTTGCAGAAATTTCCAATAATATTCTGGAAAGCAATAGAGCATCGTAATTAAATTCATGTGTTCTGAAGCCTCGGAGCCTTAGTTTATATCCCAACTCTGACATGTACTACTAGTTCAATCATTGGGCAAAGTATTTGTTTTCCTGTGCCTCAATTTCCTTCTAAATCAAGGAAATGAGGATAACAATACTTAAGTCATAGGGTTGGTTTGACTATTAAATGAAATAATTCAAGTAAAGTGCTTAGCACAAATTGAAGTATAATAGACCCTATGTGATGGTTAATTTTATGTCAGTTTGACTAGGTGACAATATCTAGACATTTCGTCAAATATTATTTTAGATATTTCCCTGTATTTTTTAGATGAGATTAACATTTAAATCAGTCAACTTTGTGTAAAGCAGATTATCAGATTACACTCCATAATGTGGATAAAATTAATCTAATCAGACAAAGGCCTTAATAGAAGGAAGACTGACTTCCCTGGAGAGAGGAAATTCTGCCAGCAAATTTCTTTTAGATTCAAACTGCAACTTGTCCTGGGCTTCTTCTCTACTGCCAATCTCGCAAAGTTTGGACTTCCCATCCTCAATGTGAGCCAACTCAAGATAAATCTCTCTTCCTCTCTCCATCTTTTCATAAAAACACACACAGAGACACACATACACACACATCGATCTGTTTCTCTGGAGATCTCTGACTAAAACAGCCTAATAAAGTTCTTTCTTATTAAGAAGTCGAAAAGCAAAGTGCTAAAAAATATGTTTTAAATCCCAGTTTTGTTTAAAAAGGTTATTTTTATACATAGCTGTTTCTTATACATAGAGAAAAATGTGGAAAGTTGTATATAGAATTGAATAATGGAGAAATAGATTCAGACTGTATTTTGTACACATTTGTGTGGCCTACTTTCATTCATTAAGCAGGTACAGCTTTTGTAGTTTGAAAGAAAATGACTATAAAATATTTAAACATTTCTAAAAAAGATTTAAAAACAAACAAAGCAAATAACAACAATTACAAATAAAACATGTGAGAATATCTGTTTTGTGAATTTAGAAGTATAGTTACCCCCAGTTGGGAAGTGAAATTGACAGTGAAATGCCAACAAAAGGAAGAACATAGCTTTGTCATGGTCCAAACATGGACTTAAAGGTGGAGAATTAGTGTAAAAATCAATCTAATACTAAAAGCTCTATTTCTGAGTCTTTTCAGGGTTTCCAAATACCAGTTAATTTTCAAATGTTTCACGAAAGTTCTTTGAAGATTCTTACTGTACACAATAGTGTCTAAACAGAAACTTACAATCAAAATGCCTATTTGAACTGGTTGTATAAGAAGGTTCAACAACTAAGATAATTTCTTCAGCCAATGTTTTGATAATCAGGTGAAATAACTTGTAACATTTATTTATTTATTTTTTTGAAATTTGTCCAAACAATCTAAAAGGCCCTTCTAATAAACTGGATAATATTTCTAAGAAGTAAAACTATTTCTTTCCTTAGATTTTGAACATCTGTAATTTTTTGCTTTAGCTCATATCTGAAAACTAATTCCTGGTGAACGGTCTTGCTAAAAGTCACACAGCAAATTGATAGCAAAGCCACAAATAGAACCTGGTATTTCTTATTTTCAGGTCCAGACTTTAATCATCGAACCAGAAGAGTTGCCACTTTCTCTGACTGATCACCCTTAGCATTTAATCCTTCTTCCAAGATTCCCATTTGTAGAGGTGACATAATTCAACATTTCTGCATGGTTCACATGACAGTCAAAGGCATGTGTAGGATTAATTTGCTGAGGATGACAGTAATTACAAAACTAAAATGGTTTTGGAGAATAAACCCAAAATATGCTTGATATTTCCGAATGGAAAACCGCCAAGAAAATGACATAAAGATGTGCAGTGGGTCACTGCAACAATTCTGTACCTCACTTACTCTATCAAATGCACACTGGTTGAGAAATAGATGGCAAGAAATTATTTACCAGAGATGCATAAAGATGTATTTAAACCTGAGAACACATTTCTGTCAGCTCTAGGGCTTATGTTCTGAAACCTGCAAGGTCTAAACATGCTATATCTTGAAATGAGTATCCTAAGCTTCATGAAATAGCAAAGAAAGTGCAATAGCCAGGGTAACACACAGTGCAAGTGGCCCCCATGGATTTCAGGGTGCTATGTATATTCTAAAGGGGGTAGATGCAGCTGCTTCTTCCTGAACGAAAGATAGGAATGACTGTTGCTTAATTAGAAGAACATGAATTGGCACAGGAGCACTTCTTATCCATAAGCCCAGGACCTGATGACATTATTTTTTTCCCATAAACTTAACAGGGGGAGTAGCATTAAAGACTATTAAAGAGAGGTAATTTCAAATTGAGTAATGATTTCTTGTTTGTAGTAGAGGTAAGAAAAGATAGAAGCAGATTCTTTAATATTTCTTTTAAAAAAAATTTCCTCTGCATTTATCCATGTCATTTAAAAGCTTAAAAATTAAAACACTCTTCTGAATATTCACAGTAAAACAATTACATCTGATTAAATCTCTGATGAATTGAAATTGGAAGAGATCCAATGTCAGATCTAGATTAAACTCCATTTTTACTTATTTTTTAGATATGGTTTCGTTTCACAATATTGTGTGTAGGTATTTGTATGTGTGCATTCTATTTTTTTCTACCATGATCTAGTCTAGAACATGAAACTTATATAGGCAGATGGCAGTTGCAGACTCTTAAGTGCAGAGATCTGTCATATGAATTGAAAATAGCTCATGTAAATAGGTATCTGAGAGGGCTGATTGTTATATTACTGATCACTGTTGTATTATGTAAAGACACTTAGGAATATGTCTTTGCAGGTCTGCCTTTGAAAGAGATGCTGCTTACCTGGCGTACCCAAAATGGGTAGCATAATTATACCTGCAGCTGAATCCAATACTGTCCAAAGTTGTTAGCAATATCTGAAAGATTTCTATCAGAATTACCTCATAAATTAAAAAATAATGGCTGAAATCAGATGCAGGTGTATATATATATGTAATAAGAAATAGAAATTATTTAAACGACTTTATATTTCAAAAATTCTATATGTTTCTACATAAGGAATTTCTGAAACTCTTAGCAAAGTATATCTTACCTTTGGGAAAAGTCTCTGAGGCTGTATCAGTCATTTTCTTCTTTTAAATTCTGGCTCTGCATCATATGATGCTACCCGTGGAGATTTCAAACATTATTTCAAATCCCACTCATTATGCATTTAAATTGTCATGTCCCTGTTTTCTGTTTATTTGTTTTGATTTGCTTTAATGTTTATTCCTTGAACACCATATTCCAAATTTTATTGTTAGCTCTTTATATATGACATTTAACAAGATCCTATACTCGGAGAGTACCTTTTAGAGTTCAGAGGGGCAGATAAATTCCTATTTTGGACAAAATCTGTTTTTGATTCAAATACATATTAAAATATCAAAGAAAGTAGACAGTTTGATAAATGAGTTTCGAGTTCAGGGAAGTAGGTAGGCCCACAGAATGAATATCAGAGTTAAGCTCTAGAGCTCCTAAATTTATAGGTACAGAAGATAAAAGACTGGCAAAGGGGATGGTATTGGGGGGCAAGAGTATGATGGCATCCCACATGTCGAGTAAAGTAAATATAGAAAGAGAGGAGTGATGAACTGTGCTAAATATAGCTTAAGTCCAGCGAGTTGAAGGCCTAGACTTAGCCATTGTATTTGACTTAGTGAAGTTGTTATGAATTTGGGAACAGTTTCAATGGAGGAGTGAAGATGAAGCCTGATTATTATGATAGGAGAAATAAAAAAGACAAGGATGTAGAGAAAAGTAAAAACAGATCTTTCACTCACTTTTGCAATACAGGAAAGAGAAAGATAATTGAAGAGCTACTTAAGGTCGAGACCTGCTTTTTTGTAAATAGCTGAAGGCTATAGTTAAAAACTACTACCAACAAACATACAAATGAAAATAATAAATATTCTACTCTCAGGGAACATTTTTAATATGCAGTATTATCTGCATTGCTTATATTAATGTCACATAAAAAGATAATTAGCTTTCATAGAACTGGATTTGGAGGTTTGCTTTTTTATCTGTTCTCTATAACTTTTTATCCTCATTTGGCAGACAATATAGAAAAGGAAGAAAAACAAATAATCATGAAAGTTTGAACAATACATATTTAAAATCTAATTTAAATTTTATTATATATTATTTAAATAAATACCTGGATACAACAATCTCTATATTAGCACATATTCTATAATTCTTTAAAGTATTATGCATTCCCTTCTATCGCCCATATGGTTATGAGGTATGGTAAAGTATTTTGCATTAGTTTCTTAGTTTTCTATTCCAGAAAAAAAAAAATCCTCAGGGAATAGGGAGGCAGTAAGCTTATGTATGTGTATAATAGTTTCATTGAATGAAATGTATACAGAGTTATTTAGAGTTATATATAGAGTATGGCATAATATTGACACATTAATGCTTTAAAATATTTATTAAATATATATACTATTCAAGATAAGTAGCTATACAATTTTACTGAGACATATTTTTTTCTAAACATTTTTATTGAAAGATGTTTATATTAAGTAGTATTCTAACGTGAACAAAAAAAGAAAAGTAGATTCAGTTTCCTTTAGCTTAAATATAGGTTTATGGGTGTATATGTGATAAAGTGATATTATCATAGTTACCAATTTTTTAGTTTCATGTAGTTTGTATATGTTTCAGGATATAAAATTTTCTGCAAAGTTCTAGGAAATAATTTTGAATTTAAAAATCTGAAAATTAAAGTGTTAATAGGATGGATTTCAAAATATCAGAGTCTAATTAAGGTCCATATGATGATATCTATAATTATTCTTGGATTCTGAATTCCATAAAATGCTCAGATATGGAGTTTCAGGCTCTATTTTTTTAAATGTAGGAGAGAATAATACTGTCTGTTGCTCTTAGCCAAATACAAATTGCTTTATTCCTTCATTTCTCCTACATTTCATGCAAGAATTATCTCTTTTGTGTTTTCTGATATCAGTGTTTTGAATCCTAAGAAGAACTAAGTCTCTCTCCTTGAGTCCATGAACATTCATTTTAGCAAGATGTGCAATTTCTCACGAAAATATCTTTCCTCGAGACTTCTGAAGTCTCTTTATCAAGTAAAAAAGAGCTAATATATATGGCTTTAATCCCAAGCAGCATCTTAGTCCTACTCAATCCCTTTTTTCTTTATCCATTTTCCTACTCCAAATAGTATTTATTATCCTAAATATGTCATGAAGACAGAAACTAATATATGATCACAAAACTCCATTAAATAATCAGGAATTATTTATGATAGGTTAGTATTCACTCAGGTCATGAATCAGAAGCATGGGCCCAATCCCAATGTAGCTACCATTGATCTGTATAAAGCTTTTAGAGCTATTTAAACTCTGGCATTAATTTACTGATATTGAAAATAAAATTAAATGTACAACGTAGCTTTTAATTCTAATAGTAATTCAACTAATCAATAATTTTACAATAGTAATTAAACTAATCAATAATTCTACAATATGTAAATAGTACTGTATGCTATTCCCTTTTTAAGTTATTCTCAACAGTTAACAGCATTCTAAAAACCATTCGCTGAATTTCAAACATATGCTCCTTTGGAAAATAATTAGGGGATTTTTCTGTTATTAAAAATCTTTGAGAGAGTGACAAGTGAAAGAAAAAGATTTGTTTTTTGTATGAACCTAGAATTCTGTGAAAATTCCATCTGTGCTTTATAAGTCAGTTCGAGATTTGTGCTGTTATTGTTGTTTTCACCAGGAAGTATCAAGATTAATAGTTCACAAAACATAAATGCTTTTTTCCCTTCCTAAACTGCCGCTCAAATGATTTAAAGTCAGGATTTTTTTTTTTTCTTCTTCTTCTTTTTGAAATAGCTAATGGATTTCATGGTTATGGTAAGAAACTGCTTGAATTTCTTTTAAAAATTCCAAATCATTTTTCATTTGTTCAAAATATCAAATACCTTGAACTTCAATATTTTAGATGCTTCAAGATACAAAAAACAAACAACAAATTAAATACATTTGTAATCAAGTAGACTAATTGATGACAAGTAAGTTCTGTACACTCATGAAATCATTATTTCAATAGAATCTAAATGGTCAATGATTTTAATTTTTTTAACTTCTATATTAAAGTGAGAACTCTAGACTTAAATTTAATTCATAGATCTCTAAACAAGCTGTTCTACTAAGACAGCATATTTAATATTATGGAATAATTTGCTTGTTCAACAACTATTGTAGTTAGAAGCTATCTTAGACATTGAAAAATAGGGAGATATTTCTGAAAGTTACCAGAAAATTCAATTTCATTACTTAGCACCATAGTTTCTATCTCAACTATTTCAGATCATTAAAGCCCACTAATATGCTCTTCAGAAGTCTCATTATTCACATAAAACACAATTATTTTGTTAAAAATTATTTTGTAAAAATTATTAAATTTTTTATCCTATGGCATTTTTTTTTTTGTACTATCTATGGAACATGTTTGAACAGTCTCAAAAATAGAAGTAAATACTAATTAGAAGTATTTCTGCTTTGTCCAGTCCGTTCATTCAAACGTCCATTCATTCATTCATTCATTTATTCAAGTATTCATTTCATAAACATTTAATGTGTGGCCCTATGCCAGAAATAATTCTAAATGAGTAACACACAGACCTATATAGATATCAGGCATTAATAATTGGAAGCTCTAAGCCCAGCACCTGTCATTTCTCAAGTCAGCTATGACTGATTCTGAACAGAAGATGGGATCTGACCGATATCCATTATGGTTATATGCCTTCTAGCTATTGTAACTGGGGTAAATCCAACCACCTGTGTAAACGTCAGGTCAAAGAACTTCCATTAAAATTCTATCTTGTAGAATTTACATAAGTGGGTATTTTTCTAAGTTGTGTATTCATAGCGTGATTCTGTATTGCAACTAGAGTCAAGTTCTATTCAGCAAGATCTGATGTCCTGTGCAGCCAAGTAATCCAATATTCTCTCTCCAATTGTATTAGTAATGTATATCATTGAAGGAATGATGGGAAGGCCCACAATACTGACATTCCAAAATATTCCAAATATTCCAAAACTACTCATGTACACTAGTTTATAATTGATTTTCTGTCTTACGAAAGCAAAAAGGAATGCTTTTTTTTTTACACTCAATAGCCAACCATATGACTTGTATGTTATTTTTTTTCACTGTTGATCTCAGTTTGTGTTTGTCTGTCTGTCTGTCTGTCTCTCTCTCTGTCTCTCTCTGTCTCTGTCTCTCTCTCTCACACCTCTTATAAATTCTCAGTTAAGACACTAAACATAAGTTATCAGAATATTTATGTTCGGAAAGAGGCTCTGATTATGAACTTAGGTACCATAGTTTAAAAAGCTCAATTAGAATTTGATTTATGTCATATTGACCAATTTCAACCAGATTAAACGTATACATGCAGTTTATATAAGATGTCAGAGTTCTCTGATTTTATCTAACAATAAGTAAATAATTTATCACCAATAAAATGAATACTTCTCAAAGAATATCTATGATAATAATAAAGCAAATAGGCATGTCTGGAATTGTTTTTGCACTATAAATACTCTCTTAACATATTGTTTACTTCCTTAGGTTTATAGGAAAGTTACCTAATTTTTATTAATAAATTTGACTAGGGATACTTCAATGTTCTTTTTCTTATTATACTTGCTACATTTCCATATTGTAGAAGACAAAGTCCTTTGAAATTTGAGTTTGGTAGAGAGATGTTGACTTCTTTCTGAATAGAATAACTAGCAAAAATAAATTTACAGGTATAGAAACACAGAATCTTTATTCACAATAGGTACAGAATTCAGAGGTGGGAGGCAGGCTTGAAAGTATAAATTAGGGTCAGATTTTAAATCCCTTATTTTGAGTCTAATTAGCTTAATTTATCCTTATAATACTGTCTTCCAAACAGAATTCTCCCCCTGCTACTAGTAAATAGAAATAGCACTCTGAAAATTAATTTTCATAAAATATCTTTCAGGTTGTATGCATGTGTGTCTTGTGTATTGCTAAAATCAAATACTTATTATACAAGGTTATGGAAACGTGTTTTATTCTGGCTTTCATTTTTATAAGGCTCTATTGCTCATTCAAGAAAGGATTTATGCACCTTTCAGCTTTTATCCAGCACGCTTCTCATATCGTCAATGAAATAGAAAAATGCCAGATTTGTGTATTTCACTTATAACCAGAAGTACAATTTTTCAACTATTGTATCCTTTAGTAGCCAGTTTATCATTCTTTCCTTTTTTTTCCTTGAAACTGACAAAAATTTAGCTTTCTTAATAACCAGATCAACAGGTTATTTATTTTTAAATATCTATTAATGGCATATTTTGTTTCCATGAAAAACAGTCCCAAATGTTATTTTTAAAAAGAACTGTAGATTATCATAGGAAGTTAAGAACCATTATAATATTAACAGTTTTATGTCTTTATAACTTTATATTTTATAAAATATATTTTTATTATCTCATTTAATTTTTAACATAATCACTTAAAGAGGTTACTTGTACTAGTTTTACAGATATATAATTGCTAAATAACATTATTTAAATTTAATCTGTACAACTTGTTGACTTGACACACTTATATATTGCAAAATGAATACTACCATAGAGTTAGCTAACAATTTTGAAAACATTAATTTTATTAGGTGATTTTTGTCTTGGGCAGGTATAGGTTTTTTTAAATTTGTTTTAGTTTTGGTATTTCATTTTGTTGATATTGTCTTGGACATCTGTTATGATGTTAAAAAGGAGAATGAGAATAAAGATGATGATAACGCCTTAAAATTTTCTATATTAATATAGATTTAATATTATGATGTAAAATATTAAAATATACTTTAATTATATAAAATTAAATATTATCTTATCATCATTAATATTCTTATTTTTCTTATTTCTCTTCCTTGACATATCACTATTTATTGCTTAAAATTCAGTTTTATAACTTATTCAGTACACGTGAACACATACAGCTTTTTTATATACACTTGTTTTTAGAATAAGTATTACTAAAAAATTATGTAGCATATTTATCAAAATAGCAAAAAATAAGAAACTTTTCTATTATGCTAAGAAGATTGAAACTCCAACTAGAATTTGTGAAGGCCTGATTTTCCAGTCACAGTACTATAAAACAGCATTTTATACAAATAAAAATGAGCTAAAATAAAACATTTGATCATTGAGTACTATTTTCGGAAAATAAAATTAATGTTTTAAAGGCAGTATCTAATTAACTTCTAATTAACTCATGATTGAGTCCTAGTTCAGATCCTTCAATGGATTCCTAGCACACTGAGAACATAATCAGTTCCCAGCCAAGGCCTGGATTCCCTGCCATCTACCTCTAACCTCAGGGAAATCTCTTGTGCCTACTAAGCCTTTTGCTTCTTCAGAAAGTTTGCCCTTTCTCTTTATGAAACTTCCCTAGTTACTTTCATGGCTGGACCCCTCATTTTATTTGAATTTCTGCTTAAATATCATTTCCTTAGGCCTTATCTGAATAACATATCAAAAATTCCAGCCTCTGTTATTCTCTTTTCCACAGTTTTGCTTTCCTTTTCTGATTGTATTTATTAACATCTCACCCATATGGAGGCATATGTGTATATTCTGTTTATTCAACTGGAGTTTAAGTTCTATGAGGCAGGGTAATTGTGTGTCTCTTTTAGGGGGTGACCAAATGTTCTGGTTTGTGACACTAGGGGTTTCTCAGGATATAAGACTTTCAGTGGCAAACTAGGATTTAGGGTCACCTTGGTTGTTTACTCTTGCTTTCTTTTCACCTGGAATAATGATAGGGACATAGTAGAGGCTTAATAACTATTTATTGAATGAATAAATCAGTGAGTTTATCTAATTTAACTTTAAATTGAAGAATTATGTTTTTAATTGTATTAAGTTTTACAACAATAAAGCTGGATTTGTGGTGTTAACTTTTAGATGCTTGGAGATTTTCTATAACTCCTATGAAACCAGCCAAAATATAAATAACAATAATAATAATATTAATAATAATAATTAATAATTGTTTGCAGGAGCTAATTGCTGTATATTTGTAGTTCCCTTAAAATAATCTCCAATCATTTTTAAACTAGCTAACTTCCATTCATTCTTGGCCCACAGTTTAAACTTAATTCCCATAGAAAATCTTTTTCAAACTCATTAGGATTTGCTGCAATACACTTTTATAGCACCTGTATTTCTCTGGGTAAGGCTTTCCTCCATGCCTTCTCTTTCTTCTTAGACTTTGCATTGCATGCCTTCAAGGACAATATTTATCTTTGCCCACTGCCAATTCTCTGACATCTAACACAATTCAGAGCATCACTTTTTGAGTTTGCTCTAGCACATCATTTTATTTGAGGAGCAGAATCATTTTCTCAGTTACACATTACAGATGTAATATTAGCAATATGTATATATAGCATAATACACACATATGCACAAATACACTTGTTATGTGTGCTAAATACTTAAAACATACCTTTTATATTCTTACACATTCCTATAATAAACATCTCTCTCTCTCTGGAAAGCTTGAGTGGCTCTCTATGCCTGGCACCCAAAGAAATCTAGCTAAAGATAGGATGAAGAGAAAGGCAATATTGGGAAGAGAGCTGCTGTGGATATTGAGGATATACCTGGAGATTATAATCAAGGAGAAGATTGGACTCTTAATATTTATAAGGACTAAGAGTCCTAGTGAATTTATCTGAATTGCTAGGCAAACATGAAATAATTCAGGTTGGAGATTTTCCAGACTGGATGAAGATAGAAATGAGGAATAGTGATGATTCAAAATATTATATTAATAAATTGCCCTATGATTAGATTAGAGCCATTTACATTCAGAAAAAAATTAAGTATATTTTGGAATTTGTTATTATTGTTTTACTTCCCATGGATTATCTTTAACTAATAATCTTTACAAAATGTCATTTTCTTCAGTTGCAACAAGAAAAAATAATAGAAGTACTCTGCTTCAGAGTAGCTAGAGGACACAAAATCTCTTGGGGGCCACAGACTTCCTTTTGTCTTACAACTTGTGTGGACTGAATCTTAATAAGGTTAGAAATCATACTGAGGTGAAGACCCTCAGTGGAGCCAACAGTATACTGCAAGGACTGCTCTTTCTTTACTACACTAGAAACTGCTTTTCAATGTGCCCATCTGTCCCCAGACAACCTCCCTTCTTTTCTCCCCCAATATGTCTCTGTCTCCTTTACTACTTGGCTGAAAACACAAATCATTGTGGCACCTCTCCTGATTAACCTCGACTCACTCTGATTGCTTTTCTTGTTTACTTCACTTCAGAGCTTTCATGGTGGCTGTGCTATGTTAATTTGCTCTCAGTTATTTGCTGCTTTTTAAAGGTTGTTAAATCTTTTTAATCTCCCACTAAACTGTCAACTTTTTGAAGGCAGGTACTGTGGATTTGATTTCTTTTATGCCCTCTCCCAAAACTTAGTATAGTGTTCTGCCCATATGAGCACTAAAGAACTAAATTAAGGCAGCCTGAGACAGATTCAGCTTTTCACTAAAGTAATGTTACTGTGAAAAAGAGATACACGTGTTCTGAAATACTCTAAATGACATAAAGACAATTTCCTCTACCATTTTTAATCTACATCTAAAATTTAGAATTGAGAAATTATCTGCTGGTTGGGCATAAAATATCAAAATATGCATTCAAATACTTGTGGAGTTTTTTTTTTTAATCACCGCTTTTTGACGTATAATTAATATACTACAAAATACATCCATTTTATATGTCCAATTTTATGAGTTTTGACATATGTATGTACTTATTCACTCTCTACTCCAATCAAAATATGTAATAGTTCCATCATCCCAAAACATTCACTCCTGCTCCTTCTCAATCAGAATGTCCACTGCTGTAGAGAATAAGTAATCTGGTTTCTGTTAAATGAAAACTAACTTTAAGCAGAATCTACTCATCGGATACATTTCTATTTGGTAATTGAACTGTAATCTTAATTTACATTCTCAGAAGCAAAAAGAGTAAAGAATTATGACATATTTTCAGAAAAACCTATTGAAAAAGTGGCAGTTTTTCCATATTTGAACATTTATTTATTTTTCACAAGTATTCAATTAGTTCTTTAGTTCCACCCCCCTCCCCAAATTTGGCTATGACAAACTGATCTTTTCTGTATGCTATAGAAAAATAATTACTAGATAGCAATAATAAAAGACTATGTTTTCATTTAATAAACATTCTATACATAATTGATGTATTAATGTATTATTGATTTTCATCACAATAACAATTTATTTATAAAACCTATTATAATCATTCATTTTCACTTTAGTTCTATGAAAAATTCAGACATACATAAACATGAATTGAAACTTATTCTCTATACTGGATGGTGCACATTAAGTTTGTCTTTATTTATTCCTTTTTTTCAGATTTAGAGGCTTTTAAAATATTTTAATGAAATTGTACAGAATGTAAGAAAATAAGACAATTATTCATAAACTCTCTTAAAAAATCATAGTTTAGTTCTGAAAAAATTACAATTAATAAGAAGATATCACATTATTCTACAAGCTTATGGAATATATATGTTTGAATGTAAAACAAGAGACAATAATTCATAAAGTTCATTTTCCTTAAAGGTCCTTGTTATGATAAGCTATACTTCCTTATATTACTCTGAAAAATTCTGTACATTATTAGGATTCAATCTTTGTGCTTGGCAAGGTGTTGTAGCATATATTATATGTAAATTTGAGAAAGAATATTTTGCATGTAGACATGACACTTTGAATATATTAAGAGATACACATTAATCATCTTGGTTTCCTTGCTGTTACAATAAATTGACTTATAAATTGGTATGAATCTGGTTATTCTGTGCAAGGCACTTCAAGTAAATAATATTTAATAAACAAAGAAAGGTATGAAGTAGCATTTGGTTGACTTTTTTAATAACTTTCTTGAAATGACATGACATTTTTGGAAGTATATCTAAAAAGATTTAAAATTTTCTCATGAATAATTTTACAGTTCCAACGAGGCTGGTTTTATGATAGGAAAACTGTTCATTTCTGTTTGTAATCTGGTCTTTGAACTGTGCTCAGAACTTACATAGCTCATCTTAGTGGCAGTAGTTTGGGTGGCATGCTCTGTGGTCCCTAGCATATATTTTCTTCCTGACAGTTTTTTATGGTAATGATAATTTATTACTTTTGCTTTTGCTATTTATTTCTATTCTATTTCTTTACTCGGATCCTAATATACTTCTCTCAAATGTGATATGAAGAATATAAAAAATATATTCCAAAGTTTTTCCAGAAGTATCAATTTCTCACAAATATAAGCTAAAGTTTTAACATACGCACATGCACACATACATGCACACACATATTCTACCTATGTTACCTATCTTGATACTCTCATAAATTTAAACAATGATTGGTGTGACAAAGAAAGTACTTTTTTTTATTATGTACCATGGACAAAGTATGATTTAAATGTTTAATATTAAATTTAATTTAATCTTAAACATAATCTTATGAAATCAGTATTCTCTCTAGTTTATAAAAACAAACAGAATACTGAAAAGTTTCAAATACAATTTGACCAAATCTATAGAATTAATGAGTAGCAGAAGAGAAATTTAATTCAAAAAAGTAATTGTATTTTTCTCTGCATGTGTGCCTGAGGATAATTTTGATATTAGAATGCTATCATTTCTACAGCAGGCTCTATAGTCATTTTCATTTGCAGTGTGGATATAACAACCATCCTATGTGACTTCAAGTAATTCATTTAACCTGTGTTTTTTGACTCTTCCATAAAAAAGGTGAATAACAGCCATATGATTCTTGTAAGTTTTAAGTGAAAAGAACTTAGAAACCTACCTGAAAAATATTATGCTCAGCATTTGAAAACCATTATAGTATTATTTCAATAGTCATAGTGGTAGTATTAGTAACAGTAGCAGTAACAGAAAAAGAAGCAAGAGAAGGGAGAGATAATATAATTTTCATTGGCTCTTCTGTAATAGAAATTCCTTTAGGTACTAGCTATAAATATGAGTTAAGGGTAAAACACATAGAGTCATGTCCTGCTTAATGATGGGGATACATTCTGAGATGTGTGTTGCTAGGCAATTTTATTGTTGTGTGAATATCGCAGAGTGCACTTACACAAACCTAGATGGTACAACCTACTACACACCTAGGCTATATGGTAGAGCCTATTGCTCCTAGGCTACAAACTTGTATAGACTGTTACTTTACTGAATACTGTAGGCAATTAAAAAAATGGTATGTATTTGTGTATCTAAACATATCTAAACATAGAAAAAGGTACAGGAAAAATGTGATATAAAAGATTAAAAAAAAATTGTACACTTGTATAGGGTGTTTACCATGAATGGAGCTTGTAGGACTGGAAGCTGCTCTAGGTGAGTCAATGAGTGAGTGGTCTGAGTGGTCGGTGAAGCGGAAGGCCTAGAACATTACTTGTACTACTGTAGACTTCATTAACACAATGCATTAGACTACACTAAATGTATAAAAAAATATTTTTCATTCTTCAATAATGAATTAACTTTAGCTTACTGAAACTTTTATTTTATAAACTTTAAATTCTTTTTGCTTTTGACTTGTAATAACACTTAATTTAAACACCACACATTGTACATTGTACAGCTATACAGAAATATTTTCTTTCTTAATATCCTTATTTTATGTTTTTATCTATTTTTAAAATATTTGATTTTTTTAAACTTTTTAAACATTTTTGTTAAAAATTAAAACACAACAAACATACATGTTAGCCTAGGCCTACACAGAATCAGAATCATCAATATCACTGTCTTCTACCTCCATATCTTGTTCCATTAGAATGTCGTCAGAGGCAATAATATGCATGGAGCTGTTATTTCCAATGATAACAAAGCCTTCTTCTGGAATACCTCCTGAAGGATCTACCTGAGGCTCTTTTTTGAGGTGGTGTTCCTCTTTTCAGAAATACGTCCATGGTGGTTTGCTTGGTTTGTTTCTTTTTTTCTGCTTTATTTGTTTCTTTTTTTCATCATAGATTTGCTTGTAAACAGATACTGCACCATGAACATGCCTTCCAATTAATGAAAACCTTATAGTATTGGGGTTCATATTTTGAAACTTTTAAGTAGCTTGTTGAGGCCTGCAAAAGCTCTGCTAACCCCTTCACTGTGAATTTTTGGGGATTTCTTCTTTTTTTCCTCCTGCAGTTTCCTTTTCTTTTGCCTCTGCTTCAGCTCTGCATTCTTATTACAGTTCTGACAGCATTCCTCATTAGTTAATTCCTCAGAAGCCATCTCTAGGAGCTTTTCAATGTCATCCTCCATAATCAGGGTAAAGTCGTTTGCCATTTTAACCACAGTCTTGCTGATTTTTACAAACTCCTCATCCCTGGCAAAAATCCTTTGAAGTCATGAACAAATATCATTAAGTGTCTCCTCTCAGAAGCCATTTGCACATTCCTTGGTGACGTCACTCCAAGCCCAACTGAGGTTCTTGATGCAGTCATAGATGCTGTAATCCTTCCAGACTTGCATGGGTGTCTTCTCAGTGCCATTCTCAGGTGTAGCAATAGCCTGGGCAAAGGTCTCCTCCAGGTAGTTGGTCTTAAAAGCTGCTATAACTCCTTGATAGTTTGTTTGAGTCAAAGAAGTGGTGTTTGAAGGGAGAAACACCACTTTAATATTAGAATGAAGATCACTAATAAAAGAAGGATGTCTGGAGCATTATCAGCTACAAGCAAAATCTTGAAAGGTATTATTTTCTCCAAACAGTATGTCATCTCACTGGCTAGAAATTCAGAAGGGCATCTTAGAGGCAGAGCTGGGTCATCCATGACTTCTAGTTAATTGCTCTTGTAGTACACTGGTGGTGTGTGCTTATTGTTATGCTTGAAGATACTGGGGTTCTCACTGTGCCAGATCATGAAGGCTTTTAATTGTAGCCTGCAACGCTGCCTCCAAGAAAAACTGTTATCCTGTCATTAAATGCCTTGAAAACTGGCATTGATTTGTCCTACTTACGAATGAAAAATTCTTGTAGGCATCCTTTTCCTACAGGGAACAGGGAGATTTCATTCATATTGAATATTTTCTCTAGCAAGTAATTTTCCTCCATGATCACCTAATCTAGAGTTTCCAAAAATTCATTAGCTGCCTTTACACCAGTACTTGCAGACTCATCACTCAGTTTCACATTATGTAATGAAAAATGATTTTTGAATTGTTTAAACCACCCAGAGCTAGCAAAAATTTGACATTGTAGTCGAGTCCAGCCTTTGTTTAACATTACAAATATTTTGCTTTGGATGAAATAATCCAAGTTAAATAAATGATTTCTGTATTTCTTCTGGGCTATTTTTATATTATGCCCTTTATGGCCCTCCTCTCGGGCCAAGAGATACTAAATTGATGCATTTTAGGGCATGTCAGAACTATTCTTTGGACTCATAAGTAAGTCCATCCAAAGAGAAGTGTTGTTCTTTGCTTTATGAAAACTCTACTGATATTATAAAAAAATGATAGAATGGCTTCCTCAGGAATTGGTCTATAATCACTACTGACAAAGCCCAAATGATGGCAGCAAAGTAGGGTCTGAATATTTGAGGTAATAATGGTTCTTGTAAATGAGGAGTGGAGTGACCTTGACATGGCACATTAAATCTTCATTAAAGTGTCTGATTTATTTAATGCTTAACATTTTAAAATTGTGAGATTGATAAATAGAAAATAAGAATGTTTCCAAGGTTATTATTTAACATTTTAAAAGAGATAAATGTATTTACTTATAAAAATGTTATCTTAAAAGGGATAAATGTATTTACTTATAAAAACAAAATTGACATGTGAAAGAAATAATTTATGACTTATATAAACAACACAGTCTAACAATTTGGAATCTCCATTAATTATTGTGTGGATGATGCCTCCTAAGAGAGAGTGCATTCTTATCAAAATCTCTATTTCGAACTAGAGGTTATCTTAGATATAAAATCAAAACATTTATGGCAATGGATTAATTTGCTCATGGAGTCATTTTGGTTTTAATAACATTTTTAGTTTTCGATTATATAGATAGTTTTTGTGACTGGCATAGAAAATATCAAGTTCTACTGTGACCACACAGTATTCAGTACAATGTCCCCCTGAGAGCAAATATTTTCTGTTATAGTCCACTTTCTCACCCCGAACAACAGATAAACACACACATACATACTAGACACCAGAAACCCTAAGACCAATTTGGATCTTTAGTAGATAAATATAAACTCCATAGATGCTGACAGTCACGGCAGTAACTTAAAAATGGGGATTTGTATTTACAGTTTCTAACTTAGGCACTTACAATGTTTTTTCTTTAAAAGTGAAACTATTTTTTTTCCTGTGAATTTTGAGAGTTTTGAAGTTTGAATATAACACCTGATCAGAAGTATTAAAAAAAGAAAGACTTCATGCCACAGATAGGTCTCATATATGGCTTTAGCAGATTATGCCTTAAATTTGTACCATGAGGAATTGTGAGGCTTTCCAAGATGCAGTAGTGGAAATAAAGTTCATAGGTTTGAATGAACATATCTAAGAAACATGCCCAAGGTGAGTAGCTAAAATGTAATACTAGCAAGAGAAAAATTTACATAGGCAAATTAGTATTAACTTTCAGAGAACTTGACCATCACATAAATCATGAATTCAGCCAACATCTAAGTGTTTTCTGTTTATGTACACTTTGGTAGGCACTGGAACAGCAGTAGCAGTTAAGTCACACCCAGTCCCTGTCTTCGTGGAGTACACACTATAGTAAAAAATACATGAGATGCATCATGATGTAGGGTTGTCAGATTCAGGGAGAGAAAAGAAGATACAGTTAAATTTGAACTTCATATAAGCAATGAAAATTTGCTTAGTATATGTTTCATGCAATATTAGGGATATATTTTATTACAAATATATTCTTCTTTGTCTACCTGATATTAAATTTAACTGGGCATTCTGTTGCAAGAGTATATTTAGGATGAAGGTGAAAGTTCAGGGGTAGCATTGAAATAGAAGGGTGATTGGCTATAACCAGAGAAAACAGCACACACAAAGGGACTGGAAAACTAAGATAATGATTTCTTGAATGATAAGAAAAGCATCCAGGAAAATGAGGGGAAGGGTTCCTCAAGATGAGTGGAGAGAGTAGGTAGCAATTGAATAGAAATTTGGCAGTGTGGTGGAATTATATTTAAAGACTTCATCACATTGAGACCTTTTTTCCTGGTGTGGGAGATTGAGACTGAGAGAAAATGATGAGTCTGAAATTATATAGAATGAATAGATCATAGTGATTGACTGAATAAAGGGATCAACAAGAAAGTATAAAAAATGATCACCCAGGTTCAGACTTAGAGAAGATAGGTAAAAAATAATGCCATTTCTGGAGAAATGGGTCAGGGGAAGTTAAGCATTTAGTGGGGAAAAAAGAAATTAAATTAAAATTTAAAACTGTTTAATTTGTGTTACCTATAGAACATTCAAGTGGAGCAAACAGTTGAATACAAAAAATTGGAATTACTCTTAAAAAAACAAAAGCATTTACATGCAGATGATGAATGAAGCAATAGGAATGGCCAAAAAACCCAAAACAGAGGAAGAGTATAGAGTCCGCAGAAATTCTAACATTAAATGACTTAGCACGATAGGAGAAACTGGACATGGAAAATGAGTTAAGAGTTCAAAGAATTAAAAATAAAAGTAGAAGAGTGTTGTGGTGTGGAGATCAATGAAATAGTATTTTAGAAGGAGGAAATAGTCAAATGTTACCTCCTGTTTGAGAAATAAAGTAATATGAGTACTGGAAAAAGTCTGAGGAGGTCATTACGGTATCATATGTATTTTTAGTAAAAATATCATGGTGGAGTCCATATTAGGGAAGACAGCGGAGTTAGTGGGAAGCAAGAAAAAAAGACAGCTGATGTCAGTATCTTCTTTGAGAAAACTGTTAAAAAGAGATATAAAGTATATAGTGGTCGCTGGAGAAACCCTCATGCTTCTTGTTCATATGCGTTTCTCTCTCTCTCTCTCTCTTTCTGTGTGTGTGTGTGTATGTGTATGTGTGTGTGTGTGCGTGCGCACGCGTGCATGCATGTGTGTTTTCAGTTGAATGATATTTGAAGTTGTTTAAAATATTTCCAAAAAATTCAGGTGGAAGATTACAGGAAGAAAAGGGAATACCAGCAAATGGCTGAGTGTGGGACTGAGACCAGCAGTGAAAGTTAGAGAAGGAGGATCACCTCCATTGTTGCAGGAGCTGGAAAGAGCAAAGGCTAGAAACAGATACATTTATGTTTGAATTTGGGTACAGAAATTTCCATTCTTTCTGTCTTATGGATTCAATTGTTATTTCCATGAAAAATGAGTGGTTCTTGGAATATATGTCATAAAGCAGAATGTGAAGAGAGAGGGCTGATCGTTTGCATCAAAGAGTTTTTTCCTTCTATGACAACAAGATAGGCCTATATATAGAGATTTAGTCATAGAGTAACATGGCAAAAGTAATTCTGGGGGACATTAATAGCTGCTGTATCTGACAGAGATGAATAGAAAAGTGAAATGGAAAGAATACTAAAGCTGAGAGATGTAAGAGCTTCTACTTTTGACTATGGTTCTTGACAATGTCTAATATGCAATTTTGTTGAATCATGTCACTTCTGACCTTACCTGTACATATCTATAAAATGAGTTGTTCTAAGTCTAAAATTCTATTATTTGAAGCGGAGAACTGCAGAAAACAAGATAAAAATATGAAGGCTTAGACTAAATGGTTGACGGTCAGGAAGTAGAAGATATATAAGTAAATATATATGTGTGTGATTATGTGGTTATTTATGCAGTTATAAAATAAAAATAATACAATTAGCATTGTCTTTAAAAATCTAAAGTCACAATTTGAATCCTGGCTAATTAACCACTTTAGCTTCAATATCGTCATCTATGAAATGGACATAACAAGGAAATAAAAATTTGGGGACAATCAAGTAAAATATGTAAATGAAACCTATCACAATAGAAAAAATAATCAGTGGCCTTTTCATTGCAGATTGGTTATTGGTGAAAGAAGGGGCAAACAATAAGAAGGAACTATAAGATGTTAGAGCTACTCTAGCCATGCAAATGGCCCTCTTTGTACATCTATTATGGCTCTGTGACTGTGTGCTCCTCTTTAGGTTTATCGAAACTTGGAATTCATCTCTTTATTCTTTCCAGAATTTCTCCAAGTATCTCTTCTTCAATAGAAACTTTTCCTTCCTAAACTTTAACCCTGTACTTCCATTGCACTTTTACTGACCTCTCCCCTTTATTTCTTAGAGTTGTTTTCACATATTGCTAACTACACTTTCTCCGTGTTTAAGGCAATATATTTGGTTCATCTTTATGACGAAATGAGAACCTAATACAATACAAATTGTGATCCTGATGTGCTTTATTACAAAAAAAAAATAGATTTGGTAGCTTCTTATTTGAAGAGCATGAGGTATGCATGTTTAACAAATTCTCCTGAAATTTTATATGTATGCTAAAGCTTAGAACCACTTATACAAGTGTTACTAATATTTGTTGAGTTAATCAATAATTATATCTTCAATGAAATTTGTTTATATTAGATTTTGAGTGAAAATATTTAAAGGCAAATTAAGTTAATTGGCATTTATGATTATGTTTAGAATTAATGAACTAGTGTTATGTTGTTCATTGTAGAGGAGTAAAACACATGACATCAATTAAAAAGAGAAATTTGAGACTCGAAGAAGAGTCAGGAGAAAGGATGTTTAGTTAATCTATGATTTTATGAGTAAATGTACACTGTGATGTTAAAAAAAGTCACGTTGAGAATTCTTGTAGAGAAAAGAACTGAAGTTCTGAAGTTCTATTTCTATTTCTCCATTGTATTAATAGCTTAACATTTTATACACTCCTTACATTGTTAGTCAAATGTCCTAGGACATGTTCTATTTCTCTAAATAAATTATATGATACTTGAATGACAATTTCTGAATTGAAACTGAAAACAATCTTGTTCTCCACAATTCTCTACTTCTACTAAGAAAATTTTAGATCTGAATAATAACAAACCAATTCATTTTATGGACACATAAAATAAGCTACATAGTGAAGTAATTCAACAAAACTGCATAGTTGGTTATTTTCGATTTCTTTATTATCCTCACAACACTTTACAAAATTGTGTTTAACTAGCCAATGATTTCTCTAGAGACAATAAGAACAAAGAATATGGAGTAAGAAAAAGAAAACAGAGTCACTGAAACAAAGGGAGACAAGCTTTTCAGGAAAGAGACAATAACTGAGTGTGAACTGCATTTGAAAGCTCAGGGAGTCAAGAATTGGAACAGCTGGGCTGGGACTACATGTAGATCACTGGTGATTTTTGAAAAAAGCATTTTTGTAAAACATGGAACAGTGAAGCTATCTGATGGAAAAAATGATGTAATAACTCTGGATACATATTTGTAAAGTCTGAACATTGAAAGGAAAGAAAGGGAAAGGAAGGAAATTGAAGTACAGTGAGCTCTTTCTACTTATCAGTGACTGGGCTAAGTGCTTTAATATACATTATCTTATTTACTATGTGAATAACTTACATTCTAGGTATTATTATATACATTCTAGGAAAAAAAGTTCTAGTTCATAGCAGTGGTTCAGAGCAGTGTGGAAGATAAGTATTAGGGCACAGATAACAAATCTAGAGAGATTCTGGGTGGTAGAATCAAGGCATGGGAGATACATGCTCATTTGAAGGAAGGGATGAATACGCCCTAGTGAGGAATTACTAGAGAAAGAGGTATAAAACTTGAGAGAAAGTTCCTCAAAAGTCCGGAGAAGATGGGAATCCTAGAGTAACGGGATGGGTAAGCCTTACAGAAAAGGAAGTACATTAAACTGGTAAATATAAAGTCAATATAGTAAAGTTATATTATGAATTACTTTTCTTTGTCCTTTTCAGAAAGAGTCTAGCTTTCTGAGCTTCTTCTTCAGAGCAATATCAAGTTGAACCCAGAGTATTACAATACCAATGATCATACACACACACATAACTTCATTTGATTTATCATATATTCTGTATCATAAACTTATAGTATATGGACTGGAAAGATGATTCAGGATAAAGTGCATACTTCTCCTCAAATGAAGAGGAAATTCACCAGCATTAACACTCTCGCCTTTTGTTTGTTGGGCATTATTTGATCTATATGCATAAATATGCTGCATAAGCTTTTTTTTTTAAGAGGACACTTGATACTAGGTAATTACAACCAATTGTTTGCATACTGATGCCCCAGTTTACTAGTTAATTATTTTTTAAAGATAACCTTAACAGTCCATTAATATCATTTATTTTTTAACACCATTTAAACTGAAACCATGCATGTGAGACTCAAGAGAATAGATGAAGTTCTTCAATGCCTCACAAAGGAATATTTTATAGTGAATACATAATAATATAAGAAGGAATTTTAACAGTCTAGCAAGCATTTGTATTCATTAAAGAGAGCTTTCATAATCAGATCCAATCAGACCCTGATTATACAGCAATTTAGCAGTCTCTGCATAAGCAGCTTTATCAGCTACACCCACATTCTCTGTGTTCAGGGATTGTTTGGGTTGTTTGGGATACTGGTCAAAATATAACTGTAAAAATAAAATATTCTTCAGTTAAGATTTGATAAAAGATTTTGTAGACTAAAAACACACTCATTTATGCCTAGTGATCGTCAACCTTACAGTGTCTCATAGAATGGAAGGAACGAGATAAGTGTGTGCCTGCCATCTCACCTAATTTGTGTTGATCTTTGGTCTGCGACTCCATATCAGCCTCTCTCACTTGTTTTCAAGGCTTACTATAATATGGCCTCAGACTTTATCACTCAGATGTTATCTCCTCATACTCCCTAATATAAATCCTCACTCAGTCAACCCACCTCCTTCTAAGTCAGCTTTTTTCTCTCATTCATATCTTGGGCTTATTGCCTTTATCTTTGTCTCTTACTTTTTCTCCAGCAATTTGCCACCGCCAAAGTATAATTAATCTTCTGTGTCTTGTGGAATAACATTTACCTTTACTGCTCTCTGCTGCTTCTGGATTCCTTGTCCAAGGATCTCCAAACCCCAGGCCATGGACCTGTATTGGTCTGTGGCCTGTTAGGAACCAGGCCGCACAGCAGGAGGTGGCAGCATGCAAGTGAATGAAGCTTCATCTGTATTTGCAACTGCTCTCCAGCACTAGCTTCACAGCCTGAGCTCCTCAGATCATCAGTCATTAGATTCTCATAGGAGCACTGGTCCCTGGTGCCAAAAAGGTTGAGAACCACTGCCTTTGTCTATGTATTGTCTAGATCATTCATTCTAACTTTTATAAACATCCATGTGTTTCTTTTTTCCCTTTTATATTGTAAATACAGTGAGAATAATATTGGATTTTATATATCTGTATTACCTATTGTGGATTTACATAATATATACTAAGTAGATATTAGAATCATTTGAATTACTTCATTATTATACACTAATAGATAAGTACAAGACATTAAAATATATATCAATTTAGCACATTTTTCTAGTACTGTTGCTTTACTCTCCTTTTTTTTAAATTCTCTCTTTGTGATCTCATGTTTTCTCAGATAATGATAGTTTACTACGTAATTTCCAATAATTTCTTCTTTGGCAACTTTGAGCCTATGGATTATTTTATTTTCAGTCTCTGTCCTGTTTACTTATCTGTACATGTTGAGCGCTTTCTATTTCTACCAGAAAGTTCTCAACTGAAGGCATTCAGAATTACTTTTAAATAAAAGTATCAAATCATTTAAGTCAAAGTATTCCCTGATCTGATAAACATGACTGTTAAAGAAAAGAACAAATAGAAGGGAGAGTGGCACAGGGAAAGAAAAGTAGCAGTTACCATAGAAGTTTGTAAAAGTTTCCATTTATATTTAACCCACCCATGTGATAAAATTGCATAGAATAAACACACACACATGCGCACGCGCACACACACACACACACACACACTCACACACACATGCATGAGTACTCGTAACTCTGGAGAAATATAAATAAGATTCAAGGATGGTATCAATCTCAACATTCTGGTTTTAATATTGTACTATAAATTTGCAAGATGTTACCTCTGCGGGGAAATGGTAAAAGTACATGAGATTTTATTAGTTCCTACAAATGCATGCAAATTTATAATTTTCTAAAAATTAAAAAGTTTAATTTAAAAAGTCATAATTATGTACTTCTCATTTAAATTGTCTCAATAAATTTCACAAGGACTATCTCACCATGAAATCTCTGTAGGTACACTTCAGAGATGAAGCAACTGAGCCAAATGGGTGAAGTGACTTGCAACATGCATTATGTCTAAGATTTTTGTCAAACAGTATCAGACAAAAAGGCATAGTGTTAGAAAATAGCAAATATTATCTAATAATTATCAACTATGTAATATGTAACTATATTTCTGGAGTAAAATCAGTATTCTGTATATTAGCAAATATTTACAGAATGCCATGTTCTGAGGCATTTTTAAAGGCCTAACATTTTTCTAACTGTCCTGATTCTAGCACTTTACAAATAAGAGCTCATTTAATCCTTATAGATGCTTCTGTGTAAGTCTGGTGTTGTCGTTTATCCTTATTTTATAAATGAGAGACTATGATACTGAAAATTTAAGTAAGTGTTTGAGGTTCATTATGCTGCAATTTCAACAGAAGAATAAAAAATGATGAGTGGCAAAAGGAATTCTAGCATTAATAAAAATATACTATAAGATTATGAGCCATAATAATTATAAATAATTGTTTATAAATGTGAGCAAAGAACTCAATATGAAAATAGTAATCAGAGAATTGTGGATGGCTTTCATGAGCTACATGCTGGTCCAATAATGGGAAGAAGCCAGGAAGGAAAGCATAACAGCAATATAAACACAAAATCAGTTGCATTCAAATTAGGAATTGCTTTCAATGAAGTGTAAAAATCCTAGCATGTTTGTTTTTGTTTTTGTTTTTCTTTGAAAACCCACCCTAGATTCACTTTATTATCAACTTTATGCTGTAAAGCTTAAGGTAGCAACATAGCCTATCACCTACTTTTAAATGAAGGCAAATCATCATGAATTATATCTTAATGCAATGGTCTCTATATTTTCAAATGTATCACTTTTTAATTTAAAGACATTTTAAATATCCATATATAATATGAAATGTGTTTGCATATAAATTTATGAAACCAATGTAATAATTCTAGTTACTTCCCATTCAGGCATTTGTAGTTTCAAAATTTGGGGACTGCTTTTAAGGGTTTTAAGGAAATTTGCCTTTGATAATTTAGAATGCTCTGGGATGTCTTCAACCTGGAGTCAGAAATAAACAGGGAAATTATTATATACATATAAACATCATGCCTTAATAATTCAACAAAAGTTCTGTTTTTATATGTCTACATAATACTAAATATATTTGATTTGGCATCTTTTACTTAATTTGGCATTATTTTAGGCAAAACCATTTTAGTTGCAAGTTAGAGAATATCAACTTGAGTTAGGTTAAGTAGGAGGGGTTAAATATTTGGTTACAGAACAAATGTGTGCAGATCACAGGTATACCTACTATTAATAATCCTAGACCAGTACCATCAGTATCTTTGTTGTATGTCTCTTTTTTATGTATATTAATTTTGGTTTTGGTTTTTATGCACCAAATTTTGCCATGTCTGTTATTATGGAACTCTTGCCAGGAACTCTTGAGCCCTGATAATTTTGGCTCAGATTGTTGTCATTATAGCCAAAGAATTAGGAATTATGGTTGACCACCAGCACCCAATAACATGGTTTAGTAAGGAGGAAGGGACAATTTCCCAAATAAAGAAGCTATTATTATAAGAAAAATGTTCTGTAGACATAATTGATTTGGTACTGTGTCCCTAAAATATTCTATAAAGTAGCAGTATTCTCATGCCAGCAACTGAATTGTGAATATTTTTTCTACTTTTATTCTTTTATACTCATGAAAGGGAGATGGGAAGAGGAAGAAACACACACACACACACACACACACACACACACTTCTCAGTCTCTATTGCAGGCCCTCGTCATCTCCCTTACTCTCAACTTTGGAGAACTGCTAATCTCAGTATGTAGATCTCCTCTGATATCTTTACTCATTCCCTAGGTGAATCCATTCATTCCCTTGGTTTTAAAATACTATCTACATACATTTGGCAACCAAACTTATGTACCCAACCTGAGTTCTCCCCTGAACCTCAGTTTTGTATTCAACTGCTTTTCAAATTTAATAAGGCCAGAATTGATAGACTGATTTCCACTGTACCTTTAGTCTTTTAGATCTCAGGAATGTCAAACAGAACCTCCAGCTGTTTAAATCTTGAAACCTTGGCATCATTCCTCTCACAGTCCATATCCAATTCAAAAGAAAATCCATTCAGCTTTATCTTTGAAATACATCTATTAACACATTCAGTCCCTGCACCTGTGTCTACGGAGACAAATTGTTCTCAACGGGGGATGATTTTACTCCCCAAGGATATTGAACATTGTCTGGAGATATTTTTGGTTGTTAAAACCATAGGATGCTACTGGCAGCCAGTGGACAGAGGTCTGGGACACTGCTAAACATTCTATAAAACACAGAACAGTCTCCCATAACGGCAATTTATCCCATCTAAAATGACAACACTACCTAGATTGAGAAACCCTGACCTGAAGCGACCTTATATTATCTCTCCCTGTAATTTTACTAAAATATCTTCTTAAATGATCTTTAAATATCTTCTCTAGCTCTCTACCCACAGTGACATACTCCCAATACCATTCTCTGTTTCCATAACCTGAGTTTTCTTTCTTAGTATTTTATCAGATACATTACATGTTTATTTACCTACTGATTGTCTAATTTTTTACATTAGCATTTAATTTCCATGATATATAAAATATTGTTTTTATTTTCACAGTTCTAATCGGAACTGCACTTACTACATGAATTCAATACTCCTTGTTGAATTTAAGGAAAACATAACTAATATAATTGTTTATTCACATATTGCATGAACAGCTTTGAGATATCATTAACTGCTTTTAGTTTTTAAATTCTCTCATGATTCTTTTCTTTCTGAATGTTAATTTTCCATATATATTTTTCCTTATTTCTTTTCTATCCACCCTTTCTTTAATTGCTAATGTTCCTTGAGAATCTCTTTGGCTTTCCTTTATTTCATGTAAATCACTCTCTCAAAACTTCCTTCTAGTATTTAACTTCAGTTGCGCTGTGACGCTGACACCTCAGTCTCTATCCTACTTATCTCCTAGCTTCAGACATATCCAAATGCAAATGTCACTAGACCCCTCTAACTCAACATTGTCCACTCAAATCACAAAGCAATTGATCATGCCAGATACTCTACCTCTGTTCTTGATTTTCATTAACATTTATCATCTTGTCTCTTAAAATAGTAAATTGTAAGGTATCCTTCCTTAATGTCTTATCATTCTCTCCTTTTCTGAGTTGGTTGAAAAATATCCACAATTACTCTCTTGATAGATGCTTTAATGCCTTAGTTCAAGACCCCATTATCTTTTGCTAGAGATATTATAACTTTCTGTTGCATTCTGTGTCAAAGATTTCAGTGTGTTTTGCATATTGCTTCCAGAATTACATTCCAAAAAAGTGCTGATAATCTCATTCCTGTGATACAGATTGCCTACGGTGTAAAATTAACATTCGTTAGCTGATTATAATAGCTCCATCACAAAATTATGCGCATCTACCTTTGTGGTTTTATCTTCAGATTCTCTTTTAACCTATCCTTAAACTCTTGCAACTCTGAACTTATTATTTCCTTAAAACACCATGTCCTTTATTACCTTTATCTTTGTACATTTTCTCTCCTCTCTCTGGGATATCCTATCTACTTCACCTGGAAAACTCCTAATCATCTTTTAAGATGCAGCTCAAAAGTTACTTTGTTAAGATCTCTATAATCATGGTTACTACTCTTTAATTTATCACCTTATTTCTCCTTTATAAAATTGTCATCTCCTAGAAATGGTCTATTTTTTATTCAAGAACTAATAGAAGGACTAGAACATAGCAGAGAGAAAACAACAGTAAAAGTAGAAAATGTGAATGATTCAAATGTTACATGTTATTCTTTTCTGTGGATGAGTATCATCAAACACATTTTATGAAACTAATAGAATTAGGATATATAACCAAAATCTCCAACAATCCATAACAGAGCTGGGATAAAAAATTAAATCTCTATCTTTAATTTGGAATTGTTATATATTCTATTATGAATTTACACATATTATATTGTTAAAATAGAAAATACACCATATAGAAATTCATGGAATCTCATTTGGAAACTCTAGGATAGATATTTATTCAGCTGCATTTTTAAGTTCTATATAGCATCTTATACTGATTTTAAGTTTTGTTTATTTTTAAGCTCAAAAGTGCCTCTGAGAGAACAGAGAATTAGAAGTAAGAAGACAGCTGCAGAGAAATAGAGTAGGTGAAAAACTATAGAGCTACTGTAGACAGACAATTTTGTATTCCCTTCTTTCCCATTTATGGTCATATAAGAGGATTTTAGATTATCTCCATTCTTTCTTCAGAAGATTTACAGCAGGAAGTTAATAAAGCACTCAACAGAAGCTAAGACACAAAATAGGCAGGGAAGGGAAAAATTGCGTCAGAGAAAGACAGATTTAATTGTATTGTAGATACCAAGTGGTCTCTTTAGAAATGTGTAGTAGAGCTATAAGATGAAGCATAACTGTCCAGCCAAGCTCAACAAAAGCTATCAGCCTGCTTCCTTGAAGGGGCATTGGTGGGAGCACAGAGAGAGGGAAATAACCTGATTCCATAACCTATAATAAGTAAGATGCTTTCTTTATCCCAGAGAGAAGAATAAGAAACTAGTGTGGAAAGTAAAGAAACAGCATGTAACGACAAAACGGAAACAAAAGCAAACTAACACCAACATACCAAACACACATAAAAACTGCACATTCAGATTTATGTGTTATTGACTAGTGCAGAGGTATTGTCTGTGGTGAGAGCCCTACTTTGATTCTGACCACTATTGGAAAACAATATACCTTGTTATTACAGAGTTAACATAAAATCCTTTTTAGTTTTTTCTTTTGGTGGTAATAAATTTGCAAATGTACACAAATTAGTTGATACAGAATATACACTTTTGCTCCTAAATGGAGAATGGTTAACACAGGGATAATTTAAACACTACTGCTTGTAATATTTGTTATTGAAATGGTATTATACATTAAATTTACTATTATTAAGCACAAAAATGTAGAAAAAAACATTGTTTGTATTATTTTTAGTCCTAAAAGGCAATCTACAGTTCTGTTCCTCAATCTGAGTTCAAGAATGAGGAGCAGCCTTCTATTGTTTGAATGTTCGTATTCTCTCAAAATTCATGTGTTGAAACCTAATGCTCAATGATGGTTTCAGGAGGTGGGGCTTTTGGAAATCGATTAGGCTGTGAGAGTGGAGTCCTAATGACTGGGATAAATGTCCTTATAAAAGAGGCCTGAGAAAATTCCCCTGCCCCTTCCGCCATGAGAGGACACAGCCAAAAGATCACTATTTATAAACTGGGACACTGATTCTCATAAGACACACAATCTGACTACTCAGGCACCCTGATCTCAGACTTCTGGCCTCCAGAACTGTGAGAAATAAATTTGTATTGTTTATATGCCACTCATTCTGTGACATTTTGTTGTAGTAACACAGACTTATTTTTTTTAATTTTTAATTTTATGTTCTAATTACAAAAATATACTTTATATTAGTGTTTAAAAATACAGAAGGCACATGTAATTAACTTAAAAATCATTTAAAATTATCTAAAATTTGGCTACAGTAAAAACTTCTAAGAACATACTGTATTCCATTAAATATTCTTCCTTGACTAGGTAAATATATCTGTATTTCAAATATGGTATGCAAGGATTATTTCTGTACATTATTACATGCTTTTGTAGCTTGTCACCTCTAAAAAACTATAATAATTTTGTCTCTGATTTAATTATACTTTTGTACAACAGTTTTAAATTACTTTATCATCTTAATGTGAGGCAGTTTGTTTCCATAATCACCTATTACTGGAAATTTCAGTAATTTACATTGTTTAGCTTTTGTAAATAGTCCTGCTTTTGGTTTCCTTCTATACATGTCTGTGCACGTTACTGATTATTTCTTTAGACTAGATTTTGAGAAGTGGAAAGGTGTGACGAGAGAGTATGACTATGTTTAATGATTTGACACTAGTTATGCTCATCTAAAGAAAGTTTCAACAACAATTGTTTACTCATATAAAGAAAGTAAACACTCTGTGACTGTTTATTTCATTGCATTCAGATCAATTTAGAATATTCTCTTGGTGATAATTTAATTTGTATTCCTCTATGTCCAGTGACGTTGCCTTCCCCCCTCCCCTTGTGTTTAGATGACATTTGTATTACTGCTTGAGAGCAATACTTGTTTTTGTCCTTATACAATTTTATAGTATAAGTAATTTTCAAAAATCACTTACTTTAATTAACTTATTAATCACATCTTTTTGCCAGTATATTTTGTTAATGTTTTCATTAACTGATAATTTGCTCTAAAATGTTTACTTAACTATGCTCTTTGAAATGTTAATATATGAAAGTATTATACACTCAAATACTTAAGCCAAGTATTTTATTTTTTTTAGTTTCTACTACTTTTTTAATGCTTAAAAAGATTATCTGTGTACCATCATCAGAAATGCATTTACCAATATTACTTCTTATTCTATTTTTATTTCTTAACATTTAACATTTTGATTTATCTGAATTATACTTTGTTGTAAATGGTGTATAGAAATCATATGTATTATAATTTCCCTGATGTTTAACTTTAGTAGTCCCCTCTTATTTGAGGTTTTGTTTTCCATGGTTTCAGTTACCTGTGGTCAACACATCATCATAGGAAGAAGGTAAATACGTATAAGGAGATATTCTGAGAGAGAGTGAAAGAGAGGGAGAGAGATCAAGAGAGATCACATTCACATAACTTTGACTATAGTGCATATTTATAATTATTCTATTTTATTATTATTGCTTTTAATCTTTTACTGTGCCTAATTTATAAATTAAACTTCATCATAGGTATGAACATTTATAGGAAAAAAAAAACAGTGTAAATAGGATCCAGTACTATTTGCAGTTTCTGGCTTCCACTGGGGGTCTTGGAATGTATACCTTGAAGATAATGGAGGATTACAGTAATTTTCTTATTATCATTATCATATTTTTCTCCTGTTACCATTGATTAAAGTGCTACCTATATCCTACAGTAAATACATGTGTATTCCCAGTTTTGCACTCAGTTCTTCTACTTTATCCCATTAATCTGGATTATGCCCCACACAAGTATATATTGGCTTAATTATTATGGCTTTTCAAATATTCAAACAATGTTTTTGACTTTTTGAAACATATACTGAATCTGCTAATTATCAGTGATTAGATTCCCTCTTTCTGATTGTCTGATTCTCTCTTGCCCTCTTTCTGTTTTGCTAAGGAGATAATAAAAGCCAGTTATATTTTTCTTTTTTTTTTTGTAGTTGTAAAGAAATCTGTTTTTATTTAAATAGGTAAATTCTAATATCTATTTAAATAAAACTTAATTTGTATCTTTCAAATAACTTATTTGTAAGCGTGATCCTAGCTTTCATGCTGAATTTGTTATTTTTTCTGAATCACAAATTTTGTCTTATAATTTTTGTAATTGTTTTTGCTCTATTTCTCTCTACTAGAAGAGAAATCTCTGTTCTGAGCCCTTAATAATTATGCTTTCTTCTCATTGTTTTTATCTCATCATATTTTTACTCTGTAGTTTCCCATATTGGAGTATTTCTTTAAGAAAGCAAAAAACAGCCTGGGCATTTTTCCCTGGTAGCTGGCACAGTACTCACAGCTAGGCTGTGTTGTTTCTCTCAAAGTCATTCTGTCCCAGAATTAAGTACAAAGGAAGAGTACCCCATAATCACAACTGTACATAAACAAAAACGAGAGCATTGTGCACACCACAAAAAGGACCACATTCCCCACTTTTGCCAGGAAATGTGAATGAATGCCGCTTCTTTACCAATTATAGTTTAGCACGCTCCATTTTTCCTGCTTCCTACATAAAAAAAAATTTTTAACACATCTAATTACTAAATCGTTCCTACTTTCTGAAGGCACCCAAATAACACCAAATACCTGCTTCATTGTGTCTTCTAAATTACCTACACAAGCCAAATCCAATTACAAGTCCTTCCTAACATTTTCTTATACCACAGTTCTTCATGTTGTGCTGTCTCCCTTGCTTCAATAACTAAATACCCCAAATTTGGATGACTACATGTATGTGCCTGATTATCTTTCCTTGGAGGGCATTGGCATGTTTGTTTGCCTTACAAACGTAGATGTTTACAACATGTTTATGTTTATTCTGTTCTTTAAAATTTCTTTAGTTCTAATTTAAATAGTTTTGTTTTCCCTTTCGTTTAAAAGTAAGATATCTCCTTGTGCTGTATTCTTTCTTTTTCATTACATAATATTTTCATAGATTTATGTTTAGGTATTTAAAATAAGTGATAATCTACATTTTTATAAATTAGTTTTCCTTCAATCGTTATAGTCAATAAGGAGGATCATGGAGATTTTCTTTCTTGCACATTGTTAAACTTATGAAATGATATTTAATGATCCAGCAGTCTGCAGAGTAGGAGAGAGAAATGTGAGCAGAATACAGTCACTCTGGCTTTCTGATTGAGCCATTGTAATGGAGAGCAGCTTTCCTAATCTACCTTTTTTTTGGCTTCAGCTCCTATTTAGGTACTCAACGAGGCTGTGGCTGGCCTTTCCCTGGAGCTTCAGATTTACCCATCAAAAAACATTAAATGGCCATAGGAAGAATCCTTGTTTGATGGATTTGTGATTGTATACTTGGATATCCAAAACAACTGCTTGCAAATATGGTTTATGTGAATGTTGACCATAGGTCCCATGGCTTTCTTATCATATTTCTTCCAAATTTGAGCTACTAATAAGGTCTTCTGTGCTTACTTCCTAAGTCATCACTCTGATTTTTGTGGAAGGGTGCTCTGATTAAATCGATTAGCTCTAAAGATCAAACTTTTGGGCAAGCAGCTGAAACCTTTCTCCTTTCTACCTACAAAGCAATATCACTTCTGAATTTATATACAAAGGAAAGGACAATTTTCTTATCCACCACCTCATTTGTTTCTAATAGAAACAAATTATTTTCAAACAAAATACTTAGTATACTCAAGAGAAGCATAAAAGGAAATTTCTAAAAATAGAATGAAGTTTCTCTGAAGAGCTTGTCCCTAGTGTCAGAGGACTAAACTGAAACTTTTTTCCTCCAAATTTCTTTGATAAAACATTTAAAAATCTTTTTCTTTTGTGTTTAAAATTTTATTTCTCTTATCTATTCTAAATCTCTGGCACCACTTTAAGATCACTATTTTTCTATTTACAGAAAAAATTTGGTTGAAATATTAGGATTTCTATTAGCATGTCTATCATATTCTTAGCAAAATGCCTTTCTTTAAATGAGCTCATGATTTAGTCAAGAAAATTGTATTATAACTTATTTATTATACATTAACTTTGGCTATCAGTATAGTCCTTAACAATCCACAGTTTACTAACAATTAACTGATCGTGTTTGCTACAGTAGACAGAGTTCTGGGATTATGTACCCAAATAACAAGTTTATAACTTTTGACTGTCTCTTGGATCCTGTGTCACTTTGGAGAGGTTATTTCATCACTCCACAGCTTCTGTATCTGTTAACTCTACACAATATCCACTTTATGAAGAAGATATGAGGGTCAGTAAAATCTTTCAAGAATATACAAATAGATTGGGATTTTTAGTAATTAACATCTTCTAAAGAATATGAATGGTATTTTCTATATCCCATAACAGGGTTTTTTTTTTTTGAGTGTGACCTAAATAAATATCGATCATTTTGACTAATGCCTTAAAATTAGCCAGGTGAAAAGGTTAGAGGATCCAAAAGAGCTGTGCATCATTTTTCCAAAGTGTCAAGCATTGAAATTTATTTTAGTATTTATAAAGATCTATGTTTAAAAAGGAAAGATGAGTAATTCTTTGCATTTTAGTCATGTGTAAAGCAAAAGTATATTTATGATTCTGATTGTTAATTATAGAAGAAACTATTAAACAAGCAAAATATTACCATAGAAATCATTTAATGACAAAAACAAATTTCTAAATGCTAACTCTCTCCTTCATTTTTGAGTTAAAAGTGACATATTTGGTTTTCTTTTATTTTAAATAGAAGTTTCCCCAGAGAAGAAAATAAAAAGTAAGGTATATAGAACATTAGAAAATATAGAATGAAAATAATCAGATATTTAAGTGTTGTCCACTACTCAAATGTACAATGTTGAACATGGTACATTAAAATTTTCTCTTTTAATACAGGTTTATTTTGAGAGGAGGAGATGGGGCAAACACAGTTATTATTCTTATATTTACTATTTAAATAATAAGAAAACATATTTGATAATATAATGATATGAAATATGCAATGTTCCTTATGTCTTCAATGATCAGTATAAGAATAGACACATATATAAGTATAAAAATATATGAATATATATTTACTGAACAGAATTTGCCATTGAGACATTCTTTATATTATTAATAACAATTCTTTCCCTTTCTCAGAGAGACTAAGTACTAATATGCTGGCCTGGTGGACAAATTCAAAATCTGTAGTTGTATATCTGCAATAGTCACAGGAAAACAAAGCATATCCCATTTAGAGTTCAATAACATGTACCAGGATATTAGTACTTTAATATAAAGAGATTTTTTTCTGAGCTCTAGAATGTCATATAACTCATTCTACCATAGTTTTAGTCCATATTTAGGAATGTGTTTAGGAAAACAGAATGTTATGTGACCGCGCTAGAAATAAAAGTGGGTTTTATTTTGAAAATTCACATGTATCAGGCTCTCTGTTCAGGGTTTTAAATGTACTGTCACTTAGTTCTCATAGTCATCCTACAAGGTAGAGTGCATTACTATCGCTATTTTTAGAAGAGGAATTTGAGACAGAATAGTTAAGAAAACTGAAGTATTGTACATTTTACAAATATTAAAAGTGGCTTTTCATTTGAAAGAATTATTTTTTTGGTTAGCATTGAAAACCAACATTTCAGGAAAAGAAAATCTGAATAACGCCTTAACTACTGTTCCAGTCTCTTATATATATTGTGCACCCACTATGTATTATTTATTGAATTGAATGACTCTAGTATGTGATTTTGTATTACTTTTAACAATGCCTGTTTAAGCAATAGCTTAGATTGTTTTTTTGTTGTTGTTTTATAGCAGTGAAAATAATTCTGTCTAAACCTCCTAATACAGTGTTTTATGCACAGATGTTTATGTTTAATCCTCGAAACAAGTCTACTATTATTTATGTTTTACAGGTATGGAAACTGAGGCACGAAGTTGGCAGGTGCTCTCTACAATGTCACATGTCTAGAAAGCGATGCATCTAGGACCTTAACCCAGGTGGATAGTCTCTAGATTCCTTGCTGTAATCGTTTTCACTCTGCTTCTCTCTTAATATGTTTAGACTTCAGAAATAAAATGGCATTTTATCAGAGAGATGTATTTCCATCTTTCAATTAATAAAATTTTAATTTAAAAATATATGAGAAATAATGTTTGTTGATGTATAAAACTATAGTGTCAAGGTAGAAAAGGTTCTTAGCCAGTTCTCTTCTTATATAATTTCAAATTTAATAAAAAACACAAATTTTTCCCAGTTTTAAAAATTTTTCTCTGAAAAAAGTAATGATTACCCTCTGTTCTTCTTTAAAAATGGAGAGCTTTAGTTTTGTGTAGAAAATAAATCATCTATAATTTACTTTAATAGCTTAATTATTCTGGAGTGCCAACAAGAACCAGGAAGCTACTCTGCATGGACAGTTTTGAAAAATGTGGTAATATAACATTAACTGACAATTTGATACATGAGCATTTGTGGAACTGAGGCTACTTTAAAAAATCATAATAAATACATTTAATTTTAGTAAAATACATAAAAATACATAATAAATACATTTAATTTTAGTAAAATAAATAAAAATCTATATTGCTATAAGCCCACACATTACTGTGATGTGAGTAGAATGATTACATTACAACATAGTGTCCAAGGGTCATCAATTCATAGACCTAATTCTAAAAATCATTCCAGGTGGCTTAAGAGAAATGGAATACTAGTCTTAGTAGAATGTTAGTGTAAATCTTGTAACTGAGAAAAACTCTTGAGAATATTGAATGCAGTTGTTGTCTTGGTCTTTAACATACGGTTCTTAATCTGTGTCTGTATTAATCATCCTGTTTTAATTAAGTCTTTTCCTATGACACGTTACTACTTTTATTTGTAGAACTTACTATCTCTTTTATCTAATCATCTATATATCTATCCATTCATTTACTTAATCACAGAAATATATAGACCATAGACAAAAGCATTGACCCAGCATTTTCAAGGATGCAAAGTGAGTATATCAATGACATTTTAGCCTACTGCAGAAAAGATAGAGCAAACAAGAAAAAAACATAGAGGAAGTATAAGACATGGACACTAATTATATCTCACACAACTTTGTTGTCTCATTATTATTGGAAAACTTGGGCTCAATGCATGCTTATTGAAAGAATAAGTGAACTGCTATATCAATGTCAAAACATGCCTTCACAACACAACACAAATATAAATTTAAAAAAATAATTACTGCAGTGACAAATTATACTAAAGTCTGAGTGAAGTGGGGCTATAACCTTTTATCAAAGATCTGGGATTTTTAATCCTTTTGCATTACTGTGGCTTCTCTATCATGCTTTATTATCCTCATCTGCCTTGCAGCCCAGAACCAAGGTCACTATCTAGAATAATGACAGCCGAAAGCCACTGTCTGACCCCATGAATTTTT
>NW_006436811.1:14895112-14904547 GCF_000325575.1 Pteropus alecto
ATATTTCACAACTCACCTCTAGGATTTCAAATTGATTTAAAATATGTAGAACTGTGTACGTTGGATGTCAAGACATAAAGGCAATGAAAAAACTGGGACTTCTCAAATGAGTATTGAGGAGAATGTATAAAATGGGTTAGGGATTTGCCAGATCCTGTCAGTTCTGTTTTATTTTCCCCTAATCTCTACATTGTATTACTTCTACAGTTGGTGCCAATTGATGATGAAAAACAAGTTCAGTACGATCTTGGCTTAATAGAACACACTCTATTCTGGCCGTAGTCAAGAGGCAATTTAAAAATTCTGTGAATTTGCTCCAAGATTCAGCAAAAAATCATATTCTTGCTAGTTAATTCTAAATTAATAATCTTGTTTTTTTAAATGAATGTTTGTCATTTTCTTGAATTCTGGTCACCATTTTGTTCTGACTTGAAATTCTAAGCCACAGGAACTTTCCTTTAAACCCCATTTGAAAGTCCATATCATGTTTTACAAAAAGCTTGCCAGAGGCGAATGATGTGAATTACTGATTTCAAGTACTCATCACTGATCACTGACCTCCAGTGAGAAACTCCATTATCTCACATAGTTTTGCTTATTATGAGATAGCCTGGCCATTTGGAAAGCACAACTTGAGAGGCACATTTAAAAAATATGAATTTCCGTTATTCCCTAGTACTCGGTATGCTTCTGAGCACCAAAGGGTTATCAAGGGGATGCTGTAGGTGAACAAAGAGTTAGAACTATATTGCATTGGGTTCACTATGCCTTCATTGATAAGTACAAAAACATCTAGTAGTCTATCCTAGGCTTTAGACCACCTCTCATACTGTGGGAGAGTCTTATAGATCTGGCTCAGAAGGGGTTTTAAATAATTTTATGAATATCATAGTTCTTTCGTGAGACCTGTGGTCTCAGGCATTAAAAAGTAGGATCCAAAAATAAGATGCCTAAAGCCATAATTCTAGCATTGTTTGCTGCAGAATCATGAAATCTGAGAGTTCAACACTGTCATTTTCTCATCTCTTTCATTCACTGGAAGCACACACAGATGCTAGGACATCTGGTTTCATTGGCAATGGGTCTTTACTGCTTGGAAGAGTGTGCCCTGCATGCCTGGGTCTATGCCTTCTGAGAATTCTGACCATCTGCCCTTCGGTAAAGCTTTCTACCAAAAGTGCATTAGATTATCTTGCTCAAGTTCAATACATACACAAACCGAGCCTTCAGGCATACTAGAAAACTTGGTATAAATAATGCTCAGATAAACTGATGTTCTGGTCTCTGTGTACCCTATTTTTATTATACAAATATTATCCTCATGGATACAATTTGCTTCTAGAGAGAAATATTTTCCTATTGTTCAGAAAACCTATTTCGTCTAGTGGTATTTTTCTAAAATACGTACATTCTAATCATAAGGAAATTCTCTTATAGATCAGCATCATTATGATTCATTTCCTCCTATCTTTGGTAGAATCTGTTTTTCTTTCAGAGTGAAAATTAGATTGCTAACAGCCCCTGGGCCATGATAGTCCAACTGGTTGTCAAATAAGTGAACCAGTGAAAAGTTCATGACTGCCAAGCTGGAAGATCTGTACCATTAGGCATTGTCTAGCTTTTAGAACATGTAAGGCAGTTGGGGTTTATTTTGGTTGCATTTTTGTTTGTCATTTTTGTTTGTTGGTGGAAATGCTGCTATATAGGGTTATTAATCCAAATGTAGAACTCAGATTGGAAAATGAGTTCTGGGAATGAAGTAACCTGTTAGTCACATACACTGTGCATTATAGGCTGATGCCGAGTCACCCTCTGGAGGCTGGATAGTATAATGGTTAAGAACAAATATTCTAGAATACAACTGTTATGGTGTATCTGCTGTGACTTCCACTTACTCCTATATAATTTGAGACAAATTTCTAAACTTCTGTGTCTTACTATATTAAAATGTTGATTTTTAATATTGTTCTTATATCATACATAAATCTGATGGAGTGAACAAGATGTCCATCGCTGTGACATCTGGACCTTTAGTCATCATGGCCTTCTCAGGTTATGAATGTTACATTTGTTTTCAAAATTGGGCAGGGAAGTATCAAGATATGTCCAGGTAGATTACTGGAGTGCCAGATGCATTCTTTGTTGCTCACATTATATAATAACAGATTATTATAAGAATATTATCATATTTTCATAAGAGTATAAGAAAATATAGGTAACTGGTGTTTTTAATCATTGTGCCTTGCACATACATTCTTAGGAAATATTTACTAATTTGATGAATGAATGCATAAATACGCAGGGGTTACAATCAATTTGAAGCAGTGATCTCTAATTTGGAATATATGCTTTCCAAGTTTTGTGCAAAATGATTTAATGAAATGTGAGAAATAAATATGATTTAAAATTTTAACTATTTATATAAAGATGTATATATTATGGTTATAATTTACATAATATATATTTATAATCAGTATATAAATAAGTGTATAACTACACACATAAATGTGAAATTACTTATTTTTTTGTAGGTAGGGATTCATGATTAAAAATTTAGAGACCCAGGAGAGCATCTTGGATGCACAGCATGTCAGATGAATCAGTTCATACTTGGTAATTCTTCTATCATATGTCCTGTAGATGTAAAGACAAATATATGCTAGACTGTATACACCACTAATGTTTATTTAAATAAAACATATTCTATAAAAGAAGATACAGAAATGTAGTTCTTTAGCAAAATTATGTATTCACAACAATCCAGCAATACATTACTATATATTTTTGGTTTTATAATTTTTGTCACTATCAAAATTGAAATTGATTATTATTGGAATTAATCAGTAAAATAAACTTGATATCTGAGGAGTTTATATTTGAACTTTTCTGAATTTAATTGAAGATCTTAGACCTAAACTGTAAATATATCCTGTGATTATTAACATCATGAACAAAATACAGTTGAATAAAATCATAGAGCTTAAATAAAACTAGAAATTATTATTTTATCTTGAGCCATTTTTCTAGGAGAAGTTATGAGACATATTCAAAATGAGAGATTGAGTTAAGGAGGAGAGTGGGGACAAGTATTGATTATCCCAATCCCCAGGTCAATGTTCTCTCTATTACATTAAAATATGTAAAAATCATTTGAGTTATAAACATTTTATTTATTTATTTTAATTTAGTGGTAGGAGTACTGTAGTATTTTAGATAGTTGAAATTGTAGATGGAACCATGGAAATTTTAAAAAATCTGTTAAATTCAAGTCAATATAGATAGTTATATAATACATATTGCTATATATAAACATATATCTATACATACACACAGAGACAGAGAGTCATGAGATCAAAATTTTTATAAAATGTTACCTAAGGCAAATTTTCTAATAAAGTTTAAAATCTGTTTTTGTGTTCACTTTCATATTATTGAACAGTTTTAATAAGAATTTATACAATTGAGTACAAAATAAAATGTTATTGATTCATACTTACCACAATTAGACTGGTCATTATTTTTTGTAAAAATTGAAAGAATATTTCACTAGAGGAGAGGGACAACTGTTTTACTTTATTTTTAGCAATCAATGTTTCTTCAAAATTTCAAGAAATTATCATTGGAAAATACTAAACAAAGAAATGGTGTCAATTTGAAGATTATATTTACAATACCGAGAAAAGTTTTGTATTAGACATAAACCTGGTATATCTTCTCGAATATGCTGAGATTGCCTTCTGCTTTCTCCATCAAAGTTAGCACCCACCACTGCATGTCTTTCCACTTCAGATTTAGATGAAACACGGCCATGGAGCACAAGGGATCTTACTTCTTCCTAAATGGCCAATTAGGGCCAGAAGAATAGCACAGTAGTGTGAGAGAGCTGCCAGGTGTGGCAGTGGGGAGTGCTAACCTTAGTCAACAAAAAATAGGCAATGGGAAATGAGACTGTTAATTAAATGAGACTTCTTCTCCTTACTCTCTTTGGTAGACTTCTCTAAGATGTAGTTGCACATTACAACCTTAGCAGGAGAAATCTACAGAATCCCTGAAAGCACTACTGGTACCTCTAGGGCTTTTAGAAGCAATAGCCAGCACATTAACACATCTCACCACATTGATTCACAGTGTTCTTTATCTCAAGTTCTTTTTTTCTACACAGCCTCAACACCTGGATATGAACTTCCCAAATAAAGTGAAATCATACTTACAATTTTTACTACACTATTAAAGATACAGTGGAAGTAGCTTGAGAAACTATTGAGGATCATTATATATCTATATATCTATAAGTACATTTAAATAAAATAAAATTTAATATTACGACAAAAATGAAGTCTAATGCAGACTATTTATTAGACATTATAGAAGGTTACATTTATAGTAGAAATTGTCAAAAATATTATAGGCTCATCCTTCCAAGCCTGATAGATTTTTTCCCCCAAAAGATATTTATGCTGTTTCCAAATGCAAATTCTTACTCATATTGTGACATCATTATAAATGATAAATGGTTTAAATCACAACATTCTCAGTAAGAATATAAGTTTCGTATTTCTAGGATGTTTTCTGATGAGAACTTAGAGAGCTTGAAAGATCTTTTTAAAAAATATATTTCATTTACAATTGACGATTTCTAATGGTAAAGAATAGCTTACTCCTCCTATTATATATCGCAGTGTTTGGAAAATGGATACTTTATTATTCCTCATGCAATGTGAAAAAAGGTCTCCACTTTTTGCTTGAGCATATTTTTTATCCCGTGCAATTTCCAGTTTCTTACAGCTTTGTGGCAAACGAAACGCGTTCTGTTTTTAGTATGTGCAAAAGTTATTTGTGTTCCACAAAAATATTTGTTTTTATTTATGAATATGTCTCATATATCTATTGTTAAACATAATTTTTAGGAATTAGTTTTGTTAGTATTGTTAAAGGGACTTTTATATTTTCTAACATATTTTTAAACATTTATTTTTCAACTAAACTAGGTGAAAGTAGATAAAAATTTTACTTTGTAAATATTAGCAACATTAATATGAATACATGTCAAATTCTAAGAGAAAAATAAGATTTATTTATTTAAATAATATACTTAATTTTACTTTTATGTCTATTTTTATTTTGGCCATCAAATAAGAGCTTTAAAGGGAAGTTTTGTTAAGTAATAATAATCAAAATCCAGCACCCTTATGTATAATAGGTGGTAGATAAGTCTTTGTTAAATTGACAAATGGTCCAATATTCTAGAATTATGCATTCATTTTTTCTAATGTAATACTCAATAGTATATATTTTCCATTTATTGTATAATGTAGATCCTTAAGACACTATATTAAATATACTTGAAATTCCTAGACACTTTATATATTAGTATTAAACTAATTATCATAGTTAAAATACAATTTAAGTAAAAGTCACATTTTAAAAGATGATATGGAATATTATTATTCTATATATTGAAAAAGTCAATATTTTATTTTGAAATAAAAAATATACTAAATATATTGTGAGGAAATCCTTGTCCCAATTTCTCTGAAATCCAACTATTTCATTTACAGCTATTTATATTGGTTTCTTAATTTATTTAGAGCAATGCTGAAAAATAATTGTAATTGTAATAATTTATAGTTTTTACTCTTTTCAAATATTTTCATAGTAATTTGATTATTTAAATAAATTCAAAAAATTTTATTTCATTTATAGTTCATAAAAATATCAATTTTTTATTGTACCAATACTTCTAAATTTAGATTTTTGTTATTCAGCATATCTTTGTATGTATCACAGTCTCTACATTAAAAAAATACAGGATTTTCAGCACTGAAGAAGTTTCTATATTATCTATATTTTAGAGTACTGTCTTTAAATAGTGATTCCAAGCTAATTGTACAAAGTTTGTCCCTCTCTTCAGCCTCAGATATCCCTATATACCATCCATAGCTCTGTGGTCTCATTCTTGTTGTCTGCTGTTGATTTCAAGTCAGGGACAGAATTAAACTCAGCAACTCTGGTAAATATAAATATAGACATAATCAAAAGTAGAGTCCAATTGCAATGGTTATAATGGTAAGCCTGGCATCATACAATTATTTGGGATCACTAAACTTGTATTCTATGTGGCACTCAGTAAACTGAGTTCAGATTACCAAAGATTATTCTATAAATGAGAATACATTTGAAAAAATATTTCTACAAGTCATGTTAAGGTATTTTTATCTGCTCTATTTCAAAAAGGAATTTTAGAATGAGATGAGAGTGTACTTTTTTTAAAAGTTAGGGCAAAGAGAAAACAGATACAAAATCATAACAGATAAAGGAGCTGTTGCTACAGAGAAATATGTAATGTCAAGTAGAAAAAAATCCTATGCCATTTCTAAACCTGGAAGACTACATGATCAATTATACAATTAATAATGTCTGTAAAATTAAATAAAACAAGCAAACATTTCTCTGTAGTCTTCTTAGGAATTTTCACTTGTAATCTAGACACCTAGAATCAAGAAATTCACATTGGAACCATTCTCTAACATATATAATATATGATATACTTTATATATACTATATATTATATATTGAATATATAGTAATGTATTTTATAATACTATAATACTATGCTGTATACTATATATAACGTATTTTATGTGTGTTTGTATGTATGTACTAAAGTGTTATAACTTCATGGTAGATCATAGTAATTTTCAGCTCATAAAGATTAAGAAGTTAGTGCCATAGACTATCTCACCAGGAATGTGATGTGATGTGTTCTATCTTGAGTGGATTCTATTTTTACCTATCTCCCTTATAGCTGTTGAGTAACACTATATTTACACAGTTTCACTAAAAGTCAAAGACATTACATATGAGAAATAGTTGGGTTTTAAAAGAAAACAATTCCTAAAGAGATCGAATGTTTGGTTATGATGACATGGCTATAATGATAGACCAGATCATTGTGATTTAAGTGTACTGTGGACTCAGAGTAGATAATTATTGAGTGCCATGAGGATCTCAGGTTATAACATTTCAATTCTGCTGAGTTGAAGGTTTCTCTCTCTCTCTCTTTCTTTCTCTCTCTCTCATAATAGCTAAATTATAGTTTTTTTTAAGTATAATGTACTTTAAAAAAGTAGTAAGTACTACACCAGAAATTATTGCATTCTTTAAATTTGTAATCCTTACTGCTAAATGTTGACCACTACTTTAAATTCCTTTTTTCCTTACGACTTTTTTTTTTTTTTTTTTGTAATCTGTAATTATCTTTATTGCCCTTGCATTCTTTAGTTCAGGAATATTTTGTTCATGAAGAAACAACATTTATGAAGTCACTAATAGGATATCAAAGAGGGAAAAGACTGGACAGGGCTTTCGTTGATCAAGTGCTTTGAAGTTGGACAGGCCCAGTCCTATCATGGCTAGTAACAGGCAAATAAGTCATTTATTCCTTTAAGCTTAATTCTTCAACTGTGAAATGAGGGAAATATACCTGTTTTATATAAAATTACCATTGTAAAATTCCTACTGCCTTCTAGGCAATCAATTTATGTTAGCTACTTTTATTTCCTTCAAAATAAGCATTCAGTTTGAGACTTAAATTAAAAAGCACAATGCTTTTCAAAAGCATGTTAAAATGTCTTCTAAACTCAAATTATAAAGGAAAAAACAACTTTCATGTTGTAAGCACTTAAGTCCTTTTTTTTTTAACATCATAAAGGAAAAATTATTTGTTCTCTTTGGGTGAATTTGCAACAATTATTTTGAATTTGAAAATACAAATAGAAAAAATATCTATAAAACAGAGGTCCTAACGGATTATTATGAAATGACATAAAACAATGTCCTATCCCCTTTTAACAGCTTAAGAAATATTTTCAGTTTCCCTAAATCAGCTTACTTGAAGATATTTAAGAGTCACTTTAAATCACACAAAAACAATCCAGTACACAATATTTGCTGTTGTCCCTGGAAATTGCAGGGCCAATTCCCTATGCAGTGCACATAAAATGTAACTCCTAGTATCCGTTTCGGTTTTAACTGATGAAGTGAAACAGAGAGTATGTAAGCATTAGCATTACCTATTTGTTGGCAAACACGATTTTTAGCTACCTGATTTATTTAGAAGTATTTGAAGTATCTGTGTGTGTATGTATGTGTGTATGCATGAGTGCCTATTTCTTCCTCTTCCTATCCCTCTTTTATAAGTACACAACAATCAAAGCTAGAAATAAAAATGCACAATGCAGTCTGATGCTGGCGGGACAATACAGTTGTTTTGTTTGTATTTTTAGTGACATAATATCACATCAACTGTGTTAAAATGAATTTGTATGACAAGACTAATACTGACTATTTTTGTAGAGTGAAAAAAATCATTGTGCCCTTTCGCTGGGGAAGTGGGAATTGTAGAGTGCTAGCACAGTATTTCTTCTCTAACAAGCCTCACAATACTGAAGTAAGACTGTAGATGCTGATTTACTTTAGCTTGTCTTATCTAGGAAAAATAGCAATGGCTTTACTTCTAGTCTCATTGAAATAGGCCAATTATCATCAAACATTACTAAGTGGTGACATATCGCTCCTCTTATTCAGGTCCAATAGAGTCTAAGATGTATACGCTGTTATAATGCATGCAAATCAGTGTGCGGATGTAATTTGTGTCAGGCTATGGGCTCCTTTATTTCCCTAGCAGTTTGTGACAGTCACGAACAAATTTTAAATCTGCTAAGACTTCAGATAGCAATTTTTTGTGTATGTGCTACCTGATGATCTATTTATTTACTCTTTAGTTAATTAACTTAAAGTAACTAAAATAGAAAAAAATCAACTTAATTGTTACATCAAAGAGAGTAATATCTTATGCCCCTCACTGCTGCAGAGTAAGCTTGTTTCTCCTACATGCTGGAAGAAGTGTATGATCTTAAAGGCTAAGGGAAATGTCTGTTTTACTACAATATTTTGTGCAGGAAGGTGTTATTTCTACTTTTTCCCTGTCCAAAATTCGTTGCCCTCTACATCGAAATTTTGTGGCAAGTGTCAGTATTTTCAGCATCCCTTTTTTTCTCCTATCTATTGAACAAGTAAAAAGACTAACGTGGCAGTACAATAATAATTTACTTTAGTCAGTTATAAGGATAGTTGGATATCCATCATGTGTCAAATTCTATTATAAATGTTGGGATAAAAAGAGTAAAGTAATAGAAAAGTGTCCCATGAATGTAAAGAGAAATATAAAGTTTGGCTTTCAGGGGAGACCTGTCTGAAGATGTAGCATTTAGTTAAGAATAAAATTATGCATAGAAAACAATATAAAGGTCAGTAGACAGAGCATTGGAAAGTTGGAACAACATGTGCGTGGTCATTAATGTATTCAAGAACACAGTGAAAGTTTGCAATGAGTAAAAGAGAAAAAAATAAGCATCCTTTGGATTTTAGGATGAG
>NW_006436811.1:14904579-14958363 GCF_000325575.1 Pteropus alecto
GGGAAAGAGCAATAACATTCAAATTTTGAGCTTAAGTTCCAGAGAACACTGTATATTGCCATGTCCCAAGATGGGTGAGAATCAAGGAGGAGTGTGTTGGGGGAGAACAAGGGTTTTATTTTACAGTCTTGCTAAAATCGAAATGCTTATTACATATTTTAGTGGTAACATCAAATAGATATCTGGTTCTATGAGTTAATTTTCAAACTTGTCATCAATATTCCATGAAAGTTCATAGCATGTGAATAAAGATGATGATATAATGACCAATTAATGTTATAGCTACTATCTCTTGTTTCCAAGGACTTTGTGTTCATCTTGATAGTAATATACAACTCCTTAAGCCTCCTAGTCTACATGTTCACACAGCAAGTATTCATTATATAGGTATATATTGGGTATCCAGTATGCACCATACACCACTCATTAGGTAATATTTATTCCTAAAAACATGTATACCACCTTGGAAGTGAGTTAAAAAAATAGAGTATTGGGCATAATGAAAATTATTTTTTTCTTACTTATTCCACAACTTTATTTTGCTTGTCTAACTCTGGTTAGACACTGTGCAAGCACCGAATAGAGAGTGTGAATGCACGGACATTAGTTTGGTGTGCCATGAATAATGATTTACAACTTTAAAAGTAAGTAAGGTCAAGAAGAGAATTAGTAGATACATACTATGAGAAAGAATACAAAGTGAATTTGTAACCTTTACTCTTCAGAGTCAACTCAAATTGGTTTGGTCTGTCTCTATACAACTTAAATGCATCTGACTTCAAGATGATGCCACCTAGCCCAGTGCTTCTCAACTTAAGTACTATTGACATTTTAGAATAGAAAATTTCTTGTTGTGCAGGCAGTAGCTTGTAGGATGTTTAACAGCATCACTAGCCTCTACTCACTAGATACCAGCAGCAGTCTACCCCGTTGTGGCAACTAAAAAATGTCCCCAGGCATTATCAAAACCTCTTTTCCTAACCAGACTTCTTAAGATCACTTCTACATTTCTTGTAACTGGCTTTGAGATAATTCTACATGTAGCCTCAACACACTCTATAAAGAAAAATAAATTTAAGTTAAAGTTATTAAGTCTCCCTATTATCATAAAAATCAGAAGATAATTTGGAAACTAATATAGCTATCAGAATTATGTGAGGATGAATTTTAAAGCCTAGAAAAATTTATGATTTACTTAAGATTGTATGAAAGGTTTGGATTCAGATTAGCGCTAAAATGCATGATTCCTGAATTATCATTGTGTTCTTTCCACTAGATCTCTGACTTTACGCCTATTTCTCGTGATGGTGCTATTAACTGCTTTGTCTTTAAAAATCAGTGTTTCACTGGCTTCATGTTTACTCTCCTGGTATTTTTAAAACTTGTACCAAAAAAAGAATAAAAGTTGTGCATATGTCTTCCATCTCTCATCTATTCAGTCCTATGACCTAACAAGTGATTCTAAATAATTTTTTAGAACATAGGTCATTTTAACTACCTTTCACTTCCATTTCTATTAGGACCCGCCCCCAACTTCTATATTTAGATCTACTAGTTGCTTCATATTTGCACATCTGAACTAGGCTGCTAATTGTTTTGTCTCATTCCTCTGTCCATATAGCACATCACCACTAGATGAATCTTAGATACCACTGTAATTATATCACTCCTCTATTCCTAAATGTTAAAGGATTCCTCCAATTCTAGAGAGCACATTTTAGGTTATACAGCATTGTTCTCTGCAAACAAAATTTTTTTCTTGTTTACGGACCTCCATAATTTATTTATAGGCAAACTGCCACTTATCATCAAGACTTACTCTGGCAGAATTGCTCTGCTCACACTGAGAAAATTCTAGTGCTCTGTCTTAAAAACTTTCTTATACTGTCCCCTGTGCCAGAATAGCTCATTTTCTCCTCCTGTCCAAACCCTATTCTTTTTTTAACTACCAAAGACTCTCTCCATTAGGAAAACTAGCCTATTTCGGCCCACAATGATTTCTCTCTCTTCTAAGGCATCAATACATACTTTCCTTGTTATTTTTAATTAATAATTTACTATTGTACGATATCTGTCAGAATTATTTTTGTAGGCCAGCTTCTGAAGCAAAGATTTGTGGGCTAGTGGAAGAAGTCAAGCAAGGGTGTTATCTGAGATGAAAATTTAGTTTCACTTGGATCCCCTGGGGATGTCTGGCATGTAAAATATATAGCAGAGTGTATCCCATTTCCAGAAAAGTGAGATGGATTTCTATAATAATATATCAGTCGTTCAATGTTAATAACACCTGGTCACTCTGGAGGGTGGGGTGTACTAGGCTGGGGTAGAGAGGGATGGAGGAAGGATGCAACTCCCATCACTTCTGGCTCTAGGCTTCTCTGACTCATGTAACTTTAATAGCACATGTGTAACCTCCAAAGATGGTAGAGGCCAGAAAGTAGAAACAGGTTCTCAAAAGGTGTAGGACAGAAACACAGACTTTGAAAGAGAGAGCACTGGAACTGGACAAAATGAAAGGTCATTACTATGTCATTTTAATAATTTCAGTGCTGTTAACCATTAATGCATTTATACCTTCTCGGTTTCAATAGATTATAAGCTTTTGGCAGCAGGATTGATTCACATTCCAAGCTTTTTGGTAACTACTCGGTAGTAAGCATTGAACAAATTCATTGCTTAGTCAATAATTGTTAACTTGTAATTCAAATTAGCACTTATCTTTTATGATATCATGCTTACATTACAGATTAGGTTATAGGTTTTTAAAATTATTATGATATTGTGCAAAATGAGGAAACATTGTTATTTGCCCACTTAGGTTTTATTTTTCCAGTTTTATAGGAGAAGCCTAGGGTTTTTGTAGGAAAATAATTGTCAAGATTTTCAGTTTATCATATAAAGTATTTGGCTTTCTTCAGCAGCTTCTTTTCCTAAATCACTTTGGATCTCCCCTTTCTGTGTGTTAATACTGATATTCTATCTCTGCTAGCCAATATTTCTGCCATAAGTGATTGCAAATTAAAATACCGTTGTTTTTTTTTTCAGGATATTTCAATTATAGCTTCTTCAAGCCCTTTTTATGGTGAAGACTAAACTTATCATACATATTTTAATTTTTTGAATGTAACATTATAGATTTTTATTTAAAAAATATTTTTCTTTCATTTTCTACCACAGTGACTATACATATGGTGAGAAGAATGTATGAATTTGATTTTTAGGCAGGAAAAAGCTACATTTGTTAGTGAACATTTAATTTTTTTTATTGCCAGTCTATTTTTATCAATACATGATTAATGTCTAATTTACCTTCTTGAATAGAGGGTATTCTGCTAAGCACAAATAATCTATAAGATACAGTTCTCAAAAGGTGATTCTTTTTATCTAATGACAGTTCCCAGCCTTGAATATTATTAATCACATCTGTATATTTAAGGTGCAATCATATAAATGATGAGCTGTTCTCACCACTAGCTTGAATAATCTATTTTACAACTCACTGAAAATTACCTCATTAAGTAGATAAAACTTAAGAATTATTTCAAAAAGGCAAAAGATTTATTCCCTGCAATCTGCAATGTTTTGCTGTATATCAATAATTTTGCATTTATATTTCCTTTATTAGTAATTATTTTGATAAACTATTAAAATTGCATGTTAAGTAATAACTGTAGGCCTTTCGTAGATGTTTGCATTATGTGCGAGTATAATCATTGTAGATATGTATGTGTGTATAATGCAAATATATGCATTATATATATTTATATTATATATTATGTTACATATATTCTCACACATACACTCAAGTTTTTTTAAGGGGTAGAGAAGTGGGAAGATGCTGATTAAAGGGTACACAATTTCAATTATAAGATAAGATCTATGGCTCTAATGGACAGCAGGTGACTATTTTAATAGTACTGTATTATGTACTTGAAATTTACTAAGAGTAGATCTTAAGTGTTCTTACTCCACACACGAAAAAAAAAAAAAGTAACTATGTGAAGTGATGGATATGTTCATTTGTTTGATTGTGATAATCATTTCATAATACATAGGTATATTGAATCATCACAATGCACACCTTAAGTCTATATGGTTTTTGTCAATTATACCTCAATAAATCTGGAAAGAAAAATGAAATGCAAGTGTAAAAAATCCCCCCCAAATGAAAATTCATATTAAAGAAAATAATTAATGAGGTACTTAAAGAGAAATACAGGGGATCAACCAGGGTGAAAATATAAGTTCTCAAAGAGAAATTGATTGGGGGCTAGATTTGAGAGGAAAGAAAGACACTGTATAAGTGTTGCCAGAAATCTTCAGACATTTCATAGCATAAAGGTAAACTCTAGTATGCCATGTAAGGCCTTAATCATTGATATTCCCATCTATCCTCCCAGATTTCTTTATTAGTTTTATTTCCCAACTCCAGGCTCAATGGTATATACTACTTTTACTTGCTTTTTTCTTTATGGTATATTTCCTCTTTTTAACTTTTATTTCCATCCTAAATAAGATCTACTTCTTTTATGTGCTCTCTAACCTTGACTGTCTTTAAAGTACAATACCGGAGTTGGGGGAAAAAAAATTACAGTTCTACCAGTTAAGGAGCCTAAAGAATTAATTCCACTATCTATTGGCCATATTTCTACAACTGTAAAATAAAGAAAATAATCTCGGTTATGATTAACTCATGATGTTTTGTGATTTTAAAGTAAGATTACATATGTGAAAGCAGTTTAAAAAGAATAATGCTTTATTAGATTGAGCCAACTCAAATATACCTTCTTCAGAAAATATTTCTGTGTCCCACATCTAAGAAGAATCTATTTTCCCTGTGGGCTACAAAAGCTTTTAGTCTATATCTAAGTTATAGGAGTTATTCCACAGGCCTCAAAAAATCCCTCACATTAGATTGGACACTGTTTGAAGTTATGAGCATTATTTAATTCACTCATAGACTTTCGACATTGCCCAGTACATAACCTCTGCTAGATAAAAGTTTATTACATCAGAATTTTCCATTATGTTTTGCCTGTCTTTCTCACTCTGCTCTTAAATATAAACTGCTGTATATTTCTCCATTTTTCTTTATTTTTTCCCTTATACTGGTTTAAAAGTTGATAATGTTGAATTTTATGAGTCCAGTGACACTGAAAAAGAGTGATGACTAAAGAAATGCCCTCTTCCTTTCTTTATGTTCCCAAATGATTTAGATAAGAGAGACTGGACAAGCTTTCCTTTTGACCTATGACAAATCCAAACACATATCTTTCAAATCTGTATGCTAAAAGATTAGCCCGTTGATCAGTCTGGACAAAATAGGTGACTAAACTAAACTTTAAGCTTCTTCTTATCCTCCAAGATCCTGAATTTTACCCACTCAGTCTGATCCAGCACAAAACCTCTCAACAGCCCTTCCCCAGAACTAGCTGACAAGACCTTCCTTGATCAGCTGTTTGATCCTGCCACCCACTCCCTCACACCTGGTTCTTTGCAGTCTCATTTACTCCTCATTTACAAGAGAGACTTGTAGACTGTTTGAGTGTTCTCTCTATTCTAATAGTCCCTTTTCCATTATTGCATTAGTCCCTTTCTCCCACTGCAATTACTTTTTCCATTAAAGTCTTCCCTTACCTAAGTCTAGGTTTCATCTATTTCTAGTTTAATTTGAATGTTTAATTCCTTCTCTTCTCCCTGTTCATCTAATCACTAATTTTTTTTTTATTTTTGTTTCTAAACTCTTTTTTCGCATTTTAATCTTATTATTAAATCTCTGCTCATTAAGGTTAAAGTTCTCCGCTCCATCTTCCAGTTGCCTTCTAGGTGTATAACATATTTTCTAATCAGTCCTTTGCCTATTTATTCCAAATGGCTCTGTTTTTCATTTTTGAAGCTCTTTTCCCATTCCTTATATTTTTCATATTACAAACTGCTCTGATCATTGTCTTCATTCTCCTTTTCTCTCTTTTATTTCTTTAGTTATTATAAACATTTATTTACTATAAGAGGTTCTTATAGTTTATTAACACTCCTCTTTGGTTGTATTTTCTGACTTCCTTATGTTTAATTGTTTACTGTTATATTTTTGAAATTTCATTTATTTTCCTTTAGGAATACTCATCTGCCAAAGTTATGGAAGGGTGGTGTTCATTGACTTCTTCCAGGAAGCCCAAGGATTTCATTAGACTAGTGACAATTATATGTTACTTTTGAAGCTTGGTTATTTCTGCATCATGCAGATTATATAAACTCAAACCCCAAATCGGTAGCTAATATAAGCATGCATTTTAAAAATATTCTTATTACTTTTAGCATCTTCCCTGCCTGATGTTCAGATTTCTGGTTTTCCTTAAGTTAAAGATTCAGTTCTTGAAGAGTCTCTAATATATATACAGATTTTCAGTTCTAATGCCAAAATCTTGCACAGTCCCTAAAGCTTCATGCTCTGTCCCTGAAAGAATATTAAAATCAGATCAATCAATAATAAAATACATTCATATATAGATAAGTAATGAGGTAGAAGAGAGACCTTTTCCTTACAGTGAAATTCCAACTAATAAATATAGAAGAAATAATGGAATTTGAAAATGCTATTCTTCACCAACAGAGTCATAATTAATTAACACAAAATCATCAGTAAATGGGTGCTAAAAATAGTGAAAACTTGATGAATAAGACTTTACAGAGTCTCAATAGTATCTCCCCACACATTACTGCAAATATGTGAATTGTAAAGGAAAAGTAGTCAATTTACAGTGGAAGAATATTGTTTTCACAAACTTAGTTAAATGATTAATTAAATATGATTAATAATTAGGCAAAACGATGTCATATGTTTCCTGTTAATGGTTCACTGAGATAAATTCATATCTGTGATATTCTTGTCAAAAATTTTTTAAAACGTATAATCCAAATAAAGCAAAAAGAAAACATCAAGCACATCTAAATTGAGGGACAGACTACAAAAGAACTTGCAGTACTCTTGAAAATGTCAAGATCATGAAAGAACAAAAATGGTTAAAGAACCATTCCAGATTAAAGAAGTCCAGAAAGACATTACAGTTTAATACAAATGCGTGATCCTGAATTGGTCCCTGTTTCAGGAGGAAAAGTGCTATTATGGACATTGTTTGGACATTTGGCAAAGTTTGAATTTGGGCTGTGAGTTATTGTTATCAATGTCATCAATGTTAATTCTTCTGATTTTGGTAATTATATTGTGGTTATAAAAGAGAATATCCCGTTTTTAAGAAATGCATACTAAAATAGTTAAGATTTATAAAAGGTCCTGAAAATTGCAACTTATTTTCAAATGTTTAAGAAAAAACATACATATATGTATATATTTTATACATTTACATATTTATATAGAGATAAATAGAATATCATAAATTAAAGACCAAAGTGTTAACGATTGGCAAATATTTACTATTTTTGCAACTTTTCCATAAGTTTAACTTATGTTAAAAGTGAAATTCATAGAAACTAAAATAAAAAATAAATCCAATCATCTAGTAATTTATTTATTTCTGATTCTGTTATTCTTTCTCCCTTTAATAACCAGGGTCAATATGCTATTTGGTTGGGAACTTTGTCTTTTAGCTTTGTTTTGTTTTCGCTTCCAGTAACAGATTTCCTCTATTTCTTGTACACTTGGCTGGGTATATTTTTTCCTTGTCATATTTTGTTTGAAAATTCTATACTTTTGTAGTGAAAAGTGGTCCTCACTGTTGTATGAATTAGAAGTGTTCTATTTTGTGTTTTTATTTACTTTTTTAGGCATGTTTCCTAATTCTCTGCCTTGAGGCAGAACCCTGTAAAGCAAATTTATTTCTTATGTTTTGTCTTTATTAGTAATTTTCTTATTGTGAAGCTGTGTGGCTGGCTCACTTGTATTTAAAGGATGATTTTAGCATGCACTAGCTCTGTGACAAGCATTGAGATACTCTAATCTCCTGTCTCCTCATAGGTTAAACGAGGATAAAAATGATTATCTCATAAAACCAGTAGAATGGAGGCTCATTCAAGGATGACAGAGAAAGAGGAGATTCAAATAGGTGAATTGCAAGTTCTTGCAGAGAGTGTGATCTATGTTAGAGCTGAAGAGGAGATTATTTTAAACCTATTGTCGGGTTGTTAAAAATAAAACAGTGTAATAAAAACTACTGAAAGCAGTAGGAGGCTATTCGTGTTTATCATTTAACATTAATCTATATGACAAATAATTATAGACCCACTTTCTCTGTCAGGCAATTATGGAGAAAATAAGTGAATGAGGCCTTTAAATAGATGAGAGAGATGGAAATTAAAGCGAAAACATTAGAAAATTTCAGAGAAAACAATGGCAGGACTGCTTACATTAGCAATGAATGCTTAGAGATAAAAACAAGTGAAAAATGGTAGCAAGTATTTTAATCCAGAGAAAAAAAGATTTGTGGTATCAGCATCAGGAAAAATTGGAAAAGAACCATAACATGAAAAATGTGTAAGGTGGCAGCAACTTTTTAAAAAGCCTTATTGTCATTATAGTCCTTTTAGTTATATATATAATTTATATACATAAAAAGCTAATTCCCATGCTCAGAATTTTTAAATGAATATCAATTTTATATTTCCTTCTTGTTCTCTATTCTCATATTCTTTTGTGGTGCTCATATCATTTCTATTTTGCACATCTACGATCTGTTTGTCAATTATTAATTCTCTTAGTTCTCAAGATTTATGTATCTATATTAATATGTATTGAAATTTTATGAGGATACACACGGGAAAATATATAAACACATATACAGACACATAATGTATATTAAATACCATATATAATAATACATATTATAGTTTCCTTAACTTTACCTTTGACCATCTGTGGTCTCTCCATTCTATCTAAATTGCTTAGCTTTCATAATTTGAAATAGAATATAAATTTAGAAATTCAAAGTAATAACACAAAACCCTGACCTAGACCAAGTAAAGCCTAGATCCATGGTTGTAAATACAGCTATTTGCACATATTTAAATATGCTAATTATATATTCACTGTTCTGAGACTGTTTTACATTGACCAGTAACTTAAACACACAACTAGAATTCTGACTTTCCCACATCCTTGCCAGCACTTTTTTTGTTTGTTTGTATTTATGTTTTTTTTTTTTTAATTATTGTGATAGGCATCCTGACAGAATGGATTAAAGAATTAAATGTAAAATGTGAAACTAAAATTACTAGATGAAAACACAGGGAAAATCTTTATAACATTTGTCTTGGCAATGGTTTTATAGACATAGCTTCAAAAACACAGGTAACAAAAGCTTTTACTGAGCTATACTAGTTTTAATTTTTCAATATTTTTATGACTTTTAGGAAGCTATTTATACCATAAAGTTATTCAAATATTTAAATTGTAGTATCCATATAGCAAATGATTAATTCCAAAATGTTTCCATCTTCAGAATTTTTCTTCACATTATAGGTAATTATTCATAACTGGAGTTTTTCCTTGAGTGAATCTTTTCTAATGCCCCAGTATGAAATTATACCAGTTTGGTAGAAAATTTCTTGTCAATGCTCAAGAAAAAAAAATAATATTTGCAAGGAAACAAAGTGCCCCTCTCATAAATATAACAGAAACAGTAGAAGCCTATGAGGTTAAACCTTTGAAAAGGTAATAGTATCTGAGCCTCCGTGAGTTTACTTACTGGTGACTAAAAAGAATATTATTTTGGTATTTGTAGAATTTATCTTTTCCAAAACTATGTCTTTTTCTCTTTTAATAGAGAATCTAAATATGTTCAAAGTCTCACTAACTTAAAAAAAAAAAATCTGCTCAGAGGCTAAGGGCATAAGAGAGATGCTTCTTTGGTATGCATATATTCATCACAGGAGACATGTGTCTCTTTGAGCATGCAGTGGTGTGTCAGACCAATAATGTGAAACTTTTCCTTTTCTGCTTGAATTAAAATATTCCTCTAGGCTCTTACTCCACTCAACAAAGCACAAGCTTTTATTTGGTATCATTTTTATTGCTGCTCTGCAAGTTCTATTTTATTCTTGAATAAGGAAGTCATGCTGTAAAGTAAAGGCTCTGTTCACTTTAAAGTACCTAAAGCCTTTGGAAAATGGCTTTAAACCATGTTCTGCGTCAGCTGAGCATGGTGAAATTTATGTAATTGTCAAAGTTATGGATTTCACCTTAAACTCTAAGCACACTAAGTTCTAGAAATAGCCCAACAAAATTTTTACGTATAGTTAGTCAATTCAGTATTCATAAGACACTACATGGTGAGAAAATGGTCAATTAATTTACATTGTAGTAGGAGCACCAGGACATTCCTCAGTGGATGAGTTGTCTCCTAAGATTCTGACTCTAAAGTAAATTAAGTATCTCTGGCTATAGGGAGCTGAAGAAAGCCTTGCAACCAGCAAGACGAATCAGAAGCCCCCTGCTTGTGGTGATGATTTTTAGAGCTTATCCTGTGTTGAGGTGTTTGAAAAGAGAAAATCAGTATCTTTTCCATCTAATACAATTTTAACAGTCAATATTTAACACAGCTTCCTTTCTTAAAAAAAAAAAAAAATCATCTTCCTATTTTCTTGCCCAATAACCCTACAACAAAACAGAGTGCTTTCAGGTAGATTAGGCAGAGAAACTTTTGAAACTGTCAGAAAAGGTACAACTTTTATTTTGAGAACCAGACAGATTGTTTATTAGTTTTACTGGCTTTTTAAAAATTTGATAGGATAATATTTTTAATATCATATCTTGATATTTAGATTAATAAGTCTTCACAAACATAATTGATTCTGAACAAGAACGTTAAGTATCACTTGTGACTGTCTTTAGCTGTGTATAAAAGCTGCTTAACAAAGAAAAGATTTATTTTTCTGAGGTGATTCACAGCAATGGCTGGTATGACTACTGACAAGCTAGGTTCCCTCTACTCTGGATATCTATTTTTCTTAGTTTGCGGCTTGCTTCTGCAAAATCATAGGACTTTGTTCTATTTCCCAGTATCAAGTGTGTGATCCAGACAAGAATAAGAATAATGCAAAGGGAAAATATGCATATCATTATAGTTTTACATTGATATATACATCAATGTATCAATGTAATGATATATGTTCATTATAGCTTTATTTTTTTACAAAAATATAATCAGAAGCAATAGTTTTTTATGAAGCTCTCCTCCAGAGAAGTATCTGTTTATACTTTATCAGATTATATCTTATACCCTTTCTATCTAAAAGCCTAAAAGACTGAGAGATTAATTTTTTGAAGAAGAAAAATAAGACTCAGTAATAGGCAGGTAAGTGACAATATTTGTCACATCATTAAAATCGTATATAATATGTTATAAACCTACCCACGAGATACCCTTATCTTTTATATCTATAAGCTTCTTAAATAAGTTTTCTTTACTGTCAGCTCCAATTTCTCATCCAATATGTCCTCCACAGTCCTCTAGAATTTAATATCCTTTCTAATAAACACATTTAAACTGTTCTATAACTTTGCCTGTAATTTCTCCCAACAAGATACTACCTTATTTTTTTTTCATATTTGAAATTTGCAACTCCTATTATCTTTCTTGAATTATCTATTTGACTTCTGTGATAACTGTTTGCCTTTTTCTCCATCTATCATTTTTTCTTCTTTTTGTTAGTGCCTGGTGTCTCTCTTTTGCTTTTTTTCAGGAACCTCTGCTGATATCAGTTAACACATTACTCCCACATTCGCATCTTCAGCACAGTACCTTTCTATTTTGTTGTTGTTGTTGCTACCTAATAATATCTCTGCATGGAAATATTTATTATCTTTCTCATCCCAGTTACAGATTTTCTGAATTTCTCTATCTCCTTTAGCATCCCCCACTACCACCGCTTAGTAGGTGCTTTAGATTTTCCAGTTTTATATTAAAGCTTATCAAGCACTCACTCTTCTCCATTCAAATACTAAATCATGTTTTTACTTATCCCCAAGTCTTTGAGATTTAATTTATTTTATATTTCCATAGCTGTTACCTTATTCTTGGCACCCATCTTTTCATGGATGCATAACTCCATTAGTTCCTTTCATCGTTTTTCAGTTGATTCTATTTGATTATGTCTGAATAACACATACTGAGTAGCAATGCCATGTTGTAACAGTAGTTAATAACTATGTCTTCATTATCTATGATATCAAAACTGATTTTCTTTGAAGAGTTAAAACTTTGTTATTTATTTATTTACCTTTTAAACTTTAACTACAGGTTGAGCATTATCAATTTGGTCAAGAGAATATTTTTGTGTCCCTCAATCATATCCCATATTTTTAACCACAAACTAGTGATATATCATCTTTATTCTCTTGAGAATCTAAAATTCAATTCAAAACTTAAATCTTTCAAGCCTAAAATCATGCTACTCTCATAATTTCTAATTCTATGTTTTTTTAGTTCCTATATAATGGGAAAAATCATCTTTTATGATTTTTTACATTTATAACTTTAATACATACCATTTTCTCTTAATTACTGTAAGATAACTTTAAAGGTTGATATTTACATATTTTGAAATGAACAGTTATATAGGTTTGTTATGTAGAAACTTTTACAAAGTCATATATAGGGCTAAACATTTTGATAATTACTAAAATAAGTAATAATACTGACAACTTTTTCTTGTACTTAAGCTTTTAATAGTTTTGCATCATAAAAAGGATACATATTTTGCAGTGTAGTCCCACTCTGCTTAAACTCAACATATGAAAAATATATTTCATTACAGAAATATTGTCAAGTGAGAGTTCATCTGATTAAAATTTCACCCCTGATAATTTTGCAACTTTCTACTGGGTACATGATATAAAGAAAATGAGATAATTTTGTTTACGCAGTATGCTTTCTGAGGACAAATCAAATTCTTAAGAAAGAAGATACTAATCAGGGTTATAGAAGCAATGCAAAAGAATACCTGCCTCCAAAATTAACTTTAAATATGCAGTGATATTTTGTATTCATGTATGTAGATGCTAGATAATTTAAAATATCTCATCCACCTGCTAAAAAGTACTGTTTAACAATGTTACAGTTTACATGGATTTAAAAGGACAATCTTTGATTTATGCTAATTGGATAAAAACTTACGGGCTTTCTGGTACATTAACAAATCTAATTTCATTAATTTGGAAGTAAATTATTCTCATTCTCTATTAAAAATTGTGGACAGCCCAATTTTTTACATTAATTACCAACTAATCCCATCATCTTCATTTATAACCAGTATATAACCTCAGATTCTAATTCGCGAAATTAAAATAGTTTAATATTGCAAGATTTACTTTTTTAAAGTTATGCATTATGAGTATCTAATAAATAGATATCAGTTATTTTACAATGGAAATATTTTATTTATCATGCTTTAAAAAAAGAGAAAATGGCATCAAAATATCAGAAAGCATAAAATGTTTTCAGTTCTCCGAGGTTTTTATAATCTACAAATGCTCATTATTGTTTATATTGAAGAACACCACTAACAAGTTGTCTATTTTAGCTGCTATTCCTTCTGCTGAGAGTACTATCTGACAAATAGTTGAAAAACCTCCCACAACGGGGTGATGAATGAAAGAGAAACTTCCTATGGTATGAATGACTTTAAGGGAACATTTTGAATATAAGCAGATTTGTGAAATTGTAGTCCATTGTAAAGCTTTATTTAAAGTGTGTATGAGATGGGACAAAAGTATTTCTATCTGTCATGCTACATATTATCCATTAAATAATTAGGTTCTAATTTAATAAAAGTCATAGAACTCTTCAAAAGAGGGTTATTACCTCAGAAATTATCATTGGGTTGTATTCAATTGCCATATAATCTTTGTGTTTAAAATCCAAAGACATACTTAAATGTTACCTACCCTTTAGTATAATACTTAAAAATCCAGGGATATTTCAGCACCAAGGAATAGTAAGTCCCCAATTTTCCTGATAATCATGATCGCAAGAGGCCACCTTTCCTTCTTTGCTTATTCATCTAGACATATATCTATCGTATGGCCTAATTACTATGAGCACTTGGCAGTAAGCCTCTTAATTGAAGAACCAAAGAGAATGATACATTCTTTTCACATACCAAGATAATTGATGTTCAGATTTATGCTGATATTTGGGCTATCTCAAACACATACATTTATAATTCGGATATAGACACCTAATACAATGCTTGGCATGGACTGGCACTCAATTTGTGTGTGTGTGTGTGTGTGTGTGTGTGTGTTATTCCTTCTTGTCTAAGTAGTATTCCCCCTCCATCTATAATGCCTATAAAAATAAATATTGCTAATTTGAGATACAGTGGTATAAGTCACATACTATAGGGCAGGCATTCCCGACTCCCAGTTGCAGACCTGTACCAATCCTTGGCCTGTTAGGAACTGGGCCACACAGAAGGAGGTAAGCAGGGGGTGAGTGAGCCAAGCTTCGTCTGTATTTGCAGCCGCTCCTGAGCACTAGCATCATCGCCTCAGCTACACCTCAGATCATCAGGTAGGAGCACCAGTCCCTGGTGCCAAAAAGGTAGGGGACCACTGCTATAGGGCCAATAGTAATTAAACAGTAAACTCTGTAGTGAGTGTAGCTAGGAGAATGCTTACATCAGTTAACTTCTACTGTATTAAAAAAAAAAAAAAAAAAACCACCAAAATTCAATGGCTCAAAACACTACCAATTATTTCATTCAAAATTTTGTGGATCGACAGGTGGGCTAGGCTTAAATAAGCAGTCCTTTTGCTGATCTTTTCTGGGCTCAATTTTGTACCTGTCATCAGCAGCCATCCGACAAAGTGGCTGTACTGACTGATGATTAGCTTCAGAGACAGAAGAAATTGGGCCATGTGCCATCCTGTGGGCTAGTCTGAGATTGCTCATGGGCAAAGTTACAAGAGCAACAAGACAAATTAAACCCTAATGCATAAACATTTTTCAAGACTCTGAGCTATATTTGCTAGTTTTTTTCATTAGCTAAAGCAAGTCACATTATCAAGACTAGGACAGTAAGAAAGAATGTATCCCAGGACTATAAAAAACACTCTAGACTAAATGTTTGTGTCTTCCCAAAATTCATATGTGGAAATCTAATCTCCAATATGATGATATTTGAAAGTAGGGCCTCGGGGAGATGATTATGTCATGAAAGTGGAACCCTCATGAATGACTTATGCAAGAGAATGCAGAGAGCTCCCTTGCCTGACCCTTCAATCAACAAGAAGACAAACGGCTATCTATGAACCAGGAAGCTGTCCCTTATCAGACATCACATCTACTGGTGCCTGGATATTAGACTTTCCAACCTCCAGAATTATGACATGTAAATGTTTGTTAAACTAGGATGAATGAGGGCTGACTTATCCAAGGAGGTAAGTAGGGAAGTAAGAAAAAATTGTAGACTATTACTACAAGTAGCTACTATCCAGATAATGATAAATGGCATAATATAAATTATGGAGTTTATTTTAGTTTTTAAGTCTAAAAATAAACTCCCTTCACCCACTGGAGAGATATTAATCACTCTTCCTTTCCCATAGGAGCCCTGAACTCCTGGAAAGTTTATAACATCCTGAGCTTTTACAGAATTTTTAGGTTAAGGAGACAGACAGTTATTAATAACTACCTGGGACAAATAATACAGGCAGGGGAACAAAACAACAACAACAACAATGTGTGAGGAGGCAGAATGGATGGATGTGAGTCATAGACAAGATTGGGAGGTACTCTTAATGAGAAGCCCCTGGTTACTGATATCACAAGAAAAAATATATGCTTTAGAATGCGTCTCTAAAATATATAATACATTTTGTATACTTTCCTTATTGAGAAATAGTTTATGGAATTTCAATAAATCCTATAGCTATTTTTATAAAATTCCAAGTAAAAGCTCATTTGTAGATAGTGTTCCTTTTAGATTTCTAGGCTCTGGACTGCCTCTGAATTTTACAATTAAGATTAAGCAAAGTGTGAAGAGAAAAGCAGGCAAAATTTCCCCTTTACAGAATAAATATCTAGATTATGTCATCTGAGTAGGCTCTACAGTAAAACAAAATGTTATATAGCTTATTCATTAGAAGGGCCCTGCTGCCACACTGTCTAGTTTCACATCTCAACCCTATTTATTATCTATGTGATTTTAAGCAAGGTAGATTTTCTTTGTAACCGTTAGTTTCTTCATTAAATGGTAATACAAGTACATATCCCTAAGTTTCTTTCAAGTTGAAATGAAGTCACATGTGAAAAGGACCGAGCACTCAATAGATTTTATCTGTTATTGATGGTGAAATGCACTAAAAGGTCTTGAAGTAAAGAAATGACTGCTATCACATAATTTGTAGAAAATGCTACTGAATTTCCAATTGTTCTTTCAAGAGAAGTCCTTTTATAGGAGAAAGTCACACTGGTAAATGTAGTCGTACTTCATTTCCTTCAAATCCCATTTAAAAAAAAAAAACTATCTTAAAAGGAAAAAAAAATGAAATTTTATAAAATAATTGTAGTTTAAAGTAATATAATATAGATGAATTTCCACAAGTGAGAAAGATTTAGATATAGGAATGTTTTTAGGTATGGTGGCAAGAAATAGGTAAAATTTCTACTTGGAGGTTTTCTTTCTTGTTTTCTCTATGATAATTAAAGGAAGAGAAGAAGAATAAAAAGGGGGGCCTGAGATTGGAAAAGAATGGAGACCACATGAAAGATAAATAGCATAAAATAAGAAGAGTGAGCTAATTAGAGAAAGGTGACAAAACTGCTGATCTAGGTAAAAGATTTATAGGACTATGCGTTTGTATACCAGTTGTTGCTGATGTTGCTGTTGTTTTGTCTTTCTGTTTTTCATTATTAGTACTGAGCTTGTTGGGTAGAAGGATTACTAATATGGCATAGTCTGTCATTGTGGAGCAAATGCTTTTTTCTGTTTCTGCAATCACAGGTAAACTGCATTTTCCAGATTCTCTGCATCAAGTTGGGGCCATGTAACTATTTTTTACAAATTAAATGTGTGAAGATGTGATATATTATTCTTGGTCTAAATCAGTTAAGAAAAGATGTACCTTCTTCACACATGTTTATATCAACCAGATGGAAAGAGTTTAAGAAATCCCCAAATTTACTGCATAAAGGAAGGCCCCATTCTCCTTTCTTCAGCTGATTGCATTGGACAGAGATGAGGGTAATCAATTGCAACTACGATAAAGAACTGAAATATGGTGATGTTTTCAAACAGAAATTGGTCTACATTAAAACAACAATTATAAGAGTAGTAGCCTATCCTAACATATTGTTAGTGTTTAACCATATGGATTCTATGGAAAAATAGAAAGCTTATGACATTTTTAAGAGAGAACTTGCAAATAAAATCATGAAAACTATGCTAGGAGAAGGTAATTGAAGAAAAAGGATTGATAATGGATATTTAAAGATAAGAGGTAATTAATAATTCCAATGAGTTCATGATCAATTAGAGGAATTAAACTAAAGGTAGGATAGTAAGAAATGGTCAAAATAAAAAATGTTTTCATTAGTGATTTTAAAGAATCTTCTGTATAGCTCAATAAAAAAATTATCCTTACACTAACCAAGGGTAGGTGTCAGATTGTTAAATCTGATGTTCACATGGAAGCTATTCATAGGAAATCAGAAGAGAGCAACAGAAAACATACTAAAGTCTTCAAAGAAAAAAAAAAAACAAAAAACATTTACCAGAAAGTTGGAATATGATACTAAAAAGAGAACATGGCAGTTGGTGGTAAGGCCAGGCATGCTTATAAGAAGTGATACATTTATAGATATGAAGAACACTGTTAGAAGGGTTGGATCGTAGAAATATACACAGCATTATGAAGGTAGTTCAGGAGCCCACAAAAGATGTACAGCACACACACACATATTTTAAATTTAGTCCTGTCGATGTGAGGAAAAAAATAAACCTGACTAGTAGAAATTAACTTTGGTATCGAAGAATGGACCAGAATAAGATGTAGAGTCAGTATTTCATATGGTCAATTAGTAGTGGTAGCTGGAATAAATATAGTGCAGTAGTGGTAATAAGCATGCAAATAAGAGACATCTGGTCCTTCTCATGACAAGAGGCATTGACAGTCTCGGATGTAATGAAGTGACAAATATGTTATTGTAACATTCGTACAATATTCCTTTTTGGAAAGGAATTGCCTTTGATTTGGGGTGGCAGTTTTTCTTAAGTTCCATCGAGTAAAATATGAGACACTGACATTATGACTATGACAGAAATCGTTGCTGAAATGAATAAATAGTAAGTCTGTTTTGTTCGAGTAATGAGAACTATTTTTAGAGTTGGGTATGGGAGAAGAGAGTACAGAAGATGGGAAGATGGACAAATGAGATCTTGAGAGACTAGGTAACCATGCAACGTGAAAGGCCAGAACTCACAAATGACTTGATAGTTAAAATATAAAAATAAAAATAAAAAAATAAAAACAAGAATACATAATATGCAATTTGACTTTTCTAGCTATTTTACTGGGATCTTTTTCCTCTGACTCCATGAGAACTCACAAATGATTTGATAGCTAAAATATAAAAATAAAAATAAAATGAAAATGAAAAATAATAAAATAAAAAAATTAAAAATTACATAATATACAATTTGACTTTGTTTTGCTTTTTACTGTGATCTCTTCTTCTGACTCCGAGATTTTTATTAAAGTCTTTTAATTAATACGTGTGTGTGTGTGTGTGTGTGTGTGTGTGTGTATTTTTGTAAGCAGGTAGACTTTTAAGAAAAGCTTCATTTTCTCATCTTAGTCAGTAAAAACATTTGGTCTAAAAAGTAATGAAAAGCATGGAAACAGTACTCTAGATTCAGAACTCTCCATGAAAATGTGATCCTACAGAATCCTTAAAAACTTGGAGAGGAATTTAGATTTCTATGTTTTGAGGAACTTGGGTTCAAGCCAATAGCATATAGAGATTTACAGGAACAAAGTGGCCCTCACTGGTATTTGATTTACATAAATAGAATCACACGAGCCATCTGTGCAGATTTGGACCCGCCCTCTTTTCATTGACCCAACAATCCCTGTTGCCTCCAATGGAGGTATGTCGATCACTACATGCTACCATCTTATAAAGTTGTCATTATCATTATCCTCTCTTTGAAGATAAAGAAATTTAAGCTTGGAAAGATTGAGTAACTTGCCAAAACTTAGAAAGCTGATAATTAACAAAGTCAAGCTCTGAGCCAAGGTCTCCCTAGCTCCAAATTCTATTAGCTTAACAACTACATTAAAAAGGTCCTTTAAATACTATTAAATACACATATGAAGTCATTAAGAGTTTTAATATTACTGTTATGTGAATTAGAAAAGACCATATTATATTATACACACAAAGGTTCTTATTTATAGAGATCTAAAATCAAATGGAGATATACTTAATGTTTATTGTGCATTCTCTATGACCAACACTAAGCTAGGAACTGTGATATATGCTTTTATTTTGAATATCTGAAAGTCAATCCTGATCTGTGATTAACAGAATGTATGCTTTCAGTCTTTTGATGCCACTGGTGGGTGTTCCTTGTTGTATTTAAAGAGGGCTGTTGGAACAGCTGGTGCTAACTGTGGCTGAGATATGCTGTGAACTAATCGCCTGTCATGGAATCATCATTATCCTGCTTTGGCTTCACTTAGCCACATGTTAAACTTAAATTACCATTCTGAGACAACTACATCTAATATCACAAACATGTATGCAATCAGATAAGAATCTAGAAGAAAACAGACTTATTTTTAAAGTTTTTCATGCATTTGACAAATATTTATTGACTGTACACTATGTGCCAGGTATTATTCTAGGGTTGAAGATATAGCAATGAACAAAACAGACAAAAACTTTGTTCTATAGTAGCTACATTCCAGCAGAGTTTCTGCCTTTACTATATTTATTAAAGGACAGTACCATGATGGCAAACACATGGACTTTGCAGCAATCACTTGTTCATCCTAGCACCTTTTCTTAGATTTGATATTCTTAGCTATGAAATGAAGAAACTTGTTTGAGGGACATTCAATATTTGATAGGTTAATCACAAAGCAATGCCTGTACATTTAACAGATATGCAAAAATGTACTTGGTAGATATTTTTTGAGCTAATACTGAGGAACATTACTCAGTGAAAACATTACTATTGCTATCATTAAAAATTATTTTATCATAGGTTTCACTGGGTTATTCTCTGAAGAAATGTCTGTAATTTCTATTTATTTAATTGTAAAGATCTCTGATACATGATTCTCATTGGATTGCCACAGGGCCAATACTTTTGGACTGGAAAAACAGATTTTCCATAATTAGAAGCAGTATGATGATAAAGAAACTTACATAAAGGATACTAGACCTCCATTAGGATTCACAGAGCAGCTTATTCTTGGAAACAAAACATCTATGAAAAGATTAAGTGGTGATGAGTTGGAAATTGCATGTTTTATCCATTATTATGCCATTTAAAAGTATGTGTTCCCCATGAAATCACTTTCTCTTTCTGAAGCCCTGTTTCCTCATTTATAAATTGAAACCAATATTTCTGCTTCTATAGATTACAGAGCTTTCCTGAGCATCAGTTGAAAAATTATGTAAAATTTATCTGAAAACTGCTCTTCAAATATAAGATTGCTTGGTACACAGCAGGCGTTCAATAAATATGTGCTGACTGAATGGAGATTTTATTATAACTTTTGCATTCAGGATTGAAGAGTTTTAATTCATTGTAGACATAGAGAACTAGTATTTGAAGGTAGCAGGGTGACTCATTTAAATTTGACAGATAATCAGATTGCAATGCCCAGCTTAATTATATATCTTCGTGGGGAGTTTAATTTATTATTGAAGATGAAGTGCAATTTGCACAGCCTTTAGTCTAGCAGTGTGCACTAATCACAAAAATGGAATGTTAACTCAGTTTAATGTAATATAGGAAATGGAGCCAAGTTGGAGTATGTTTTTGCTACCGAAGCTGCAATCTTTCAGATTACTACTTTCAATAAATATTTTGTGACTATTCAGTAAAAATAAATAAGTGAAAGAATTCCATATATTTTGGGGAAATAGAGAAGCTTTGGGCCATGTGTGGCTAAACCCTACCATCAATAAAATGCATTTGGAAAAGAAATGATTATGAAACTATTTTTAATTATATCACTACACTTATTATATTGATTATATGCATTGTACATAATGGAAATAAGAAATCAAGCTGCCTAATCAGCATTTGAATTTTTCACAGCAATTGCTTTCCTCACCAACTTGCAATTTTCTATAGCTCCCTTAGATTAATGTGACATGTTTTTCCTGAGTGACATTCTCAACCAGAATTCTGATGGCTAAGGTTTTCAATTACAATCAAGGCATTACAGTGGTCTCCAGCTCCCAAACTCCTAAGTTTCTAGAATTCTAATGCTACTATGATCTTTCATACAGATTTTCTATTCTCTCTTCAGATAATACTCATCTGAACTATCAAGAAAGAATTAACTTGAAATAAAACATGTTCAAAAGATCCCTGAACTGAAGTCACCAACTACTGCTTCTCATGTTGACTTTAGGGAACTTGTGCAATTGGACAGGGACCTCCACAGGCATCAATTAGATGTTGGCAATTCTTCCTATTTGGTTTAATATATTTCAATCAACAGTTACTGTGTGACGCTAGGGTGCGATTTTCGCCATGCCTTTTTCATTAAAGTGAAGACAAAGAAAAATGCATGAATAGCTGTTTTAAAATAAATTGTTATAGATGATAAAGAGAAACACAGAAAACTGCAATGGGAGATATTAATTCTGAGCGGTACAATTTAGATAAACTATGAATAAAGAGAGTCATCTGGAATGTAAAAGGTAGGTGGATTTTGGAAAGCAGATATGATTTAATGTTGAAGAGTGTAAGAAGAAGTAACAGTTAAGCCAAGGGGAGAAAAGCAGAAGTCCTTCATATATTGAGGATGGTTTGAGGTAAAGAAGTGGGTAATGAGCCTGAAAAGCTAGAGTGGCATAAAAGAACAGTCTCTTTTCAGACAAGTAGTTAGAGGAAAGCTGTAAGATTGATTTCAAACTCAAACATTAAAAAAGAAAGTGCTGGTTAGTGCTACTCCAAATGTGGTCTGTGGACCAGTGTCTATGCATCACAAACAATGAGACCAAGCATTTAAAAACATTTGCGGCACTTTGACAGAGTATTTTTATGTCTAGCTTTACTTAAACATTTTAATTGTAATAATTATATTCACATGCATTTGTAAGGTATAATACAGGATTTATTCCTCCAACAACTTAAAAAACTATAAGAAAATACCATAACCAGAATATTAAAATGGGAGTCAAAATACAGAACATATTCATTGCACGAGGTTCTCACATGTTGCCCTTTATATCCACACTCATTGCCCTCCTGCTCCTGCCCTCTCCTTAACCCCTAGCAACCACCGATTTTTCCACCATTTCTGAAATTTTTGTCCTTTCAAGAATGTTGTATAAGTGAAATCGTACAGTATGAAAACTTTGGAATTTTAATAATAAAAAATTATGTTTAAACTTCGTGGGTATTTTTTTTTTAATTTTGTGTTTCTACTCATTTATTTTCATTGCATTTTATAAAAATATTTGTCCTTAGCAAATTTTAGGGGAAAATCCTGAGAAGCACTGGTGTGGCGAGGTAGCAGCACATGATAAATGAGGACATGTGGAAGTGACAAGGCAGAATAACACTAGATAAATGTGCCTGAATGGTCAGGCTGGGTTCTCAATTGTTTATTAACCATAGGGAGCAAGTGAGAGTTTCTGCACCTCCCACTGTTTACTTTAAGTTGTCACACTCCTTCACTGCTGCCTCTGCTGGAAATTCTCCCTGGAGGCTGTGTTCATTGTCAGTGTTGAGGGAGGTAACACACTGAAAGTGACAACTTTAATAGTAACACTCCGGCAATGCTCTCAACAGCAGCTATCACAGTGTTCTTCATTTAACTGGAATCCTCAGCATTCTACTCTCTTCTTCTCTGGCTTCCATAATGTCAGTTTCTGTTATTCATTTTCTATGTCTCTGATACACCCTTGCTATTTCTTCTGTGTTGACTCCTCTTTCGAAAAATTACCATTACACATTCTATCCCTAAAGTTACATCCACCTAACCTACTGGTCATAAATTTGATTTTGGCCATGGATCTCGTTGAAAATCTGGGGAAACTGACATATGAGCACCTCCCTTTAAAAATGCACATAAACACATGCACTTAAAAATTGACTATACATTTGTCTACTATATATAAAATTTATTTTCTCTCTCTTTTTTTAAATAAATAAAGTGCCCTATAATAAGCCAGGATAAAAATCAACTCGGTATTAGTTAAGGTAACAATCCTTACAAGGTAAAGATATTATATGGAAATCTTTGCATCACTCTGCCCACACTAGATAGGAAGATAGAGGTTGTTGATTTTCCAAGGAAAAAAGTAAGATAACTTGTTTTTAGGCAAGAATAGAGATGCTACTTTATCCCAAGAAGATCAGAAGAGAGTTCTGATTCCTGAGAAGGAAATTGTTAGACTCCCATCTTGCTCAACACTTTTATAACTATCTTCAACTTTAAGCAGAATATGTGAGCTAAAACCAGTGACAGCTAAGGGCTGAAACCACAAGATTCCAAGCATGGGACAACTATAACACTGAGGAATGATAATCATCATTCTATGAAGAAATGCTGAGACCTAGACACCAATGAGTCACCTTGGCCGTGATAAAAACTGGCAATGTAGCAACAGTCTTTAGTAGTGACTTATAGTTCATTCTACTTCAGAAAGGGTATAAAGAGCAATTCTGTACCTGTGTGGTATATAGGAGTTGGATGCCATAAACATCTGAAGATTCTGTAAAAAAAAATTCTGAGATGGGAAGAGAGGGGCAAGATTCAAGGGTAACTATTTGGATTGACTGCCACTGAGGGAATTGAGGAGATGAAAAAATTGAAAAAGTCAAATGAGTATGACTATTCATATTTCAAGTTATTACTATTAACTATTGATTATTAATATATCTACACAAAGAATTAACAACAAATATTTATTTTTCTCTTGCTCTTATGTTTAGATGAAAAATTAATAACTGGTTGATGAAAAACATCCCAGATGGTCAATATCAAAAAAAAAAATTATAATTTAATTTTGTTCAAAATTCTTTTAATTAGATTGCATTTATAGTGACCTGAATAGAGTTCAGGGCAGTATGCATATCATTTTAGTTTAACCATAAAAGCGTTCTCATTTTTATCAATATTGCTGAAAACACAGGTTTGAAAATATATTGGGAAGCAAATGTAATGAGAAAGATTTCTCTCAGTTCACTTTGTAATACGAGTTTAATAATATTTCTAGAATTCATCAAGTCTCAAGTTGAAGCCATGTTGCTTTCATTTGCCATGTTGCTCTTTGTCCTCAAGCCGTTGGTGAAGCCATCAACAGCAGATTCTACCTCTTTTCTATAATAACCCTACATTTTTATTTTAATGTAACCTAAAAAAAATGGACAGCATTTTCAGGTATCTGCAATTCCCTGTCTGTCAAAGTAATCTCTAAGACTCTATCACCTTCAAATCTGCTATATGTCCATAACATTGGAAAGTTCCTGTAGTTTTTTTAAATTTCCTTTTCTAGAATACCATTTAAGTCAAAGGAGTTTATCAGCACTATCCATAATCCTGAATGCAGAGTCTTAAATAACTAATTATTTATGTAATCAAAAACATTGCCCAAGTCATTGAGTATCAACGTGCTAATTCGTGGGTCTCACCCCAGACTTACCAAAGCAGAAACTCTGGGAGTAGGATCTAGAAGTCTGTGTTTTAACAAGACTTCCAGGTGATTCTGTTGCATACTACTATTTGAAACCCATTATTCTAAGTAAATAGTCTTCTATTTAAACCTTGCCATGAAAGAACTCCTGGTCAAATTGTTCAAAGAAAGATTTTTTTCTCAAAATAAAAGATAAAACTTCTACTTGAAGTTCAATAATGTTCTTTAAGATTTTTACTCTGTAAATCGAGGAACTTTCTACACATAAATAAAAATGACATGTTACCATTTCATAAACAGTAACATCCTTGATACAGAAAATAATTCCATATCTTGGCTCTAATGAAGCTGATGACATTCAGAGTAGTAAATAAGACATCCTGTAGTGTTAACTCAGATTTTATGACATTATATACAAATGTTTCAAGCTATGGTTTTGATGCGGTACCAGTTTCATTTCCAGAGCCACAGAATTAGAAATGTGAAAGGTGTCCAACTACACACAAAGTATTCTGATCTCACTTCATTTGAAAATGTATTTGTTAAAGAAAATTTTGACTCATTTAAATCTTTTGACACTTTTTAAATTAATAAAGTGATATGAGAACATACAATTGCGTAAGCCTAGAAGCTGTCCACAGAGTGTTTTGAGCATTCTTATTCAACTATATGTTGAAAGAAAAAAAAAAATAGAGTCTATTTTTCCACGATGAGTTTCAAAATGCCAGAACAAATGTGATTTGGGGGGTTTGGGTGATAGGATATCATGTTTCAAGGAGCATCTCATCTATTTCTTTCTGCTAAGCCAAAATTTAATTCAGCCACTTTCAGAACAAATAACTTCACCAAACTGTACAAAATCATGTGTATAATTTTTTTTTTGTTGTTTGAGCAATAAGCAAATTATAAGATATTTTAAGGCAAGGATTGATGCAAATCCAAGATTTAATTAGTGTCCAGAACTTTTCAAATTGAGCTTATTTTTTTACACGTGTTTTCAGGATGAACAGATAAAATGCTCCTTTTATTCTGCTGGCTCCATGCTTCCATCACTAAATTCCTGGCCAAAAAAGAATTACTGCAGCTTTTTTACAGCATTATATTTTGCATAGTGACTAAATTCAATAGATAAGGTCCTTCCTACATTAAAAAAAAAAAAAAGTCCAATGTGAAAAAAAAAGAAAAGCTCATAATCAAAATGTCACCATAATCTAATGGCAGCCTATATTTTAATTTAATCTATTGGTAAAGTATTCTGGACACTATGAGATGGTAACAAGAATACTATTCTTGACCTTGTACCACATGGCATTGCATGACAATTTAATTTGTTTAGAGATAAATAATGTATTAAAGTAGATGCATAAGGCCATATATCAGATTATCCTTAGAGAACTGGAATCAGAGGAAAACTGCAGAGCAGAGAGAGGAGAGTCTCATGTGTTCTACTTTATACCCCTTTGCATTAACTCAAAAGTTTTATATATATGCATACATATCATGTATTAATTTTATAATGAAAATATCTGCAAAGATTTAAAAGTTCTTGACTGAAAATAAGTCTGAAATAGAGAAATTAACAAAATCAAAGAGTTTTCAAATAACAAAAGGAATCCATTAGGGGAAATGATACACATAAATGCCATTCATGGACTATCATGCTCATCCTTGTGGATTTCACACCACTGATTAAAATTCCATACCCTATATACCTTTTTAGGGTGACCTTGACCACCTCTACAGTTTTTATCAGCTTACACATAGTTGAATACTAAAACTAAATATCTATTTAAAACTTTGCTTTGAACTGCATTTCAATATAGCTAACTCTCCACACTACTTTTTCCTCAAAGGATATCATAGACACCTTAAAGTTAATGTGCTCATAATATACTTGTTTAATTTTTCTCAAAGCTTCTCTTTGTCTTTATTGACCATTTCATTTGATAGCAATAAATATTTTTTATTGTAAAATTTATCTCTACAATTTGTCCATAAGTTTTTCTCAACATCAGTGACTTACCGCATTTCCCTATCTGAATTTGTGAAATAATTTTCTAATTGAACACCCAGAATTCAGACTTTTATCTGTTCAGTTCATTCTACACACAAACCTCAGGATTACTTTTTCACAAGGCAACTTTCATCATTGCTCCCCTTTCTTAAACCTTTGATGGCTTTTCACTAACAAAATGAAACCCAAACACCTTAACCTGAACATCCATGCTTGACCGTTTCACCATGGGATTCCTTCTTTTCCTCCTTTTCTTCTCTTCCATCTCTGTAGCAGTTGTATCAGAGCTAAATGTGTTTGAGATTAAATTTTGGCTCATTCTGCAAAAGCGTGCAAATATTGTGAGTTTATGTAATTGCATACTATAGCGAAATTAACCTCCCTTCCACCAGATGTATCATCCATATAAGATTCATTTTTCAAGAGACAGGCCCCAAGTCATATGGAGTATAGGTTCTGTATTCTAAGCACCTTAATTTGAATAACAAAGTCAACAATTTGAGGGAAGTTAATTTACTTTCTAGGTTTTAGTTTTATCAGTTGTGAAAAAGAAGTAATAAGTCTCCACCACAGTGGGTTGAAGTAGAATGAGGATTAAATGAGATACTGCATCTATTGTACAAATTGTCTTTTTATCTTATGTGTTACTTTATCAACTCAACACACGGTCACTTGTTTCTATTTCTATTAATTGATTCATTACATTTATTCATTTCATACTCTGTTCCATGCATTATACTAGCCATTGGGAAGCTACAATAACATACAACTTTAAGGCTCAAGATGCCTTTTTAAAATTAACGTTAAGCATATAGAATATATCATGTGCAATCATCAACAATTATAATCATTGTCTCCAATCTTCAGGTAACCCCTGTAGTAGGTTTAACACATTTTTACAGAAGAAAATACTGAAGTTCTAATAAAGAAATAAGGTCACACAGATAATAAGCAGTAGAGTTGAAAGAATATCCTAATTTGTTGTCTGTCTACCACCCCATCTTGAGTGTGTTTTAGTTAACATTTACTGACTGTCTTTAGTAGATCACGAAATATAACAAAGGTTCAGATTTTTATCTCAAATCATCACAACTATAATGTTAGTATTTCTCTTTTAAGTTAACTATAAGGAAATTGAGACAAAATTGTGTGGTGGATGCACACAGAGAAATACGCATGAGTTAGAAGCAATAGACTAGATGAATACATACAAAAATGAGTGGGTCTTTAAAAATATATTAAAAAAGAAATAATGAGCTATATAATCTGATTTCATTTATGAATTTACATGAGTAAAAAATTTAAACACATAATATGCATTTTGTTAAGAACAGACACAAAACATAGGATGCCCATTCAATACAGCAAAAGGCTTCCTATAGGATGAGTGATAAATGCAAAAGGAATAAAACATAAATATAAGAAGGGTTCTGTAGGAATCAATGGTCAGGGTAGTAAAATTAACTCAATACTATGCACTCAGTATATAATTAAAGAAGGAGAAGGGGAGAGTGAGAGAGAAAGAAAAAGAGAGGCAGAAAGGGACCGAGAGACAGAGAGAGAGAGCACATTCAAAAGCACGCAAGCAAGAATGAAACTGGTTAGAAATTTACACAAGATAAAACATAGCCAGTATTAAAGTTCCATTCAATCTATTCCAAAATATATTTTTCCATTATGAACATTTCATTCTCTAGGAAATATTAATGCCCATGTCTATTCCTCAGTATATATCATATATTTCTAGATAATTATTAACTTTGAGGAAGTTATTGAAAATACTAATCTAATGCAGATTTATTCAATTCTTATTAATGGAACTCTAAATAACCTTTATTTTCAAAAATTACTCCAAACTTATATTTTCGTTTGTAAAATGTCATGGAGATTATAGTTACTTATATATACTAACTTAATGTATTAAAAACTTTTCTTTTTGTTTGCCGAGCCACTTTTAGTAAATTATGTTTGACCCTCAATAGATGATATAAATAAAAACAGTGATTCTCTAATTGAAGTGCTGGACCATAAGAAAGCCCCAACTGCACAGCCAGGTTTCCTTTTTAGCCCATGGCAAGCCACAAGAATATTTATTTCACAGTAATAAAAATATAGGTTTATTAAATGACTTTAAAAACTTTTCTAAACAAAATGTAATATTTATCAAATATCCTTATATAGTTGGCTTCAGCTTACAATTAAACACAATAAAGAGTTCACATATGAATAAGTGAATGAGTGCATATATGAAATGTTTCAAAGTATATACCATTTTCCCCTAAGTGCTGGATTTGAGAATACTCTGAACAAATTACATAAAATATAACAAAGGCAAAAATAAGCTGAAAGGACAGTTGAATACTTAATCTTCTTTTTAATCAATTGAATATAATCATATAAAATGTACTTCTGAGTGCAATGTTCTTCTGAATTTATTTTACTGCCTAAACTTAGGACAGTAAAATAAATATCCTGATTATTTTTATAATATTGTCTGTCTGTCTATCTATCTATCATCTATCTACCTACCTACCTACCTATCTATATATCTACATAAATATATCAATCTATTTCTATACAATATAACTGTCGCATTTCAAATCAGTTTTGGAACAATGTCAGTAAAAAACAAATAACGCTATATGTAAACAATAATGATAATGATTAACAATTTCTTACTGCTTATAATTTAGGCTCTGTCAATTTAGATGCATTTTTTCATTAAATTCTTACAAAATTCTTTGAGTAATGGACTCTTATTATCCCTTCTTTTATAGATAAGCAACTGCATAACTTGCTCAAATTTCCCAGTAGAGAAATATAGGAGTTAGAAGAACCACAATGGATTTTTAGTAAACACCAAAACATAGTAAATTTTAAAGCATTGATTAGAAAATCAAAGTGAATGCAAAATGTATGAAGAAGACTCAGTGAGATAAGGAAAATTAGAAAATGAAACAAACAAAAAAAACTATTACATTTATGAGACAACTTTGAATAGCCATCAGTTTATAAAATTCGACTGCTTAAACCTATCCGAAAAGAACCACTAGGGATAAACCTAAAGCCTAGCAAAACAGGTTTATTTGACTTGTTGCATCAAGGTAGACTGCATGTCATAAGTCCCAGTGGTGTTCATGTAAGAGGGCAAGGGTAGGGGAAGTGTTTATGGTAAGTTTGGGGCTTGCTATGATTGACTCTAAGGTGGGGTTAAGATAGGATTGATCAGCTCTAGATTGATTACAGTTTCTAAGGTGAAAGTAAGAGAAGTGATGGAGGCTAACAATTGAATATCTTACTGACATTAAGTTACAAGGTGAAAATAGCAAAGTAGGGCTTATAGTAGTCTCTCATTTTGGCACTATATAGCTGCAGTAGTGTTATTTTTTGTTAAGTTTTCAGATGGCTTTATCAATGTCTGTTACCACAAAACGATTAATTTCTGATTTTTACTATCTCTGTATTGAGTGGATTTTTTACTCTTTCAGTTTTGAGCTTTTTTTTTTTTACATCTTCATAACTCATAATGTATTCATTATTTAAAAGGTGAAGTCCAAAGCTAGAAAGTCTGTGAGTGAATCACACCCTATTATTTCCAGATTGGGTGACTGTGGGAAACTCACATAAGTTCTTGGTGTTTCAATTTTCAGTTTCCTCAATTGTAAAAATAGATAAAATGATTACACCTTCCTCATATTTGAAACAAATTTAGTATAGTGTGTGGCATTTAGTAAATACCACTTAAATGTTATCATGTTAACTGTATTTAACTATAGGTAAAGCATTTCTTAATGCCCATAAAATATTTATGATGCAGACAATTTTTGCATTATGCAGGGAAATACAATGCAATATGCTGTATGTATAAAGACCATAAAACAGATGTGAAAGGCGAAGACACAGATATGATAATGGATAGACCTTTAGCTTTCAATTTATTTTTCCTTTCCCTATTCCAAATCATAGTCTCACTGATAGAGCATGATATATATTAACGATATGGATAGAAAATCTAACTAAAACAGTGTGTCCTTGGTCTAATAAGAATTCAAACAAGGATGGAACTCTTTTGATACATATAAAAGGATGATCAAAGTGCATGGTCTGTGGCTACTCATGAGTTTCACTACATTTCAGGTGAGGAAACTGAGATTCTAAGAGATTATATGAATTTTACTTTCATGATCACACAACTATCTTTGATTTATAACATGAAAACAGTGATAAGGCTTAGAACAGATATAAAAGCATCCTGAAATAAGAAAATTATTTTAAAAAATCTGTATAAGGTAAAACTAGATTATATATCTCTGGAACATAATAGACTAAGTTTATAATTTGATAGCATTAATAATGTGGAGTTAAAGAATGAACTTTCTTGTTTGACCAGAACTGGTGCAATATGCAATCAAGATCAACCAGCAACTGTATATAGGCTGGAAAATTCTTATGCATTTAAAGCATAAACAAGGCTACTTATAAATATATATTGATTTTTGTTAAGATTTAATTTATAGAAGACCTTCTAGAATAGAAAAAAAAAACTGGATTAAGCAAATATCTACTTAAAATCTTAAAAAATAAAAATAAATCAAAAAAAGGAAAGCTGGAAACTGCATTGGGCAGAATACCGACTATAAAATTTGATGAGAATTCTCTTAATACTAAAGAATTTTGACAAACTATTATGGGATTCTTGGGGGATTGTGGCTATATATATTATGACTGAATTTGTAGAATGCAATATAAAATAAGAGGCATATACTTGTTGATGTTATTATTTTTTCTTTCCTAACTCATTCCTAATGACATTATATACAAGTCAGATATTTCTTGTAGTAGGTTTAAAGGTCATAAAAGTCTAATAATTCTTCTCCACATTTTGTTCTTTCTTTGTATTTGTACCTTCTAGGCTCAGCTCATTTTTCTTCTTTTCAAGAAAATATTGAGAATGGTACATCAGATTAAAAAAATACTGCTTTGATACCACATTAAGAAATCCTAGGATTTTGCTTCATCTTTCAAAAAGCTTGGGGAAAAAATCAGAACTATCCATGGTTGTGACAATGCACAGCACATTTAAAGAAGTGCAATGGGAATTACTCTCTTTATATTTGCCACTTCTTTTCAGGAACTGTTTCTTTTAAACATTCCTGAAGTTAATTATCCACTAATTCCTCTTTTCCAAGACTTTTTTCCCTGCTAAAAGACAGATTTCTAGATCACTCTGTTTCTGAAAATATAGCAAAAATATTTTAGCAGGGAGGTAATTTTCTGATCTGCTTGCCTGAAGAACAGATGACTTATCCTTCAAATGACTCCTGTAATTAGGGAAAATAAATGAGCATTATGTACCGGGCTTTCAAATACTCCACTTTCCTGTCATTGTGACATGATAAGCTTAACATTTCTAATTATATACATCTATAACTTTTATTTAAGTCTCATATCCTTTAGTGAAAGAATCTGGCTTTCTAATTTTAGCTAGTGACAAAAAATATTTGTTTTCTAATTTAATTCTAAATTAGATTAATTGAAAACCCATTGTATTGCACTGAATTAAAGATTCCATTCATCCAACCTACCACTGGATGAATCAAAATTTTCCATGTGAACTATGATTATAAATTTCATTTATACATGTATTCCCCTTCAATCCTGCAATTCTTACCTCCTTTTTAAATATTATTTTTACTCAACTTTATCCTCTTTGATTAAATGTCATAAACTAAACTAAGTCAATTCTGACATGAACAGTTCTCTTAGTATCTTTTATTGGCAGATAATTAATATTACTTGAAATGCATGAAGGTTAATATGGCTCTACAATCTTGCTATCAGATTTTAATAAAATAATTCTCGGACCAAATCACATCACACATAGAGACACCTATTAAATATATCTGTTTTAAGAGGTATTTCATAAAACTTCTGCTTTAAATAGAAGAAATCCCATCTCTTTGGTGTTTTGAATACCTGAACACAACTTTTATAAAACTGTTGATAGAGGCATGCCTGACAATATTTGAGAAGTGGGATTCTGTGATTTTGATTATTGGCAACTGACAGACTAAAATTCTCCAATTTATTTTCTTGATGTAGGACTTTTTATGGATCGAATTTTAGCTTTTTTTCTACTGTTTCTCTAGATTCTTATGCTTGTTCATGCACATTTATCAAGTACCATAAATTTCATCAGAGAGAGAGATAATTACTATCATTTTATTGGGCCGACTGAAGAAAGACAAATTTTACCAGCTGACCAACTCTGAAGTGGAGCAAATGACTGGCCTCAGAGTGTAGCTTACATCAAACTACCTTTTAATATTGCGCTGTCCGGGCTGATGTATTTTAAATTAAATTACAGATTTTATAACATTTAATTGGCATATTGTGAAGGAACCCTCTTCTTCAGTAAAACAGTGAAGAGAAGCATTTACTTATATTTTACACAAGTTCCTTTTCTATTATAGGAGTTAAATATGTGATTATATAGTTAGGTTTCATCATTTTTATAGAAATTACTACAGTAGATTTTCCAGAGAGCCTATGCTTAAATGTTGGTTGATAAAATTGCAGCTGTATGAATAAGGGAAAAGAATCAGTCAGCTTGTAAAATTTCTAATAATTGCCTGTAAAAAACCTTCAAAGGCTCACTGGTTTTACTACTCATAGGTTGAGACTAATAAAAGATAAACTAAGAGATGAGCTAAATTTGTTAGAGGTCTTGAGCAAGGGAATGGTATATTGACAGCTTTGCTTAGATATGTAGCTGGACATAGATATAAAAACATAGCCTGAGACAGAAAACAAATAACTGAAATCCACAAGAACAGGCACTGTCAGTGAGGAAGAAGAATCACGTAAACATAAAGGATTCAAGCCAGAATGCCCAGGTTGGCCTCAGACACAATAACAATGACTAAATGCTTAGAAACCTATCAAACTTGAAGAGTGTGTAGAGGTAGCAGGAAAGCAAGGATTTCCACACATGAAAAATGGTACAAATTCATTCAGACAAGCAGGAAACTTTTCAGCTGTCTTCATTCTGATTACTGCCAGCACAATGTTTTTGCTCTCTGATCTTAAATTTTCTTCAAATGGACTCGTAAGAGATAGCAAAACAGAATTAACAGCAACAGGCAAATCCTGTTTCCTGCAAATGTGATTCTTCCATGCAGTCTCTTTAATCTTTTGATAAATCTCTACTAAAGAAGAGGCTGCTTTTAGCATTTACACTCCTATTCAATTGATCTCAACAACCTTTGTTATTTGCATCAACCAAAAACTTCAGTAACAATGTAGAAGCAGCCCTAACTGAAGCTTATTCTTTTGAATCTTGACTGAGAATTCGATAGAAATGATTAAATCATTTAAATTTCCTAGGTATTCAATGAATGTAGACATGGTAGTTTTTGTTTCCTTGCTTACATTGGAAGCAAGGGAGCACCAGAAGTAATTTTCTTTTTATGTAGGACCATTAAAATTGAGAAACTGATCTATGCATGAGTCCTATTTGTAGACAATGGACAGTTTGAATACCCACTATGTGCCTGCCGTGTTAATGCCCAAAGTATGATGATAAGTAATATGCAATCCTAGATTTTGAAAGTTTTACTTTAGCCAAAAAATATAATATAGTGTCTGGATTTTTGGCAACAGAACAGCTTCACACAGTTTGGAAAAAAATTACTTTCACAAAGAAATCATTTTTAAATTCAAAGTAGTTTGATTTTTATTAAAATGACTATAATAGCAAAAATGGCTATCGTGTTTAATGAACTATCGTGTTATTGCTATTGTTATTATTGTATGCTTACATAGTGCTTAATCCTCTAAACTATCCTATATGGTGGATAATATTATTATTTCATTTTATACATTTAGGGAGGTTAAAGTAAATTTCTTCTGGTCACAGAGTCAATAGCAAATAAGGGAAGTTAAGGTCTGATGTTGAAGCCATGTTATCTCACTCTATCTAACCCTATTACCAATGACTGAATCACTATTTTTTCTGACAAGTACATATTAAATATCCACCATTTACAGACACAGTTCCAGGAACTGGAGATATATCTGTATAAACAAAGACAGACAAAAAGTACTGCCTTTCTGGAGCTTATGTTTTATGGGGATCATGATAATAAGCAAGAAACAAAAATAATAAATAAATAAATGAATGTTATATTACATTAGATATGGCAAATGGAATAAAAAATAGTACAGCCAAATATGTGAAATGTGGAAAGGAGAGATTATAGTTTTAAATAGGGCAGTTATATAGACTTCATTGAGAGGAGGATTTTAAATCAAAAACTTGAATGATGAAAGGAATAAAGTAATATAGATATCTAGGGTGAAAAGGTCCAGCAAAGGGAACAGTCAGCACAAAAGCTTCAAGTGGAGGGATTTGTCTGGAACATCTTCAGAATTTCAAAAAAAATCAATGTGGGTCCAGTAGTGTGAAAGAGAGAGATAGCAGTTCGAGGAGCAAGACAGACAATTAAATGAAGACAAATAATGTAGGGCCTTTCGGGACATGGTAAAGTCTTAGTTTTTTCAAAGAGCAATAATGACACATGGACACATTTTGTGAGTAAGAATGACATGATCTGACTGCTCAAGCAGACAAATATTTTGAGAATTAACTTTAAGGGAGATATGTGTGGCAGGGGTGGAATGACAGAGACAAGTTAGAGGCCATTACAGAATCCAAGTAAAAGGCTATATAGTAGCTATGGGTCAGAGTGATAATAGCGTAGGTAGGAAGAAATGGTCAGAATCAAGATTTATTTGAAAGTAGAGCCAACAGAAAAATTTGACAGATTGGTTTTGAGACAAATTAACAGTAACTGGAAATTTTAGTCCCCAGCAACTATAAATATTGAGTTAAAATCAACTGAAAAAGATGAGAAAGAATGTGAGTGTAACAGCTTTTTATTTCTTTTGAAATGGAAGATAATGATCGAGAGTTCAATTTTAAATATTTTTAAGTTTTAGAAGTGGAAATATTAGGTAGGCTTCCATATATATGAATTTCAAAAGAAAGGGGGTTAAAAATGTATATTTGGAAATTAGCACATAGATTTATTCACATCATGTATAATAGAATTTAAAGTCATAAGATTGGATGACATTACCAAAAGAGTATAATGTGATAAGAAATTGGGTCCCGAAACTAAGCCTGGTTCACTCTGAAGTTGAGAGAGAAGAGGAACCATCATGAAGACTGAACAATAATAACAAATAAATAGGATGAAAACCAGTCACTAATGGCAATAACAATGAGTGCCCTGGAAGTCTAAAAGGCAGTTTTTCAAGAGGAATAGAGTTATCTACAATGTCAAATATGACTATTGGGCACTGAATATTGGATTTAGTGACATAGAGTTCAGTGGTGACAGTGAAAAAGCAATTTCAGTCAAGGAATGAGAGTGGAAGACTGAATGACATAACATCAAAAGACAATTGGAGGAAAAAAATAGACTGCAAATATAAACACATCCTTCAAACTATTATACTGTAAAGGGAACCAAGAAAATGGGGTAGGAGGTGCAGGAGAAGCAGGGTCAAGATAAGTTTGCTTTTTAATTGAATAAATAACATCATTTTATATAATAAAAGAAATGACTTAGTAGGGAAGTAAAAAGTGATAATAGAAGTGAGATGGAGAGGAATTGCTAGAGCAATGTCTTTGAGTAGATGCAACCGAGATTACAAGTGTTGCTAGGAATGGGAGCACATTTGTCGTTAGATATTGTACAGGGCTATGAAAGTTCTCTTTTGATTACTTCAATTTGTGAAGAACAATAATAATAATGTTGAGGATAGAGTAGGAAGTGTTAAAGAGAGGATCAGGTATCAAAGTCATCTAGGAGAATGAGCCTATGATTGGATTAGGGAAATATAAAATGACTACAGGACAACATTAAAATCAGTTTGAGTGTCATGATGAAGAATTTAAACTGAAAAGAGTTATTGTGGTTGTATGTTTTCCCACAGCCACATTAAGCTGCATGGGTACAAAGATGAGCTAGGCAGAGAGATTGAAACAGAGTTGTGGTTTTGTCAAATGAGTGCGATGAAAAATGAGAGTCAGGGAGGTACAGGTGTAAGTAAGATAGCTTTACGATGATAGAGCATGGGATTTAAACTGATTAAGGGCAAAAGGGTTGAGTGACAGCAAAGAGTTGGTGGAGGCATGTTAATGTCATCCTGTTAAAAGAAGCACACAAGAATCAAAGAGGGTGGTGGTCAGAGAGATGGCTGCATAGAATAGAGATAGTGGAAGGGTGAATTTTTTTTGAAAGTTACAAGGATATGACAGTGAGTGACAGAAGTAGGATAAAGTTAAGGATAGAAGAGAGTTTAATAAACTAGAATTCTAGAGTAATCATCTAGGTATGTTGAAGTTACTAAGATTTTTGGGAGAACAAACTGGAAGTCAATATATAAGGTACACAGAGCCATCTATCCCACATCAAGTCATTAAATTTTAATTACTGAGTTTGCTTAGAAGTAAGATATACTGTATAACATAGGGTTCCTATAACATATAAAAGATTATTTTGTTTTAAAATGTGTAATTCCACTCTTGCTATATTTCTTTGAGCATCTTCAATATTATTTCAGCTAGGCTTTCCTGAATCTTCAGCCTTTTTATAGTTCAAATGGTTTCCACATCATTTAATAGCCTGCTATGAATGACTCTGCTTTTCTAACCTGTTTAGTTAAAAACTGAAGCTGCTCATCCATTTCAGTTCTCAAGTGCTTGGTTTCTTATTTCAACAGCTGCTTTTTGCTCACCTCACCTCTCTGATGCAGTCAGCAAGAGAGCAAAGGATAAAATGGAAAACACAGAGTTCACATTTGCACTCTTTTTTCTTGAATCCTGACATATTTCCAGCCACTTACTCCCTTGTTGCATTTCACAATAATTTAATCTCTCTACACATGAAGAAAGTAAAAATTCCAGTTTAATTTATAGTATATACTATTAGAAATAGGAAGCAGCATGCAATTAAAAAGAAGAAAAACTTAGCTAATTCAATAAAAGAAACTGACAACTCAGAGGGCAAATAGGAAACTCATATCTTGTCTCACAGTGTTCTATTCATTCCAAAAAGAGGCCTTGCTATAGATTTCACTTCTCCATTGAGGAATAAGTTTTTCTTTCCAGAAGAACAACAAATACATGATATGTGGTTGACAGGCTGCCCAATAACTGATAATTATTTATTGCCAAGAATACCACACAAGGCTGTCTAACACAATCACTGCTCAAGATTCCATGTACTGCAAGATTAACGAGCTTTTGTGGAGAGCTTCCTAAAATTACAGAGATGTAATATTTAATATATGCAGCCAATTTCTATTCCTCACTAGTTCTCCAATTACCTGGCTTGCTCACTCTGCATTCTAAAATACATAGCAAACCCCCAAGAGTAATTTGTAATAAATTCTTGAGCTCAAATCAATAAAATATATTTTAAAATATTCTGTTTTCTCTCATTTCTTAATTTTGCATAGTTTATAGTTGTACAGTTCTATATTTATCTCTCTATTAAATAACACCATTCACTTCATGGCTCTGGCCCCAAAATAACTCTCCGTGCTTTGTTTTCCCATCATTTCTAAAAGAGCTCTTTATCTTCCTTTCCTCTTCAGTTTTACTGAGTCAAAATATGAACCTTTTAAATGAATTCTTATATCTCTTCTCTTAGAAAACTTTATTCTGACAATAATACCATGGTTTACTTTATATTTTCTGATTTAATTGTTTTTCTCTCAGAAAATTACCTAAAACTTTCATATAGACTTCAATTCTGTATGTTTAAGTGGAGAAGACTGATGAGTGCAAATGGGGCAGTAATAGTTTCTCATTCAATTAATTATATCAGCAGCTACACCTAGAATTTGGATACAATCCTACAAGAGGCTAAACATCCTCTCTCTGACTTCTTGGTTTTGATAGATTTCTCTCTCACAATATCAGTTGATAAAAACATCCTTTTGGGATCTTGAGTTAATGCATAGCAAAGCTCTATAAGCTACTGTGGGAAGGCAGGACCTTCTTCCTGGGCTGGAATGCCTCAGCTTGATGTGGAGAAGAGAAGTCATTCATCCTCTGTTTTAAATTTGACTCGCTGAGACTTGCTAGAACAGAAGTGGAATTCTTCTTCCATATTTTCGTTTTTCTTACACGGAATATCAATAGTGCTCCAACTTTATTCTCATTTCTTTATAGACATGTTTTGGAAAATTGAGGCAAAGAATAACACCTGCTGGAGAGGAAAGAGCTCTATCTGGTGTTGTTCAGGTGGGAATTATTGTCAGGATGGATAATGGCTTTGGTTCTACACAACTAAATTTACTTTAGCTAGCAATCCATTTTTTTTTTATTTGAGGCTATAATTTTTAAATATACTTGCTCCCATAAATGCATCTATCTCTCTTATTAATGTTTGGATTCTAGCATTTTTTTTTCTCTAATAAGTCTATAGGTATTTTTATTTCACTCAGAATTACTTTCGCTGTGTCCCATAGATTCAGTCATTGTGTTCTCATTTTCATTTGTCTCTAGGTATCTTTTGATTTATTCCTTGATCTCACTGTTAACCCATTATTTATTTAATAGTATGTTATTTAACTTCTGTGCATTTGTGTATTTTCCAGTTTTTTTCTTGTAGTTGATTTCTAGTTTCATAACATTGTGATCGAAGAAGGTGGTTGATATGATTTAAACCTTCTTAAATTTAATAATACTTGTTTGTGTCCTATCCTGGAGAATGTTCCATGTGCAATTGAGAAGAAGGTATGTTTTGCTGTTTTGGTTTGAAATGCTCTAAAAATATCTATTAAATTCATCTAGCCTAGTGTCTTTTAGGCCCATTGTTTCCTTGTTGATTTTCTACCTGAAACATCTGTCCATTGGTGTCAATGGGGTGTTAAAGTCCCTTACTATGAGTGTGTTATTGTTGATTTCTCCTTTTGTGTCAGTCAATAATTGCTTTATGTATGTAGAAGCTCTTATGTTGGGTGCATATATGTTTACTAGGGTCATGCATCAAACTAAAAAATTTTTGAACAGCAAAGGAAACCATCAATAAAACAAAAAGACAACCTACTGAATGGGAGAAGATATTCACTTATGAGACATCTGATAAGGGGTTAATATCCAAAATATATAAAGAACTCATACAACTCAACAACAAAAAAGCAAACAGTCCAATAAAAAATGGGAGAAGACTTGAATAGACATTTCTCCAAACAGAGAACACAGATAGCCAATAGACATATGAAAAGATGCTCAAGGTCACTAAATTATCAGAGAAATGCAAATTAAAACCACAATGAAATATCACCTCACACCTGTCAGAATGATTGTCATCAATAAATCAAAGAACAAGAAGTGTTGGAAAGGATGCGGAGAAAAGGGAACTCTCATACACTGTTGATTGCATTGCAAATTGGTACAGCCACTATGAAAAACAGTATGAAGGTTTTTCAAAAAATTAAAAATGGATCTATCTTTTGACCCAGCAATTGCATTTCTGGGTATTTATCCAAAGAAAATCAAAACAATAATTTGTAAAGATTTATGCATCCCTATGTTCATAGCTGCACTATTTACAATAGCTATGATATGGAAGCAATCTAAATGCCCATCAACAGACAATTGGATAAGGAAGTTATGGTTCATATATACAATGGAATATTACTCAGCCATTAAAAAAAAATGAAGCCCTACTATTTGCAGTAACATGGATGGATCTAGTGGTTATTATGCTGAGTGAAATAAGTCAGACAGAGAAAGAAAAATACCATATAATTTCAGTTACATGCAGAATCTAAGGAATGAGAAGAACAAACTAATTGAAAACAGACTCACAAATATAGAGGACAATCTGGTGATGGCCAGAGGTGAGGTGGGTGGAGGTGCTGGGAGAATGGACTGAAGGGTTAAAGAAGTACAAATTAGTAGTTGATGATAGTTGGTCATGGGGATGGTGAGCATGGCATAGAGAAAGCAGTCATCAGTAATGTAATGGCTATGTGTAGAGCCAGAAGGAAGATAGTGTAATTAGGGGGATTGTTTTTAAACTATATAAGTGTCTAATTAATGTAATATATACTTGAAACTAATAATAAAATCTAAAAAAATTTTAAAAATAAAAAAATTTAAAAAATTTAAAATTTAAAAAAAATGAGGTGAAAACGGCTTATTGTTTTATCTACATTTACATATAAACAGAAAACATTATGGAACACATTCAGTTAAATGCATTACAAATGGTTATTTTATATTGCTTTAATATCTGAGTGATATAGTACTTTACGTTTTAGAAGTTATGAATTTATATAAATCTTCATTAATTAAAATGTTACTTGATGAATGTATTTGTTATCTATTGCTGCATAACAAATTATCACACAATTTAGCATCTTAATACAATAAACAGTTTTTTATATCTCACAGTTTCTGAGGATCAGGAATGCAGCAGTGGCTTAGCTGAAATCTGCCTCAGGATCTCATTAGACTTCAGTCAAACTATGCAGCAGTCCATCTCAAGGCTGGTTTAGGATGGTAGAACCTCTTTGTAAGCTAACTTACAAATTCGTCACTTTGCAGGGCAACATGTTTCTATGTGGCTATACACCAGAGAATTTAGTTCCTCTTCTTGACAGCCTCTCTGTAAGGCTTCTTACAAGTCCCCAGCTTGCTTCCTCCAGATGGGGGAGTGGGATGGAGAAACGGGGAGGAGGAGGAGGAAGGCAATATCACAAGATGAAAACAAAATCTTTTATAACTTAAGTTTAAAGTAATATGCTATCATAAAACTATATACTACATATACAATAGTTTAAAACATATACTGTTGATCACAAAGATCAATCATTATAGAATGTGGGAGGACAACACACTACAGTGTGGATACCAGGAGGTAGGAATCCTGGGGCGAGGTCGAAGACTGGCTACTATAGTTAGAGATATAGCTAAGCCTGCTTTATTTATTTTTAATATTAGATAATTCATATTTATGACAAAATATAGCAAAATAAAACTTTGTATATGCATGATTAAATATAAATGGAGTTAGAGCCACTTGCAAAAGTTAAAATTTTTTACGTGTAATAAGTGCATTGATTTAGCATGCAAATTTTAAATAATTTCAACTAGATATAAACAGTAATTTATAAACTTTATTCGTAATTTTAAATTTGTTTTTTTTAAATAGAAATTAAATTGCTTATTTAAAATCGTTAATATAGTATTACATGAAGTTCAGATTATATATGTGTGTGTTCTAGATGACTCGAACTCTTTCCATTAAGGGTAAATTGCAGTTTGCAAATTGCTATGAATTCTAACATTTATACTTCCTCTTGCAAAATTAGCAAACTGCAATGAGATTACAAATACACAAACACACACACACACACACACACACACACACAAACTTCACACACGAATGTCTGAAAAAGACCAAAGATGATGCAGGTAAAATAATAGAATTCAGTTATTTCATTATAAAAATAAAAAGGAAAACATTACATAATGCTCGAATAAAACATAAATGTCAAATTTTGCATACATTTACATTCAATCGGCCCATGATAAAAAAACACATTTTTTGAAGAACACGACATAAAAAATTATCAATTGGATAAATACTTAAAAATTGACTATGTTTCTCTCATTTTAATTCTGATAAAAAAATAAGTATTGCTAACAGGAAAGATATAGAAGTGTTAATCTTTTTCTATGGTAACCTTTGCAAGATACTAGTCTCCAGTTTTTTCATTCTCATTGCATTTGCTAAACAAATATTGTCTGACCAATAGTTTTAGAGGCTAATCCCAGTCTTGCTACTTCTCTTATGTTCTGGTCTGGGGTTAAGGAAATCTAAATGTCCCTGTAACTTCTGAAGATGTGAGTAGTGAAAGATTTTAGGAATAATCTAAATTTTGACTGGAATTTCCCAATCTATCCTATTCCCTCCCGACAGAACACTCCCTGTTCCTGATCTCATATTGCAATATTTAATAAAGACTTGAGCTTTTGGTTAGTTTTTATCCTCCCATACTCACTGTGCATATTAGAATACACATAACACATTCAACTCAATCACATTTTATATACACATATAGATATACATTAGGTATATGAAGTTCACTGTCATATCTATCTAATACATTGTGAAATTTACCATTAAGTAATAACACTCTTTTCCCCTAATGATGTTTTTATACTAATAGCTAGATAACATTCCTGCAACAACTTTCTTTTTTTAATTAGCCTGGAATACCTTTTTCAAACCATTAACCTTCAATCTGAGTCATATTTTAGTTGCATTTCTGAATCATTTTGTTTTGCTTATTTTAAAAAAATAACCTGAAATTTTTTTTGAAAAGGTTTTTTTTTTACTGTTATTGCTGTATTCCTGATTAGTTTGAAATAATCTTAACTATATGACTTTGAACTTCCTTTTTACTGCGCTTTTTCTTTGCCTTAGTTTTACTTCTTTCTTCCATGATATTGAGAGAGAGAAAGAGAGAGAAAGAGAGAGAGAGAGAGAGAGAGCGAGCAAGCAAGAGCACGCGCGTGTGTGTGTGTGTGTGTGTGTGTGTGTGTTTAGCTTCACTACTGGTTTGGAGATTTATGTTCTTTCTGTATTTTCTAAGTGATGATTCTTAAATTTTTAAACATGCAAATTTGATTCAACACACATTAACAAAATTAATATTTTATCATCTTCCCTAAAAAACAAATACTTGAAAATTTTTTAACCTTACATTGTTTTCCATGTTTAAAAAAATTCTCAACTTTGTTATTATTATATAATCAATATTCATTTATGGGTAACCAGATGTTTACCATTATTTTTTTGTTCAATGTCGCTATTCACACTTCTGACTTCAATTTTATTTTTCTGAGGTTCATGTTCTGCAATGCTCTATAAGTAGTAAAGGGTTTCCTCTTTGTTTCTGAAAATGTTTTTAATTTTTTCCATCACACTTTTATATTTAGCTGAGTATATAATTTTCAGTTTACAATATCACCTCAGCAGTTTCATGACCAGGATCATTTTGTATAGGCTCTACTGTTAATAATGAGAAATAAGTTATCAGTCTAATTGTCATTACTATTGTGTATCTTTTGTCTCTAATTGTTTTTGATATTTTCTCTTTGCCTTTGGTGTTCTTTCAGTACAATGTCGAAGAAAAAAATGTATTTTTATTTTACTGACTAAAGACATCTTTATTTGTTTCTCTATACTGAATTGAAGATAATTTCTTCAAGTATATTTCTAGTTCACAAATTTGCTATTCAGCTGTTTATTCCACAAATTGAGTTTTAATTTCAATGATTATATTTTTACATCTAGATAGTCTACTTCTTTTTAAAATTCGATCTTTTTTCATAATGTCTTATTTTGACATGCCTTTCTTTAATTATCTCTTTAGAAATTTTAAAACCGCACAATGTATAGGTGTATTTAGATTACATTTATAGCTTGGGGGTACTATCACTTATATTTCTAGTACCTCTTTCATTATTATTGTTATCGTTTCTCCTGTAATGTATTTCCATTGTCGTTGTTGTTGTGAGCACATCTTCAGATATTTTTCCTGTCTGCTATGGAGACTCTCCAACAAAGGGACTTCATCATCTAAGTTTACATCTCCTCATAGCATACACCCAATGACTGGCTATCGCAGGGTTACAAAGGCCTGAACCCCTTCCTCCAATTTGATCAACTTTGAAGTGCTATTTCAGCCTCTGTTTCAACTGCATTATGTTTCAACTTCTCTTTCAGTCCAGTCTTGCTTCCCTCACTACCCCATTGGTGTTATTTCTGAGAGCACTCACTTGTTTCCCCGCAAACACATCCCATGTGAAAAGGTTTCTTTCCCGGGTAATCTTACCTAAAATATTAAGACGTGGTTTGAGGAGGTACACTTTAAAATGGGATTTTAGAACTGGATAACACCTGGTCAGGTGGCAATGAGATTACCATCATTAGTAAAAATTTTGCTTAGTGTTCGAAAGGCCATAGCTTTTTCCAAGCTTCTAAGAGTCAAATTAGTGATGAGTATGAGTATAGGGAGCCCCTGCATGTTGTATCAGTCTGTTTGTAAAATCTTTTACAAATAGTGAACTGGTATGGGGTATTGGTGGAAGACATTATCCTGGCAAGACAACATCTCAGGCATTTGATAGTTTGGGTGAGAAGTAAATTTAAATTTAAATTCTGTAAAATCACATGACTCACTTAATGCCATCAATGCAATAGACAAATACATTTAGGAGTGGGGCTAATTACTTGAGAATAAAGCAAAATTTGAAAATCTCAATGGTGTCATTGGCAGTATATAAAAAGATGTTCAGCTCTGTAACTGGAAGTCAGAGAAATCAGGAACCAGACTTCATTAGACTATATACAATGCTAAATTCTAAACCTTTGAGTGTTGGCTTTGTCAAGATTAGGGACCTGGTCGAGAAGGAAGTGAATTTGAAGACTTGGGATAGGGACATAAGGATTGATATGCTGAATAATTTGAAAACTCAGATTTCCTAAACATTTGGGCCACCAGAAAAAGCCCATTATTGCTAATAAGATGAGCATTTCCTCTTGCTTAAAGATAATACAGAGGCTTCTTTCTGTCTTGTAAAATAGAAGGCACTCCTTTCCGGATTTATAGCCATCTTCGATGCTGGCCATCAGAACAATAACTAAAGTCAGGGAATAACTGAGGTCGAAGTAACAGAATCAGGGGCATGTTGGGCCTTTTAAGTGAGGAAAGGAACTATAAACTGAAGGATCTGTAGGACCTAGGCAATGTATACTGGTAGGACAAGATCTTGAGAGCTGGAATAAGGAGAATGGAATATAAATTTGGATAAGACAGAGTCCATTGATATGGAATTACTCTCTCTTACTACAGGATTTAACATGGTTCAAGCCCCTAGGAAATAGTGCTAATACATCATTAATCTGACTCTTAGAAGCTTAGAAATAGCTATGGTCTTTCCAACACAAAGCAAAAATATAAGAATTACCATGGAAAAGGGTGGAGCAAGGAATAAAATGGTTCAGAGAAGTGACAAGCTACTATGCTATGAATGTCAGGAGAGGCACTATAAAACTATGTTCTCTAAGAGGGACTGGAGGGCACTTTATGAAAGTGATCAAGAATATCCTGTTGAGGGGGGCAACGGCAATTTCGAGAAGCTCAATAGTGAAAGACTTCTGTGTTACACAGTTTCAAAGAGATAATACGTCTTAGAGATACTGACTCTCTGATAATAAGAGAGTGTAGTAAGATCACAACACATTAGAGCCAGGTGGTTATGCATAATCCATAAGAACAGCAGTGTCAGAGTGGCAGCCAGTGGAGACAGACATATGGTGAGATATGAAGATGGTTACTAAAATTGAAATGTCATAAAGACAGCCAATGATGCTATTGCTCAATCTATATACTCAAAATAATAACTTGTGGATAATATGGAGGTGGAGGGTGGCTGGTATAATAAAAAAGAATTATCCTTTCTCAGATTCTGAGCTTGAGCCAGTTTCAGACCTGATATAGCACTGACTAATGAAAACACCAAGTTTTCAAGAGGAAGGAAACAGTTGTATCACGACAAGTGCACAGAGTTATGATTCATCCATCATCCCACACACAGACCTATGGTCAGTCACTGGGATAAGAAAATGCCAGAGAATACCGATATTTCGAGAACAGTTGAGAAATAGAAACTAAGTTGACATTGATAGCTGTGGACTCAAAATGTCATTATGACATCTCCTCTGAAGTAGAAGCATATTAGAACAAGTGATAAATTAAATCCGGACTTGTCATAAGTGTCTATGTGGCTGCTGAGTCTATGGACCCATTCAATGGTTATTCCATCGAATTGGAATGCACATGCAGTCATGGATGAAACCCCAACGTGTCCCTTGGTCTGTGGGCAACAGCTATCATATGGGAGAGGTCAAGCTATAGCATCTACATCCACCCATCTAAGAGAGTAAATACATTTTTCAAAAAAATTTCACCTTTAGGAAGAAATTAATGATACCTTTAAATCTCTAAAAAATGCAGAGATAGCAAACCTCATTACCTCCTAATTTAATTTATCATTTGCAAAAGGATCTACCTAGCATTCTTAAAAATCAGATGGGTTTTGAGGGATTATAGTGTATTACTGCAAACTACACAAAAGCAGATAGTAGTCTCAGCTACAACTGCTGTGCTAGATATATCTTCATTAGAGTAGTTAACAAGGCCTCAGGAACATATATGTAGTAATTGCCAAGTGAAAATATTCTTTTCCATATCTCATGAAGAAGAGCCAAAGTAGTTTCTATGCACAGATTAGTGCCTAGGCTATGTTAAGTTCTCCTCGCCTGTCAGTCATAATATAGTTTCAAAGGACCTGAATCTCCTATACATTCTACAGAAATTCCCATTGGTTTATAGTTTTGATAATATAAAGGAGCAAGAAGGGATGAATAAATTAGTAGGTTTGTAATGCACAAGCACTTTAGAGATTCAAGGGCCTGTCACACTGGTGAATTTTTAAGGGCCAGTGGTCTGGGGCATCCCAAGTTTTCTCCTCAAAAATAAACAACAATGTATGTTTTATATCTCTCAAAATGTGTTCCGCATGCATTTAATTTTTTTTTTTTACACATTCCATAGGGGGTAGTAAACAAAAGTAAAATTTTCACTCTTTCTTAAAATTGGATTCCCAAGAAACAGACCCTGACATCAAGTTACTTGTGGAGAAAGTACACTGGGAAGTGCTTTGAAGAACCTGTAATGGAATGAGGAAAGACAGGAATATAACTTGAATCCTGATGCTTATAACAACAAATGTTTCCACTGATCAGGAGACCTGAGTTCTGGTAGGCCTTCAGAGTTGTGCTAAATAGTAGACTGGAACTTTGTGGCTCATCTCAACTTGAACAATCATAGAATGAGAGAAGCTTCAGTAATAAAATTTAACTTTAATACTAATGTATCAGAATGGAATTACCTTACAAATTACCTTAAACACAGAGTAGATCCCCTGCCATGAGATTTGATCATAACGTATTATCATGATCTATCTCTGAAGCTAATTTAATATGAAAACATTAAATATTGAATTCCTATTATTAACACTCCTAATTTAATTATATGTTCACCAAGAAATCTTCAAATACGAAGTTTGACGTTTTCTATTCAGAATCTACAGGAAGAGACTATGCATTGGGTTTCCTTCTCTATTTAATTTCTCACTGTAAACTAACTGTATTGTTATTCTAGTTAATTACATCAAGCTTAGTTTATCGGTGACTGTTTCAGACATGGAGCTCCTTGATGTTTACAGTTAACTGCTTAGCTGGACTGAGGATAAAGGATTAAGTTAGGCTTAGAGAGGGAAGACCTTTCTGGGCAGCCAGCCACTCGCCTTCAGGTGTGCCTGCATCACTGCATGCTCCCTGCATCTTTTCCTGAATATTCTCCAAGTAAGAGATTATATGATTTATTTAATTATTGTTGATAAAAACTTATACAGCATCATCTCTCTTACAGAGTGACGCTGACCAGAGGCTCTGGACTCAGATGGCTTACTTCTCACCACCATGTTCATAACTCGGGATTTGGGACATTTCTGTGTGATTTTAAAAATTATTATTCCAATCTTTATATATCTACCCCATAGTGTTTTGGGAAGACTAAATTGACATATTAGAAGTGAGGCAGTTAGAATAAAAAAACAATACTGCAGAGATTCAATGCACTTCCATCATGGAAAGGTACACAGTAAGTTGTTATCATCATCATCATCACTATCATTCTTTTGTTGTTGTTATTATTATTATTATTATTATTAGCAAATCATTGTAAAATACAAAGATTTACATATAAATAAAATTTTTCTTAGGAACAACTAACTACCAGTTATTCAAGGACAAAGAAAGAAAAAGAAAGTACAGACTATTATAAAAAGTAGATAATAGTGCCTCCCTCACAGAGTTCTTATGAAGATTAAAACAATATGTAACATTCTTGACAAATGCTGGATACCCCAAAGCAGTTATAGTTATAACAAATTTATCTGGCTTTATTATGTCACACACACACAAAAGAAGTATTTTTTTTTAATTTAAGTTTTAGAATCACAGCTATAAATTGCTATGGTATCGAGTACTCCTTTCTCATAACATGTCCACGTATGTAGAAGCTGCCCTACCTCAACAGTCTCAGAAAAGGAAAATAAAATGTTAGCCAGCAGAGACTTTTTTCTGCTGTGCGGCCCACACTCTCCCTGTGATAACTGGGGCTCTCACACACTCTTTTGCCTTCTCTGTGATCTGCAGTGATGACAAAGAGCAGCAGCGATTCCAACAGTGCACTTTCTGGCTTAGCCCTCAAGGACTGCGGAAAGGAAATGAAGTCTTGATTTCCTGCTGTGGACCAGGGCTTCCCAATCTTGACACTACGGATGTCTTGACAGGACAGGTCTTTGTTGTAGGAGCTGTGACTGTAGGATGTTCAGCAGCATCTCTGACCTCCACCCTCTAGATGCCAGTAGCACCCTCTTCCCCATCAAGGATGGAAAGCCAAGTGTTTTCAGATATTGCCAACTGTCCTCTGGGGGACAAAATTCTCAACCCCTGGTTGAGAACCACTATTCTAGACACATGTACCTGCAAACTTTTAAACTGCTGCTTCTCTCATTACCAAAATGAGCTTCATTTTTCTTTACCTGGCATTGTGATACACTACTATCATTATAGGGCATTTGAGGCATTTGAAAAATGACAAGTTCAGGTTTGGATCCACTAGAAACTGTTTCTGAAGAGAATGGCATTTATTTGGAGGTGGCAAGATTTTGTGAGATGGAGAGTAAGCATTATGGGGGATGGGTGTGGGGGGCTAATTTTAGCCTGAAGATACAGGACAAGCAAAGACTTGGATCTGTGAAAATTTCTACCTTGTTTGGTATATTCCAAGTAAATGTATGTGATCAATGCTTAGGAAGTGTGAGGCCTGAAGAGGAAGATAAATTTATTACTAAGCTTCAGAGTAAGACAGAGTAAGGCAAACACTCTTTATTCCACTAAATATGTTCTATAGGACCAAGCAATAAGGTTACCAAAAGTAGGTCAGCAAGCCCTCTCTAAGGCAAAGGTTGGTTCTGGTGTAAAAATTATGGTTAATCCAGAGTGGTGCATAAGGTATGCTCGATACATAGTATACCTTTTTTAAAAAATTAAACATCAATTACCCAAGACTTATTCTAAAGGTTTATATTCTAATAATTGCAACCATTTACTGAGTACAAATTATATGCCAGGACAGTGCTACTTTGTTGTACCATGGGGCTTGTGCTAAACTCCCTTACTTGTATTTACAAATAAAAACTGTGAGGCTCAGAGAGTTTGGATTTCAGATCTTCCTGAAAAACATTTTTCCCCAGAACTCAGTGAAATATAATTCATACACCCAAATGTTTAATGTTGGAAGATGAGCTTCCAGTGGCATTTGGTAAGAACATTTCTTACATAATATATTGATTCAATTCCAATAACTTTGTATTCATATTACAACTCTAAGGACTCGACATTTTGTTATACAAATTTAAATGCCACATTCTACTTCTGCAGGCCCTTAATGACATTGAACAATCAAGATTTCTAATTTCTCTCTTTCCTTTTGTCCTCTGTTGCTTGTGTGTTCTCTCTTGCTTTCTCACTTTCTCGCTGTTTGTCTCTCTTTCTCTCTCCACCCCCACTCCTCCTTTCTCCTCCCTCCCTTCCTTTTAATTTTATTAGTGAATTACATATTTGGATGAATTCTGAATCTGTGTTTTATAATCTAATATAAAAGTTAAAAAATAAAATCTTATTTGCCAGGTATATTTGAAGATTATAAATTGATTTGAAGATGTATACATATATTCATGAGTAAAATTAATATTCAGACACCAACCAATATAGTCAAAGCTTTTTGAAAAATGAAAAATATACTTTACTTTAAAATACCAAGGGAATTCAAAACCAAACTTAGAAGATAGGTAATTAGTATGAAGATAGAACTGAATTTTCAAATATAAGAATTATAAAAACAGAGGGGAAATGATCAGATTCAATTCGTAAAAATGCCCTCACTATCTACCACATCTTAGAGTTATATGGCATTACATAAACCTATAGTTGCATAAACTTTCCATTCAGCCACAGAGAATTACTTGTGTGTGATCTGCAGTTTTCTTTCCTCCACACTGTTTCTTACTTTGTATCCTCTTAACTATTACACTAACCTACCTCTCCAGGTCTTTTAACCCCCTCTCCTGCCTTTAAAGATTATAATGTAATTTTATATACAAAGGCTTTCTATCCCCATAGTTGTTAATTCCCTTCCTTCTTTAGACATTCTAGCTGACTTAAAATTATATATCAATATCAAGCATAACCTTGTCAATTCTTTAGAGGCAGGAATGGTATCTCATACATCTTTTAAATACTGATAACTACTGGAACAATGTCTTGCACTACTTCCTAATATCTATAATATAATGCTGTAATATCTATAATATAGATGTGTTTAAGGAATGTTTAGTGACAAAGATTTGAATTTATCCATGCAGCAGAATGTTTTTTCCCTATCTTTCTACCTCTCTTTCCTGAGATTTGGTAAATTAATTGTGAAATATAAAGAGAGATACTCTTTTGGCGGAATATCATATGGAAGATGCCATGAAGAATTGAGGATTTCGTAGCATAGAAGTTTCATCACCTTGTAGGTATCATACCCTGGACACATCATCTTAGAGAGTCAATTTTTACTCACCATTCTCCCTCTTTCTGAGCTACTAGTTCATTCAAAATGTATTGAGTACTCTGATATTATCTTTTGTCTTTGTAATAACCTCCATTCACATTGTTTGGTTCACAGAATATGTTTGTGGGAAGTTCTGTTCCTTGATACCAGAAAGCTTTGCCTACAACAGGAAGGGAGATGAAAACAGAAGTCCAAAAGAAAAAAGAAAACACATGATATTAAATAATGAGGGAAAATGGCTTCACTATGAGGAATGTTAGATTATGCCCATTCACAGACACGTTTTAAGCTATTCTTACTCTGTTTTGTAGTCTTCGTTCCTTATTTTCTTTATATTTAATTTTACTTCAACCAAACAATGCAAACAATTATAATAACTTGCTTCAGAGTTATGCAGTTGGAAAAAGAATGAATGTTTCAAACTTACCATGTCAAGCCAGCTTCAGATTCAGTAAATTGAATTTATTCTTTGCCCAAACTGAAAGCAGTGCACTATCTCACTCCTGCTACTCATCACTGGTTCAGAAATAAATCATCCATAATTTTTGGTATATTTTTTTTTCTGTTAGAAAACATAATGCTCTAGGCAAAACACCTCTGTTTGTACTTTGTCAAGCTAGAAGTTATTGAACTCTATAATGAAAACAAGTAGCCTGAGTTAAACAATACCATCCATTAATAATTACTTTAAAAAGCAATTGAACTTTTATAAGATGTATATTAATCACAGAAAGAATTTTATGTATAAGACAATTTACAAATACATTCAACCATATTTCCACAAATTAAGTCTTCACCATGTAAAATATTTCACTCCTTAAACAGCAATGAAAATGTTACATATCACAAATAAAACAATTTTTTAACTTAGTAAATTGATATTGTTCTATAACCATTCTGAAAGATGTCAAAATCATGTGTGGATGGATGAATTGGTAGGAAGGTAGACAGCTAAGTAGGTAGGTAGGTAGGTAGGTAGGTAGATAGATAGAACAAATATGGCTGCCCCAGCATTTAATAATTTTGCATTCCTGTTAAGATTTAAAGATAATAATTAATTATTTTGTTTGTTTAAAAAGAATTATTTTAAGATAATGTAGATTTGAACAGTATTAACTGAATATTTCATGGAAAACATGAGATTTGAATGGCCCTTTAAGTCTATGCTGAGCCAGGAGAATCAGCTTAAGAAAGAAATGAATGAGAATGAGCACCAAAGATCATTGCTGAAGTAAATTCTGAGAAATGAAACCAGAAAAAAATTATGGGACAGAATTTTGGAAGATGTAAAATCTAAGTATAATTGTGCTTTTTAGTTACATTTTAGATGTCTTTCTTTGAGTTCAGAATTTTGATTTAAAAACATAATTTAGAATTTAATACTGAGATTTCTTTACAGGAAGATCTATGTGCAAAATAATGAAAAGGGATGCTCGGAATACACAGTGATGGACAGATTTAGTCTTCTGTTTGTGTTCTAGCCATAGAAAACTAGTGAAATTAAATGAGACACTTTTGGTGCTTACCTACCCCCTTTTCATGTCTCTACTTCTTAATATCTATAATATAATGCTGTTTTAATTGCTCAGGAGACCTTACTATGGAAAAGTTTTCACTATTGTTTATTCGACAGGGCTGGGATATATATGCTTTGCATATTTCTGATGACAGTTCTTATATCAAACTTAATTGTTGTTTGAAACAATGTAAGTAGAATGTAAATTGAAACAACTCTGAAAAAAATAACTTGCAAATGTGTATCAAAGGTTTTAAAATTTCGTACTCTCTAAACCAAAATTTATTTTTAGTCTGTCTACTGAGAAAATAATCTCGTTCAGAAATAAAATACAAAGCTATTGACTGAAATATTATTTCCTACAGAAAAATATAATGAAAAGGATCTAAAAGATTAATAATAGAATACTGGAAATATTAATTATATTTATCTATCCAACCATTGAGATACTTAACAGGATGTCCTTAAAGGCATGGGGGGTGGAAAAAGGTAAGACATAGAGTCAAATGAGATATATATATATATATCTCACATGAAAAAAAAAGTATAAGTATATATAT
>NW_006436811.1:14958772-14968730 GCF_000325575.1 Pteropus alecto
ATACTTTTTTTTTCATGTGAGATATATATATATATCTCACATGCACACGCCTGAACAACAACAATAACTCCTGTGGCCAGATTTCATTTTGATCATAACATACTCTGTGACGCATTCTCATTATTCTAAATCTGTTCTCTTCCTCCACAAATGAATCCTACCAGCTAATTGAACAGAGGGCTCTATTTTCTACATTCTCTCAACTTGCTGGTCTATAAATAAAATGCTCAGTCTTTCAGATTTCACCCTCTCTCCTGGTCCTCTTTGAGATGGTGTCTGGATGTGGGAGTAGAAGAGAAGGTTGTATGTGTTTCATGATATGTGCGAATAAAGGAGACGGAGTGTTTGGATTCTTCAGTGCCCTCCATTGTTAGGCTGTGGTTCATTTCCTATGTTCCTGGAGCTAAGCGATGACCATTAGGCACACTATTTATCTATCCCTGTGTGTTCAGTATGAATTTGTCTAAGTTCATGTGGGAGTAAGCTTTCTTTCTAGAATTTCACATTGGGAGTACAGCCGTGACATTTGCCTTCAAAATCCTCCTCTTCGAAAATCCAGACTGAAAGGGGCAAGAATTACTACATTTCTCTTTCTGTTGATTGTGTCTTTCTTTAGGCAAAATTCTATAGACTCTTAAAGCCTGCTTTTTGATGTCATAAAAGAGGAAATAAAGGCATTGAAAACTATTTTTTCTTGCCAAAACTTTGCTTTTATTAACTTGATGTGATGTCGCATTTAGATGACAAAACCCTAACATTAACACTCTTTTTTATTTTTACATCCATAAATAATCAATCCTATTTCTCCTTTGGGCAGGAGGAGGCCATATTTTGATTAGATAGTGTCCTTTCTCTTTGAAAAAACAAAAAGAAAAAATCTTTTGTTAACGTTAAAGTTGTTACACCAATAACTGACAAAAGATCATAAATCAGATGTGATCTAAGCATTTTCTTTGAGTTATATAATTTAATCCTCAAAGAGTCCACTGATATAGGTGCTATAAAAATCTTCATTTTTATTAGTCTTCAGGGATTAAATAAATTTCCAACATAAATGACAGAGTTGTTAAGTGGCAATACTTAGTCCCAGAAGGCCCTTGAGTTTGAAATCATAATAATCAATCACACTCCTTCCCCAAACATAATAGAAAATAAAATATAATATAGTATTTCAACAAATTTTTAAGTTCACAACACCATATTGTTAATTACAAGCACATGTATGTTCTACAGCTGATCTGTAGAACTTACTCATCTTATATAACCGTAACTTTATAACCACACTAAACAACTCGCCTATTCTCCTCTCCAACCCCCTGATAATCACCATTCTGTTTTCTGCTTCTATAAACTTGACTGTTTTAGATAACTTATATAAATAGAGTCACGTAATATCTGTTCTTCTGAGATGGACTCATTTAACACAATGTCCTCCAGGTCCATCCATGTTGTCACAAATATTAAGATTTTCTTTTTTTAAGACTGAATGATGTTCCATATTTTTTTTTTGTATATACCACATTTTCTTTTTCTATATAGCTATAGATGGACATTTGGGTTGTTTCCATATCCTGGCTACTGTGAATAATGCTGCAATAAACATGAGAGTGCGGATATCTCTTCAAGATTCTGATTCAACTCTTTTGGATATACATTCAGGAGTGAGATTACCAGATCATATGGTAGTTCTATTTTTAATTTTTTTTAGTAACCTTCATAATAGTTACATATAGTTGCTAGATCATTTTATATCCCTGCCAACAATTTACAAAGGTCTCAATTTATTTATGTCCTTGCCATCACTTACTATCTTTCATTTTTTTGATAGCCATTCTACCAGGTATGAGATGACATCTCATCATGGTTTTTATTTGCATTTCTCTGATGATTAGTAATATCGTACACCTTTTCATATACCTATTGGCCATATTTATGTCTTTGGAGAAGTGTCCATTCAAATGCAAACTTTTCAAATTATATACATTAAATATGTACAATTTTTAAAATTGTAAAAGTTTTAAAAACACGCAAACAGTATTATATACACACACGTATACATGTATATATACACGGATATGTATATATGTATGTATGTATGTATGTGTGTGTATATATATGTTATGTGTGTGTGTATGTGTGTGTGTGTGTGTGTGTATAGACCCAAATATTTAGCTCTAAAGAACAGAGGTTGTGGTAGTTTGTATTTTCTCTTTCAATCTTCTCTAAGTTCCTTAATATTCAACAAGAAAAAAATACTTATTAAAAAGACTTCTCAATTTGAAACAATAAATTTTGTATATTAAATTGCAATAGATATTGCTAGACATAAATCATTGTTCATATTTATAATTATTTTAGAGATTTACCAATAAGTAAAGAATACGCAATTCAAAATTATAATTATTGCTAAGATTTTTAATGAATTTTGCCAAATCAGTTTGGAAGAAGTCTATTTAACTTTCTTAGTGGATTATGAGCTTGCTGATTTCACCTCAGTATCACAGAACTTAATATTTTCTTTTTATACTTTACCTAAGAAAATTATTAAAAATGGTATATTGTTATTGATATAAATATATTTCTTTGAAGGTGAATATTAGTGAAGTTTAATGTTAAGTTGAAATTAAGAATATTAATCTTTCTGATATTTTACAGTGAACTGTTTTTTCTTATAGATTTTTAATTCAAATATTAAAATTATGTGTTTTTATAATCAGAATTTTTTTAAAATACATTCTATTCCTGTAGGATTTTACAAAGATATTCTCTTACCCTCTTCCTTAATAACATTTACTAACAAATTTTAGCTGTTATCATTTACTTATAATATCTTTGAAATTATGTTCATGCAGACTTTCATTGTGTAAACCAAAAGAAATAGGATATGCAAGAATATAAGAAATGATGGTAGCCCAAGGAGGAGGTATTTCAGATAAGTGATGTGTTTTAGTTATTTTAAATATTACCAGTAGAGAAGCATCCTAATTATATTCTTTTGCATCAAAATTCTCTTTTCTATCTATTAATTCTTTTATTCCACTAAATTGGTGATAGTAGCACTATAATAATATTTTAATTCAATTAAAATTTTCAGTTGTACTTTATGTAAATTTTAGTTCAAATGAAAGCCTTAATTAATGCTAATTATAAATCTAAATGAAACTTAAAATTTTATAAATTGCATAATATCAAAACATTTTAATTTAAACACAAGATTTATTTTACTCAAACGCCCCATTTTATTACTGAATTCTTATCACTTCTCATAACTCATCATATCTTCCAAATATATTATTAAATTGAACTTCAAAAAATAATAATGTTGGTAATGAATGGTACGTATTGAGTAATGTACTAAATGTAAGAAAATATTTTAAGTATTCTTGTATTAACTAATTTAATTTATATGACAAACTTTATGTGGCATATATAATTGTCATTCTCATTTTTCAGAGGCAGAAATCAAGGCACACATGCTAAAAAACTGTTTTGAGGTTCAAGGATCTTTTTGGTTTTTAACCTTTATAGTGATATAAATTCTCATGTTTTAACAATATTTTCTTTTCCATCCTATTGGATTTTCTCCTACATTTTAGGTGTTTGAGGCAGAGGCACTAGTAAATCTGACAGACAGGAGTCAATGTTATGAACAAGAAAGCTTTCCACATCTTTTTAATTTGATGTTGCACATCTTTTTCACTTTTTCATTCTCTCTTCTTCTGTCCTAGATCTCCAGAAATTTGTCTTTCTCTTATTCTATTTGACTGATAGGCAGAACCAATATGTGAAAATCTGTTCAGGTAAGCAGACATGCAAACTAGTAACAAGAAAGTGTCATGACTAGATTTACATCAGAAATGACAGAAAACACTGAAAAGAACACTTTGGAAGTAATCATTTATGTCTGAAAGTGGTAAAAAAATGATGAGAAGGGAACAATTTAGTAATCAAAATCCTGATTTTTCCTGACTGGACAGACTAAAACAATGCAATAAGAATCTCATCTTAGCCTTTCTTTTTATATGGATTTATAAAGTAAGTTGCTTCATTTGTATACAAATGTCTAGCTCAATGAGGGACAGAAAGAAGGTGTAATATTTAAATATCAAGTCAAACATAATGTCACTTCTGATTTGAAATCAGAATACAATTTTACAAATAAAAATTATGCATGTTCTGACATAGAAGTTCAAAATCTCATTATTTAAATCAGTCTAGTCTAAGGCCATGCCACCCTGAATAAGCCCGATCTCATCTGATCTCGGAAGCTAAGAAGGGTCTGGTCTGGTTAGTACTTGGATTGGAGGCCACTTAGGAAGACCAGGTGCTGTAGGTGTAAAAAATAAGGGATTGTAAGCTGACAATGTCCTTGCAATCTGTACAGTTAATCAAGGGTTGTCTCGCCTAAAAAAAGATAAAATATAAAAAAAAAAAAAAAAAAAACGAATTGGCCTAAAGTTCCATTTTGATCTTAGACAGCTTTGACATGAGATCGATGATATGTTTTGTCTCAGTACTTTAGGGTATCTTTCAATTATCATGCTCAGAGAGCTACTGTCTATTGTTCTCATTCATCATTTATAAAGTGGGGTTCTAATAATAATAATAATGATAAACGTATATGTTCTTATGGAAATTAATAGTTATAAGGGAGAGCAACATATGACACATTGTAAATACAGGATTAATGTTAGATAGTACCTTCATTATTATGGCTATTTGATTACATGCAAGACAATACATTATGGCCATATGAGAGGTCATCTGTGTACTTGGACCTATGAACTCTCAGGAGGCAAGGAGAATAGGGAAAAAAGGGATACAAAGCAATGAGGATAACTTTTGTTCCAATAGCAGTCGTTGTTAACATATTAAACTTAACTCTGAAGAATTGGAGGCTGGGAAAATGTTCTCGACATTTTTAGCTACCTCTATCATTTGTTGCCCAATCTCAAATTAGGAAACAAAATATCTTTTAAAAGACATGTGGTTCTATTTATCCTTCAATCAGGATGATATTTAAATTAACCCGAGGTATAAAAACATACATTGTTGAAAAACAAAACAAACCACAACAATCAAAAGCAAAACAAAACAGAAATCCAAAAAAGAAAGCTAACATGTTCAAAAATTTTTTCTTGTTCACAACCTACGGCCCATATGCTTCAGTCTTCTATTGTGTCTTGATCTAAGAAGATATGCAGAACAGATGGTATGTTGGTGGCAGTCTCAGTTAAGCTAATCTTCTGTTAAGAAAGATTGCTGCTGCCTATATTTCTGATTTATTCTACTCAACTTTAATGTGCATCTTAAATGGCAAGTGTGACAGTAGAAGCAATTAAATATTTGTAACACTCTAAATCTTGATGACCATTTAAGGACATAGTTGCTATATTAAAAAAAAAGAAAAAAAAGTAGAGCTATTTTCAATAATAATTTTAAAATCCAGTCTACCTAAAGTTTTTCTTGAAGATAAATCCTTAAAATTTCTCAGTGCTGGGTACGGGTCTTATTTCTCATGCCCTAGGTGCCCATGGCCAAGACATGTTCCTCATATTTTTATAAAAGTTACATCTTTGTTTTTAAAAATAGTCATTCTGTTTATGGCAGTTGCACATTGACTCAATGTATGTTAGCTACTTGGGCAATCTGTTTTTCCAAATATATCAGATACATCAAATATATTATATATATATATATATTATATATATTCAGGATATATATATATATATAGTCCCGAATAGCATTGCAATATCAACCTTTCTGTATTGCAGTTTTCGTAAATACAGTCTACAATGGAGTAACATTCCTCAAACTCACCCAAAATTTTATGAGAAATATTGCCCTTGATAGGATGCTATTATTATTAACACCAGTTAGAAGAACACTCAACTAATTATTGAGTGAGAAGGACTTGGATAATACATTTTCTTTTTCCTATGTGATATTGTGAATTGAGCAGCACTGAAAATACATAATAAATTTTATGATCATTTAGAAATAGGTTCAAATCTTAGATCATCCATTTATTAGCCTATACAGTAAAAAATCTTTTATGATTTTTATTTTTTCATATTTCATATATTATACTACTAACTGTATCATGGGATTTTTTTTAAGTAAATGGAGCTATTACATAAAATTTCTTTCACATGTCATCAATACAATTAAAACATATTAGTTCCTCCATTTTCTATTTTTCTTTTAAGTACTTTATGCCACATACCTTCTTAAGATTTACATTCGCTTAATTTTCTATATTCTAAATATACTAAAACATATCAAGACAAAAAGTAAGAATTTGTTTTATCTGTAGAATATTCTCTATGAAACTTGCCAGTAATACATTATAGCTATTTGGAATTTTATCCAGGAAGTTAAATATATAGCGACAGAAGGAGACTAGACTTCAGGTGCTGAGCACACAATAGAGTATACTGATGTCATATTAGAAAGTTGTACATATGCAATACATGTAATGTTATTAACCAATGTTACCCCAATAAATTTATTTTACAAATAAAAGTTTAATTGTGTGATTTTTATTAAATTTATTGGGATGATATTGGTTAATAAAATTATATAGGTTTCAAGTGTACGATTCAATAATGTGTCATATGTATATTGCATTGTGTGTTCACCATCCAGAGTCAAATTTCCTTCCGTCACCATATATTTGACAACTTTTATCCTTATCTACCTTCCCCCTACCCCCTTTCCCTCTGGTAACCAGTAAACTGTTGTATGTGTCTGAATTTTTGTTTGCCTTGTTCGTTTGCTGCTTTCAGTTTTATATCCTACATATAAGTGAAATCATATGGTTCTCAACTTTTTCTGACTTATTTCACTCAGCATGATAACCTCAAGACCATCCATGTTGTTGCAAATGGCAATATTTCATCTTTTCCTGTAGCTAAGTAACATTGCATGATAAATTGTATAATTTTACTTAATTTTATCTAAAATTATTAGAATGTGTAATTAAAAATCCAAATAATTTTATAAATATATATTATTAATTTTTCAATGCATTATCTTTTTTTAACAGTTTAAGACAAAGGTCCCCAAGCTTTGTCTATAAAGAGTCAGGCAGTAAATATTTTAATCTGTATGGATCATATGTAACTCTGTCACTGCTGACCTCTGCCATTGTAGCATGAAAACAGCTATAGACAATATATAAACGAATGATGTGTCTGAGTTTCGATAAAACTTTGTGTAAACAACAGACTAAAACAACAATAAGATACCACTACACATCTATTAGAATGATGCAAATGAAAATTAAACAAATTTACATCAAGTGTTGTTTTGGAGAAGTTACTCAAACTCATTCATTGCAAATGGTACAGCCATTTGGAAAACTGGCAGATTCTTAGAGCTAAACATACTCCTAACATACGGTTCAGTAATCATGTTCTTAGGCATTTACTTAATTTAAATGAAAACTTATGTTCATATGCATGTGAATGTTTATAACAGTTTTATTCATAATTGAAAAAAACTGGCAGCAACCATGATTTCCTTCAATAGGAGAATGGATGAACAATCTGTGATAAATCTATATAACGGAATATTATTGAGCACTAAAGAGAAACGAGCTACCAAGCCATGAAAAAAGCATGAATGAATTACAAGTTTATATTTGTAAGTGAATGAAGCCAGTCAGAAAAAAGCTATCTATTGTATGATTCCAATAACATGACTGTCTGGTAAAGGTAAAACTACAGTGGCTGTAAAAAGATGGAAGGCATAAGGGATGAATAGTTGTAATATTCACCTATGATATTTTAGGATGACATCTACAAGTTCTTCACATGTCTGGGTTGTACTTATTCCATCTAAATTCACATGCAACTTCTGAAGAGAGAATTTCTGATCACACTTTCTAAGAGGGCTTCTCCCACTCTGCATAATTTATTTCCTTCATAGAATTTATCATAATCTGTAATTATGCTTTTATACATTTCATATCTATTTTTATTTTGTCTCTATGTAAGCTTCGTTAAGACAGAATCATCCTTTTTCACTATTTTTCCCCCCTTAGTATCTGCACATACATTATTTTTTAGATTTAAACTTGAACAAAGTTGTAAGAATTGTACAACAAACACCTACATATGCCTATATTGCTTTCGCTCAAATTCACCATGTTTGATACTTTGCAATATTGCTTCTTTCTATGAATGTGCTTTTATACAGATACAATTTTTAGAAACTTTGAAAGCAAATTATTACTCCTTACTTCTTCAGTGTGTATCTCCTCAGAAGGACATTCATTACCATAACCACAGTATAAATAAGAATCCAGGATATTTAATACTGATACATTGTTAATTTGTCAATAATAAACTTTGCGGCCATTTTAATATTCTTGATCCAGAAAAATATGTTGCATTTTGCTGTCTTGTGTATTTTTAGTTTCACTTACTCTAGGACTATTAGGAATTGATATTTGGAAAAGAAGAGGACAGTGGTTTTGTAGAATTCTCCCGTTTGGGTTTATCAATTTCTCTACCTGATTAGATTCAGATTTTGCATTTTCATCAAAAATACCCCACAATGGATGATGCATGTTTACTGAATTGCATTAGGAAATATTCGATGCTAGGGTGTCCCATTATTGTTGACGTTAATTTGATTACTTGGTTAACATGTCTATCAGATTTCTCCACTGTGAAGTTAACATTTTCTTTTTTGTAATATATAAGTAATGTGTGCTGAGATATCTTGAGGTAGTACAACTATCTTGATCCTCTTCAAGCTATTATTATCCAGTGGTTTTAACATCCAACCATTTTTCTAGCTATATTATTCCTTCTATATTTATGAGTTAGCATTCTACTCTAAGGAAGAGTACATCTTCCCATTGCATTTATTCACATATCGAATACATTTAAAATAATAATTTGTGTTATACATATAATGTGCACATGAGAGCTAGTTGGTTTGTCAAAGAAGAAAATTACACAAAGTGTGAAAAAATGGCAAAGAAATGGCCCAAGGTACATGGCAGGTATAAGAACAGAGGAAACCATGTAAAAGTGGCAAAAAAGGTGTAACTGGCATAGTAAGCATTCAAGTTATTGAGTTAATTATATTTGAGGAGAAAAAAGACTTTGCAGTTTTATGGAAGCCAGGGAGAACAAATTTTCAAGAAGTGTTAAGCTCGGTCGAATGTTACTATTTTAAAGAATAATAAGGGTAGGAAGTTAATTGCACTGCTAAAGAAGACCGTTGGTATAACAAATGAAAAATTAAGTATGTGGAATTTTGGGCATGAAAATATACTTACGGGGTCATCAGAAGAAACAATAATAGAGAGTTAAATCAATTAAATTTGGACCAATTTCCAGGAGATATCATGGTAAAGATAGAGAAAAATGGCTGTAGCTAAATTAGGTGAAACAAGATATTTGCTTTTTTAAGATAAGAAAATTGCAGTGTGTGAAATCAATTTCTGAGTGTCTGTAGAGACAATGTACTATAGGTAATGAAGAGGTAGGGAAGTAGGGAAATGTAAAAGCAACGTCCTACAGATGTTAGGTGATAAATGAACAATGGCTGGCACAGTTACAGTCTTCTAATTACTTCAATCAAGTGGGAAGAGAGACTTGTAAAGAGTGTATTAAATATCTAAAGAAAAAGGCTAGGCATAACATATTTAAATAATCCATTATAGTTTATGTGCTATTTTCTTTCACCAACATAATCATATTTAATTAATATAAACACCTAGTGAGGGAGGCACTTTATTCTTATTTTTCCTGTGAATTGTTACAAATGGAGTTGCAAATAACTTGGGCCTTTAGCCCACCTTAGGGAGGTAGGCTTGTCCATGTGTTGGGGTGGGAGGTGGACTCATAGGCAATTGAGCCTGTTAAATAGTAATAAAAAAGTGAAAAAAAAATCCTGTAATTATATAATCCTAAAAAACACATCATAGAATTAGGATGCT
>NW_006436811.1:14968745-14973084 GCF_000325575.1 Pteropus alecto
GCAGGAATGTGCACAGCGTATTTGAATAAAGGTAAGTTGACTGGTGGGGCTTGGACACTTCTGTCTCTTTTCTATGCTCCCAGGAGGCTGGGTATATATGTCTGTCACAGTCCTTACAGCACTGCACAAGCATCCTCCTAGCTCCTCCACCATACTGTGCACCCTACAGACAGGGGCTGTCTTTTACTTCTCTTTATCTCTATTGCCTAGCACAGAGCTTTGTACCCCCAGGTATATTTGTTGAGTAGATGATTGAAGAAAAAGATGAAGCTGAAAAAGTAATTTGAGTAAGGACAAAGTTTCTAGCTTACTAAGTGATCGTGTCAGAGTCATATACTTCCCAGTTGTCTTGATTTGAAAGGAGACATTCATTTTAAACTTTACAAATGAAATCTATGTCTTGAGAATATATTTCCATTAAAATGTAAGTAAAGTGTTCAGAACTATGTCCCTGCCTATCTTAGAGGATTTTAGTGGATTAACAAGACTGATGAATTTTGCTCAGTTTTGCTGGGATTTATTACTGATTGAACATGAGAGAATGCAATTTTTAAAATGATACCACATTAGAGTATACTAGTGTAACTAATAATAGTCTTAGAGGAAGGGAATTACATTTTGCCTTCTAATCATTCTTTTAAAAAAAGAACCAGGCTAGAGTTAAAATATGGTGATTAAAGACCATCAGTCTTGCTTGGCCTTTTCCAAGGCAGGGGGTGGATGTGGGAGTTTAGCTGTAATGGAACAAAAACAGCAACATAATAATTAACATTATGGCTGATCTCTCTACATAGAATAGATTTTAGTTTACCAGGAATTTTGCTTTATAGTGAAAAAGAATTGGAATTCATACCAAGGACTAGCATTTCAATTCATGCTAGGGGTAGGAAACAGAACAGGTGGATATTTTAAACAAAAATTCTTAGTCATACCAGGTGTGTTTTCTTAGCACTTCTGTATATTACTGTGAAATGACAATGCGTAGTCTCCAGGGGTAAGGTATTCTAACGCACCAAATCAACAGTAGTAGTTAAGAGTGCACTTAGGCCCTGAAGATGATTTAAGTAGCTATTTTGATTATGTTATATATATGTAAAGTCAATTATTTATCTATGATGAGAGAAAAGGAATGTCATTATTAAATGAAATGCTCAGGTAATTTTGTAATTTCTTTTTAATTAAGATAGTCAAGGTCCTCTAACAAAATATTTAATTTGAAATGTCATTGTTGTTGATTTAAAGATCAATGGTGGCGGCGGGGGGAAGCAATGTAACTGCAGAATAGGAGATACAAATGCAATACAACTCAAAATGAAAGTGATCAAACTTTTTCAATTAAAAAATATTGAGCAACCACTTAGTAATTCAAATGTTTCTAGATTTGTTTATATATACATATATATATATATTAAAATTTCTGATAGCATAGCTTGAAGCTTAATTGTCGTAACTTAGTTGTGATCAAAAACATAACTTTGATTTATTATCACAAAGAGTAACCAGGATGATTTTTTAGGTTACCATGGTAGGCTGAATTCTAAAGATGATACTCCAAGATTTCTATCCCCAGGTTACTGAATCAAATGCAAATCTAGGTACCACTGTGTAAGTACTTGGCAGATAGAATCAAAGTTGCTAACTAGCTGATTTTAGGTAGAAAGACTATAGGGGATAGTCTATAGGCCCAATGAGCCCTTAAAAATTAGAATGGAGGTAGTAGAGTTAGAGAAATTTGGAGGAAAAGGGAAGCGGAGAGGGTGATAGAGAAGTGAGATATATTTGAAGCTTGAGAAGGATTCAACTCATCACAGCACAAAAGGTGGCCAGTTATTTTAAAATGCAGGTGGCCTCAAGAAGCCGAAAATAAACCCTGGCTAATAGTTAAACAGGAAAAAAGCGTGTTCTCAGTCAGAGAGTTGCAAAGAGCTAAACTCACTAGCAACCTGAATGACATGTCCAAGGACTCCAGTAAGAAACACGGCCTTTCTATACTTTCTGAGCACACATGGACTTCTGACCTACATACCATGTGAGATAATAAATTTGTGTTGTGGCAGCAATAGAAAACTAATGCAGGTAATTTTTTATTCTCTCACCCAAGAAATATATGGCCTAGCTGAAAATTGTTTTACCATTAAAAATCAGGGAATCACATATCCTTATGGATGATAAAGAGAAGTTGATGTTATAAAAGAGTCGATTATTTCTGAGGACAGATGCATAAACTTTAATCTGACCTCTATCAGTTTCATTCCTGTGTCCGGGAGAACACTTTCTGTGAGATTATGTAATATCCTTTTGATATGGTGTTCTCATGTGCCATGAATTTTTACATTATTCTTTCTGGGTAACACTTATTAATTTCCAAGTATTCCCTGAAATGTGTACTATGTTTGGAGAAGATATGAGAAACTTGATGACACTTAAATTTTTAGACATAAAAAATTATAAAACTTCTCATTAACTGGTAGTTGTATTTACCAAGAATTTTTAGAGAACACAAAAAATAGTGTGTTACGACAAGTATAATACATAGAAAATAAAGAGTACTTTATTAATGTATTTTAATGTATATATAAGTCATACATATATCTTCTGGAAACAAAGTTCTTGTAAATGGAGAATTTTTTTAAGTGTCTAATCTTGCCTTACATAGCACAATCAGCATTATAGCAACCGAGACCTGGGTTAGACCCTTGGCTCAGATATTTACTACTGAGTGACACTGGGCAAGATGCAGAACCTTTCTAAGATGCTGTTTTGTCATTTGCAAATGAAGAATGATAACAGCTCCTTCCTGTGTTGTTAGAAAAATTAATTAAGCTAATGAATATAAAGTGATGAACACTATGCCTACCACTCAGTAATCTAAACATTCAGTAAATATTGTCGGACAAATATAATAACAATCATTATTATCCTCTATTTTATAAAATCTCACTAACCTATGAAAGCCCATTTTTCTACTGTTCTCTTACTATTGTTATTTACATACTTCCATAATTTTACCAGTTGTAAATACAGAAAAGATATGCTTCTGTATTAGATTTTTTCACTTATTATGTTACTTTATATGCTTTATAAATTATTGATGAAACAATTTACCTTCTAGTTTCTAATTGTGACATAGACAAGATAATTTCAAGTATTTGTAGTAAAAATTCTGTTGTAAATATCTCTAAACATATATCATTTCCTAACTTTTGAAATCATAACCTAGTGGTAAATTGCTAGGAGTAGATCTTAGGTCTTCAAAAATATAATGCTTGATTGTTTTCCCATTGTGAGATGAATAATATTGCTAACTCCTTCCTTGATTGTGTTGTAATTTTCTCATATCAGCTTTGTTCATTTTACATAAATTTATTCTTTGTAATTCTTGTATAACATTTATTTATTATTATAAACATTATAAACATGTATATAAAACTTTTTAATATAATTATACATATACACATATATGTTTATACAAATACATATTTGTATCTATCTGTGTAAGAAAAAAAAAATAGATACAAAGACCTCTTAACAATTGAGATGCTCCAGAAAAAAGCAAAGACTTCATTAAAAAGAAAGAGCTGTTCTAAATTGGATGTCATATATGAAATCCAGTATAGAAGAGTATTCAGTCATATATGTTGCAATGAGGTATAATAGAATGATGTTTTAATAGGAAGTTAAACTCTGCTTTATTAATTATAATGAACCAATACTCAGACACAGCAAGATAAATACCGAATGAGAAAGGAAATTCCATATTTAAAACTAACAGTGTCCCTGTTTCCACACTTGTCCTTTTGAACAAGAGGGCTTTGAAAATCCCATCAGTTTGACTAAGCTTTAGAAAAATTCTTTTTGAGTCTAGGAGCTTGACCTCCCTTTTAAATAACGTCTTTTTTTTTTTTCCCTGAAAAAAGCTTGTAATTTAAATTATTTTCCACTTTGAGATATTAACCTATTAAAAACTTGTTGCCAGTTTTACAACCCAAGAAAGTCTTTTTCAAGGACTTGGGAGACATCTCTTTTGAATGCAGTCTTCAAGGGACATAGTGCCCTCATATCCCACTTCTCCATGTGAGGGTAGAAGGCTTTTAACTTTAGTGAGCAACTTGCTCCAAGCTGTAAAACTACCCCCTGTCATGAAGATATGAGGATAGTTACTTTTTCTTTGGATAAGGCCAATTAGAAAACACAGGTGGACTGTGCTTTCTCCATCCTTATCTTTTATGTACCACACTGCAAGACTTAAAAGCCATCCATCCCTTTGTTTTAGTGCAATTAAGATCAGACTGAGATCTGGACTCTCTCCCCTATTGTCTTAAATAAAGCTTTTTTTTTT
>NW_006436811.1:14973106-14995074 GCF_000325575.1 Pteropus alecto
GCTGTTGCTATATGTTTCTCCAAATTCTTACATTGAACCTAAACCCCAATGTGATAATCTTTGGAGCTGAGAAGTTTGAGAGATGCTTATATTATGAGGCGGAGCCCTCATGAATGGGATTAGTGCCTCTAGTAAGAGACCACAGAGAGCTCTCTCACATCTTAGCCAAGTGAGGACACAGTAAGAAGATGACCATTTATGAACCAGGAAGCGGGCCCTCATTAGACACCGAATCTGACAGCACCTTGATCTGACCTTCCTGACCTCTAGAACTGTGAGAAATAAATGTCTTCCCTTTATAAGTCTATGATTGTTTGTTGTTACAGTTCAAATGGACTAAGATACCTCTTTAATTTGTCCAGTAAAGGTTTTGCTTTGAACCTTTTTCAATCTGCTTTCAATGCCCAGCCAGCACGATCACTTTAAAACTTAGATCATGTCTCTCCTCCACTTAATACCTACAGTGTCTTCCCTTTCAGAGTAAAAGGTGAAGTATGTTTATGGCCCTAAGGCCCTGTGTAGTCCCTGTGTCCAAACTCATAAACTTTCTACCTAACTCATATCCTCCTCTACCATATATGCAATTCTGTATGGAGGAACCCAGGAGTCGCCCGGGAAAACCCCTTTCATTGAACTCCCAAAACAAGCTACATTATCTTCTGCCTGAATGACGGCAGTAACTTTCTGATACTCTCTTTGAACACTAGCTACTTTACTGCCCTATACTCTCCACTGTTCACAGGGTGGAGGGGCAGCAGGTATAAACTTTTACAAATAGATATCTGGTCATGTCATACACGCAAACTCCTTTTATAACTTCCCATTGCTCTTTTCATAATTCCTAAATTCCAGAAAATGACCTATAATGTCTTCTTTTATGATCTGATCACTCATTTCCCACTATTCTCTCCCACTACATATTCTTTGGGTTCCAGCTCCAGCTCATCTTAAGGCCCTTACAATCACTTGAACTCTATCCCTTCCCCTATGTCAATCTTCAAACATACATACACACTCCAGTTAGCAATATTTTAACTAATTTCTAATTAATTATCTATCTTTTCTCAGCTCAGAAATAACTTCCCTAGAAACAACACCCCAGTCCTTCTTTGCCAGGTCAGTCAAATCTACTATTTACTTTTATAATCCCCATCATTCATAACACTTTCTTCTACTATTAATCTCATATAGCAAAGTTAATTTTTTGTGATTATTTAATGTTTCTCTTCATAGACTATAAAAACCAAGAGAAGAGGGATTGTGTCTATTTTGTTAAACATTTTAGCAAATGTAGGCTCTGAAATATTACTGAATAAATACTCCATCAATTTCTATTTAAAATTTAAAATTTCTACTAAGATGCCCAAAATTTATTTTCAGTTAGTTTGATTTTTTTACTCCATTTTCTTTGGCATTGCATCTTCATTCCAGGAGAGTTTACATGATAACAAAACTGTGGGACACCTGTAGGAGTTGTCACCTCTCTCTCTTTATTCACCATTCTAGACTGAAAAGTCCCTAATTTCTTATAATCTTTGGTAACTGATTCAATCAAACTGGTAGTTGCTGAGTCATCCCTCATTTATCTCTATGAGCCTCCTTCAGGTATAGCAAACAGGTCTACCACTTGAAGATATGGGCCATTTCTGGTTATTTTAGGCTCTGCAATAGCACAGATATCAGCATAGTTGCCCTTTCTGATTAATCTCATCACAGGACTGGGTCTTTCTCACCTCCACAGGACTTTAACTGAGAAATGAATTGCAGGGATTTTTTTTATTCATTAGCCATCACCTTTACTTTGTTTTGTCATTCTAGGAGAATTATTTCCTAGTTTCTACAGGAATATGCTCTCTCTTTTTTCTCTCTTTCTGAATGAATGACTTTAATTGAAAGTAACTATCTCTATAATATTGTATTGCTACTGGAATTGAGAGCATATTCAGTGGAAAAGAAATAATCATGAGGAAAAATGCAAAATTTTACCCTGCTATCTACTTATACTAAATACTAAACAAGAAATGGTCTTACACTATTTTATTACTAAAAGAACACCACATTTATTATATGCAATAGTTAAAGAAAAATTTTGTTCATTGGATTTAGTAGGTCTCAAAGAATGGCACCCAGACCTTTAAGCAGTCTTTCTGTTTTTCTAACATACATCTATTTTTCCATTGTAGCAGATTACCACACTGTTTTTATAAAAATCACTCTAATAGGACTCTTTGTTATTCAAAGATAAATTGAAGTTTCTATTATAAAAAGCAGAGATTCAACAATAAATACTTAAATTGATCTGCAAAATAATAAAAATAATTTTCTTCGTTATACAGTGATTTTTGTCCTTACAATTTATGCATCCTTTGTCAAAAGTTTTCCAGAGGAAAGATGAAGTAGCCACAGGAAAATGGCGAAGAATGAAAAGTGAGTTGCCTCATGCCAGATGAGAGTCTAGAGGGGAACACACTTCTGTGAAACTCAGTCCTTGGTAGTGTTTCATGCTGAATGCCTTTGTGAATAGGATCAAAGAAAGGATAAATATATTCTAATGAATTATCCTAGTTGTAGTAGCAGAGGTCATGGGCAGAAGACAAATTAAGAGTGGTATGAAATATTCAAAGTGATGAAAAGACCTACAACCAAGATTACTCTATCTAGCAAAGTGATCATTTAGAATTGAAGGACAGATAAATAGGTCCCCAGACACGAAAAAGTTAAAAGAGTTCATCACTACCAAACCAGTATTACAAAAAAATGTTAAAATAACTTCTTTAAGAAAAAGAAAAAGAATACTAAAATGATGATAACTACATATTTAGCAATAATTACTTTAAATGTAAATAGATTAAATGTTCCAATTAAAAGACATAGGGTAGCTGAATGGATAAGAAAACAAAATCCTTACATATGCTGCCTACAGGAGACTCACTTCAGATTGAAAGACACATACAGATTAAAGATAAAGGTATGGGAAAAGATAGTTCATGAAAATAAAAACAAACAAATAAAAAGCTGAGGTAGCAATACTTATACAGGACAAAATATACTTTAAAACAAAAGTTATAACAAGAGACAAAGAAGGATCCAGTAATCCCTCTTCTGGGTATTTTTCCAAGGAATGAAATCTTGCCATCTGCAACAGCATAGATAAACCTAGAGGATATTGTGCTGAGTGGAGTAAGTCTGACAGAGAAAGACAATTGTCATATGGTTTCACTTATATATGGAATCTAGAGACCAGGATAAATGAACAAACAAAACAAAAGCAAGCACATAGCTACATGGGACATTTTAATGGTTGCTGGATTGGGAAGATGGAAGTATAAGTGAAGAGAGGAGGAGATGAAGAGGTACAAATTGGTAATTATAAAATAGTCGTGTGGATGTAGAATATAGTATAGGGAATATAGTCAGTAGTATTGTAATAACTATATATGGTATCAGATAGGTACCATATATAGTTATTACAATACTATAAATCTATAAATGGATTTACCAGGGTGATAACTTCATAAGTTACATGAATAGTTAATCACTGTGCTGTACACTTGAAACTGATATAATATTGTGTCAATTATAATCAAAGAAATAAAAATATAAAAATTATTAAAAAAATAAGAGTGATTAAGAGATAGAGCTCTTTTCCTGAGAACGAATATTTCAACTTTCATTCTGAAAGGAAGAGATACATAGATGGTGCTTTGGACTCAACTGTCCCACCGTTCATCAAAATTTCATATTGAAACTCAAACCCATCAATGTAATGGGTTTTGCAGATAGGGTCTTTAAGAGATAATTAGGTTTAGGTAAGGTTATAAGGATGGGGCACTTATGATGAGATTAGCACCCTATTCCTGCCCCTGCAATGTGACAACATAAAGAATGTGGCAGTCTATAAGCCAGAGAGACAGCTCTCACCACAAACTAACCATGCTGGCACATAGATCTTGGATATCCAGCCTCCAGAATTGTGACAAAATTAATTTCTATTGTTTCAGACACCCAGTCTATGGTATTTTGTTGTGGCAGCCTGAGAGGACTGACAGATGGATTATAAGTTTTGAATCAAAGGACTTGACTCTATAGAAGAGAGAGATAATGGAAAACAATTCAAAGGAGCAATAAAAACCCTGACAGGGACAAGATACCAGAGAGACACAGGACTAGCAGGGAGAGAAACTTCATCAAAAGGGTATAAATGTGTGTATGTATATGGGGGGAGGGGGGTATTATAATTTATGTTATACACTGTTTTGTGAAGTCTTATTAAATGTGACTGATTTCACACGTTGTGGTAAAGTAAATAATGTATGCATTCCTAAACTTATTATTAAAACACAGCAGTGTGGAAAGTCAGGGGAGCTAAGGCATGAAGTGACCTGCAAATGTGTTTAGTAGCTGGCCGATATAAGATAATTGGCTAAGGCAGAATGCAGAAGCTCAGGTCAATTTATGTGGCATGCAATAATTCATCAAGAATTAACTGACGAATAAGAGGCAAAACTGGGAAAAGACTAGATTTTCTGTTGACAAGTGAAATCAGATAAGAAGAATGATATCTGAACAGGGAAGAAGCTCAGAATTTCTGAAACAAGAGGCAATGATCTTATTTCAGATCTATCAGGCATCTTATACATGAAGAAGGAGAATCAATCTGTCTTTAGCGTTGCTCCCTGACTCAGACCATGAGTTGGAACTTCCAAATCTGGCTTTTCCTGATCTCATTTGTAGCATTGCCAACTAAGTATAATTTTAATAACAGTGTTCTCTTTTTCATATAGATAACATTTTATTCCTTAGTCAATATGACTTGTTAAAAATAGATAAGTGTGGAGAAATAAGAAGCTCACAGATTTCAAAAGATTATTTTAGACTGTAATAACTGGCTAGTCAGGAAAGATTGCTTGACACTATATTAACACAAATACAATGACAGTGCGATTCCATTAACAAGTGGAATACATAATATGTAAATACAGAGTAAATAGACTGAACATATGCAGTCAGAAATGCTGAATTATTCAAGAAAATAGCAATACTATGTGAAGAACTTTTGGAAACAGAATTGAATTTTTTAAAGTAACTTTCATTCATTTCTTGTCGATTCAGAAAACAACAATAGAGGAACAGTCAACTATCATGAATCCAGAAAGTGTACTCCTCCTAAACTTGTTTTTTCCCTTTGGCCAGTGGATTATTTAGAGTAAAAGTCATATTCTAATTCTACTCTGACAAGTCACTTCTCTAGCTGGGAAGAATAAACAGAATTTGTCAAACCTTACTGGACCGATTCCATGCCTTATTCTCAGGCCATGTCTAAAAGAGCAATTGCTAATATAATTCAAGCAGGAAAAACATTTTTAGTCATATTAAACCTATTTTCATAATACGCTAATTTAGACATACCTATAATAGAGATTTTGAACCTGACATTCCAGTATGAAATAATACCATTATCATATTTATGACTAATAAAAATTTCTCACTGAGTTTATAAGACCTATAGGAATTTAAATAAATTAACATCACAAATAATGATAAACTCAAAAAAGAGCATCTAGATTATAGGCAAAAGAATCTTCATGTATTTATTTGAATTTTAAATACTAACAATACATTTGATATTACATATCTATTTCTCAAAGATAAAGGGACTATAATTAGAAGGTCACATTACTTAAAATTATTGATGAAATTTTGTAAAAGTAAAAGAAAAGTAGTAATGTAAAACTGGAAACATTTGATTAGTTTTCATGAAAAAAGGAAAAAATACAACTTTCATAATACATAGATTTCTGTACAATATTCTAAAGGTAATATGATATTGTAGCAAAATATAAAATTTTAAAACACTAGAATTAAAAATGTATTAAAATTGCAAAATAATGTGATAAATAAAGAAACATATTAACTTAGCTTTATTATAGTGATGCATGAGTCTGGCTTTTGTGGAGCAACTTCTAATAATGTGCAATTAAGCCAATATCTCACACATGAAATAAAACCACTCCCTATGATCAGTGAGAAAGAAATGGCATTTAGTATCATGAATGAACGCATTTCATGTCCTAGATGAAATGCATTGCAATTTCTCTTTGTAATAATACCCCAAACTCACTGGGAAAATATTAACCTTATTTTACAGATGAATACAATAAAGTTCAAAGAAGTACCAAGAGCACATATGTTGCAAGTGGTAATGTCAGGATTGTAACCATAGATTTATCCTCCATTAAACTTTGCCTTCCTTGTTGTACATTATATTGTGTACAACAGCGGGCATTTAAAAATATTATTTACTTTATTTTATGTCTGTTTTATTATGTCCTAATTGCTTTAAGATCAGTGGCTTCTTGAGAATATAAACGTTGTATTGTGATCTATTTAACCTAGCATGATTTTGATGCCCGTAGAAACAGCTCAACAAATACATGCAGAGAAAAATTTTAAATGAAGTATAGATTAAGGAAATCACTGAAAGCAAAAGAAAAAAAAAAAGACAAAAAACGTTATAAAACAGCTTTGATGAAACCGAGCATGAAAGTAAATGTGCTCATCATGAATTTTATGCAGTTTTGAAAGAAGAGTACAATCAATGATAAAAAATGTTTTGAAGAAAATAAGTAGGATTGTTCTAATAGGCAACTGTGAGCCCTTGTAAAACTTATAGTGATTTGATTTATTTACGTTTTCTTCTTTTTATAAAAGTAGACTGTCTGAAGTTATTGCTATGTGATTAGGTGTGAGCAGAGTGGCAAAATATCAACTCTCTTTTACTTCTGAACTAAATTAATTCATTATAATACCAAAAACAGTGTTCATCTTGAAGAAGAAAAGCATAAAGTCCAGAAAGATCACAGAATTGGGGACAAAGTTTGGAGAGAAAAAAATAATGGGTACTTTGGTAGCTGTACAGCAAGCCTGAGTGATCCAGTCATTAAGAAGCAAATTAGCACAGAATAGGAGAAAATATTTGCACATCACAAATCTGCTAAGTAATTAATATACATAACATATAAAGAACTCCTAAGATGCAGCAATATGCCCTCTCCCTCTCTGTCCCCTCCCAAAAAAATTCAAAAATGAGCAAAAAACTTGAATAGACATTTCTCCAAAGAAGCTATACAAATAGTCTATAAGTACATGAATGGAAGCCAACATGACCACTATTTGGGGAATGCAAATCAAATCCTCAGTGAGATACTACTTCACAGCTATTAGCATGACCATTATTTTTTTAAAAATCAGAAAAAATAAACAAAAACAAAAAAGTGTTGTCAAAGATGTGCAGAAATTAGAATCCTTGTACATTACTGGTAGGAATGTAAATGGTACAGCTGCTGTGGAAATCAATATGGTGGTTCCTCAAAACTTAACGAAAGAATTATTATATGATTCAGCAATTCCACTTCAGTATAGACCCAAAACAATTTAAAGCAAAGACTCAAATAGATATTTGTATACGAATATTCATAGCACCTCTATTCACAAAGAAGTGAAAACAACCCAAATGTCCATTGATGACGAATGACAATAAAATGTCACTATTTTATGATAAATTTTATGTTATATATATTCTACCACAATTAAAAAAATAAACCAGGTCTTTCTTGAATATAGAAAAATATAGCCTTCAGTAAGTTGCTCTTTAATTTAAAAAATCTTTAATTATATGAATTTGCCAAATATAACTACTTAGTAAACACTACCTTCTTCCTTCCTCTCTTTGTTCATACCTTTCATCCTGGCTTCCTGAAATTTATTGTATGTTCCCAGAGAAAAACACAGACACATATACAGGTGCGCACATGCATGCACACGCACACACGCGTGCGCACGCACACACACAAACACACACACACACTGGTTACAGCAAGCAAACAAAAATGAAACATATGGATGTCTCAATTTATAGTTTGTCACTGAGCAAGTAAAAAGCAAAAGCAAAATCCAATTAAAAACGATCAAACAGCAATAATAACACTAATCCAAAATGTCAGCCAGATTTAACACATGTAAGTTTTTACCCCAAGTGAAATTTTACTTTACTCTCCTGAGTGAATAACTTCATTTTGGGGAGAGGAGAAGTTGTATTATTTTATTTACTTATTTATTTTTGTGTACTTGAGGTATAAATAACAAAAATAAATGTATGTAAAGCTTATAATTTGATACATTTGACATTTGTATACTCCTATGAAACAATCACTACAATCAAGATAATAAACATATCATCCCAAAATGTTTTTTCCTGACTTTTAGTAATCTATTTCTCGTGCTCACCCAACATATGTAACCACACACAGACTTGATTTCTTTAAGACAGCTTTTTCTCTGTTTCAAGCAGGCTTAGCCTGCTATAATGGCATCGTGACTCACTTGCTTATCCTGCTCTTATCTTTCCACCTTTGTATGTCTACTCATTAAGGCTTAGGACATAAGGTTCCTGCCAGTGTCAATCTTTTAAGAATAAAACCTCAAGTCTACTGATCATGAGGACAATAAATTTCAGTTAAACTAAGGATAACATCTCTGAACTAGGTACTATGATCAATTACCTCAGCCCCATCCAATCAGTAGCACCCACAAACCCAACTCCCTTAGTTTTCATGACTAAGAATTTTTTCTCCTATATAATCTATCCCTTCAAGACATCCCAGGGGTTCAGGTCTTTGAGGGGTAGCTCACCCGTTTCTCCAGGGCTTGCAACTCTCTAAAATAAACCTTTACTTTCTTCATTGCAAAACTTGTACGTATCTCATTGGACTAAGACAAGAGCAAGCAGACAGACCGCTTCTCCTGGGGAACACGTGCACCCTTCATCTCTAGGCAACCACGGATCTCCTTCTGTCACCAGAGCTTGATTTGCATTTTCTAAAAATTTTTGTATAAATGAAATCAGAGTATGCATTCTCTTTGTCTGAATTTTTTTCTTCAGCATAATTGTTTTGAGATCCATTTATGCACTGTCATGTATCAACAGTTCACTCCTACCTATGGCTGAATGGTATCCTGTTGTTATGCATATACCACAATTTGTTTTTCCAATCAGCTGTTGATAGGCATTTTGACTGTTTTCAGTATAGGCCTATAACAAACAGTGCTACTATAAATATTTATTTATAAGTATTTGTATGGCTATATGATTTCTTATCTCTTAGATAAATACCTATAAGTAGAATATTTGGTCCATATGGTAGATACATGTTTAAATTTATAACTAACCATTAAAATCTTTTCCAAAGTAATTATAACATTTTATATTCTCATTAGCAATCAAGGAGAGTTCCAGTTTCTCTTCCTCTTCTGACTCTTGGTATGGTTAGTTGTTTTCTAGTTCTTTTAATAGGTAGTGATTATTCCTTGTGGCTTTTTCATTTCTCTTGTGACTAACTGTATTAAGCATCTTTTCAAGTGCTTATTTGCCTTCTGTATATCTTCTTTGGTGATGTGCCTATTCAAATATTTTGACCTTTTTATTGGGTTATTTTCTTACTGTTGAGTTTTGAGACAGCTTTATGTATTAACGATGTCAATTATTTAGCAATTATAACATTTTGAAAATATTTTCTCCCAGACTGTTGATTGTCTATTCATTTTTTAAACAATTACTTTTGATAAGCCAACATTTTTAATATTAAGAATCCAAGATCACAAAGATTATCTCTTTTCTTTTTTTCTGGAAATATAGTTTTCAGTTTTCCATTTAGGTCTATTTTTCTAATTAAAAATAATTTAAAAATAATTTTTGTATAAAGTGTGAAGTATGTCTCAAAGCTCACTTCTTTTTTTTTGCACATGGACTTTTCATTATTCCAACACTATTTGTTGAAAACAGAATTATCTCCAAAGAATTGTACTTTTGTCAAAAATCAGTTTTCCATATATATATGTATCTATTTCTGCATTGTTACCCATGTCTATCATCTATCTTTATAAAAAAATCATATTGTCAATGATAAATCTTGAAATAAGGTAGTTTTTATCTTAAAATCATAGATCTTTTCAGTTCTTCATCTTTGTTCTTTTTTCAAGTTGATTTCACTATTCTGACAAACGTGTGCTTTTCATTTCCATCTAAATTTTTATAACAACTTCGTCAAATTCTAAAAGAAAGCTTGCTAGAATTTTTAAGATGATAAAAAAATAACATTAAATCTACTATTGTAACCAGTTTTGATTCTACAGTCCAGTAATGTTGAATATATTCACATTGTTGTACTACTTTTTCATTTTACAAAACCGCCACTCTAAACCCATTAAACACTAATTGCCCCTCCCCCTCCATTCCTCAGCCTTTGGCAACCACCTTTCCCTCTTCTGTTTCTTGATTTTGACTACTTAAGATAATTCATATGAATGGCATTATGCAGTATTTGTGCATTTGTGCCCATCTTATTTTACTTAGCATAACATCTCCAAGGTTCTTCCATGTTATACCATGTGACAGGATTACCATTTTTGTAAGACTACGTAAGTTTACTGTATGTATACACTACATTTTCTTTATCCATTTTCATTCATTTAAGGACTTTGAGTTCCTTCTACCTTTTTGTTATTGTGAGCAATGCTGCTATGGACATGGGTATGCAAATATCCCTTTGAAATCCAACTTTTCATTTCTGAGATGTATCCCATTTGGTCATGATTTATCTTTTATTTTATCTTTTATTTTATACTGTTAGATTCAATTTGCCAAAATACTGTTTGCGTTGTTTAAATCTATATTTATATGGGATAATAATAATTTGTTATCTCTTAATTTAATTTGTTTACGATTTTGATATCAAGGTAATAGTCATATAAAATGAACTGAGAAATACTCATTTTGCAAATTTCTGGAAATGCTATATGAAATGAATTTTATTATATTTTTCTTAAAGTTTGAAGGAATTCACCATATTTTTAATTGTAATTACTTATCCTCTTCAGATTGTGAAATATGTAGAAAGCAATATCTTTCATTTCTAATACTGGTAATTTGTGTCTTTCTACTTTTTTCTTGGTAGCTTAGCTAAAAGTTTACCAATGTTATTGATCTCTAAGGTATGAATTTATTTCTTTTCTCCAAATTCTGTTTCATTAATTTCTCCTCCAAGTTTTCATATTTCCATTCTACTATTTACTTCATATTACATTTGCACTTTAGTTTCGAGTTTTCTAAGGTATAGTCGATGTTAATATAATGTACATTTAGACTATGCATTCTGTGCTATAAATTTCTTCTAAAGCATGCTTTAAAAACAGCCAACAAATTTTGACATGTTATTTTCATTCATTTAAAAATATTTTCTAAATTAAACAATGGCTTATTTAAAAATGTATTACTATCAATTTCAAATATTTACTGGGGATACATCAAAGCTATGTTTGTTGATGATTTTGAATTTAATTCTATGTCGTCAAATCAAATATATTTTATAGAATATTTTATGGAATATTTAGATAGAATCCTTTTAAAGTTATTGAGATATTTTCTGTGACCCAAGATATATTTATTATATTGGTAAATGTTCCATGTGCACATGTAAAAAAATAAAAGGGCATTCTTCTGCTATTGTATAGAGTATTGAATAAATGTCAATTAAGATAATTTGATAGTGTTTTTAAGGAATCTTGAATACTTTTTCATTCTAAAATGATTTCCTGTGTCCATGGTAATATGATTTGCTCTGAAAACTATTATATCTGATATTAATATAGTCACTTCAGTTTTCTTTTTGGTTAGTTAAATCATATTGTCACTTTTTTATGTTTTCACTTTTAATCTATTTATTTCTTTATATCTTAGTTGCATGTGTTGAAGGAAACACAGTTCATTCTTGCATTTTCATCTTGTCTGACAATCTTTCCCTTTTAGTTGGGGGTTTTGGACCAATTTCATTTAATGATATTATTGATGTGGTCAGGTTGTCTATCAATTTACTATTTTTTTGTAATCGTTCCAAATATTCGTTTCTATTATTCTTGCTGTCTTTTGAATTGAGTGTTTTTTATGATTCTATTTTTCTCTTGTTGGTTTATTAGCTCTACATTTCTTTATTTTTTATATCAATGACACTATATATTTTATAGTGTATAACTTTAACTTATTACATCACAAATGCAAATGATATTTTACCAGATGTATAGCATAAAAACATTCCAACAGTATTATTTGATTTCCATCCTTTCTCATTTTTATGTTATTTTTATATACATTTTACATATATATATAAACTCCAGAATGCATTATTTTTATTTAAACAGTAATTCATCTTTTAAAGATATTTAAATTATATGTATATAGCTAGTAATTATACATCATTGCCATTCCTCTTTCTACTTTTTCCTTCGTAGGGATCCATGTATCTGTTATACTTTTCCTTCTAACAGAAGGATTCCTTTAACATTTGTTATAGAGCAGACCTGACAGGGATTGATTCTTTCAACCTTTTGTATTCCTAAAATTGTCATGTTTTGCTTTCATTGTTAAAAGATATAATAGATCTGTAGAATTCTGTGTTAATAATTTTCTCCTTTACAATACTTTAAAGATATTGCTCTATCATTTGCTCAGTTACAATGGTCCTGGTAAGAAATCTGCCATCTTTCTTAACTTTGTTTCTCTGTATGTAATGTGTCTTCCTTTGGTCATTTTTAACATTTTTTCTTTATCACTGGTTTTGTGCAAGTTGACTACGATGTATCTGGCTGAAATTTATTTCAAAATTTATTGTGTTTGAGATTCACTGAACTATCTGTATCTATGGATTTACAGTTTTTATCAAGTTTGGAAAAACTGCCATTATTTTTTAAAATATTTTTTTCTATCACTCTCTTCTCTCTCCTTCCAAAGAATTAATTGCACTTATGCTCTTTTCGATTTTACTGACTTTTACATCGTGTTTTAGTTTTGGAGAAGTTTCTCTTGCTATGTTTTCAAGTTAATTAATATTTTCTTCTGCAATAAATAATATGCCATTTATTCTATCCATTGTAATTACATCTGAAATGTTGGCATTTGCATCTCTAGTAGTTAGTGAATTTGTTTGATATTGCCCATGCCTCTACTTAAGTTTCTAATTATGTGGAATCTAGTTAATAACTTTTATTACCTTTACCTGATACTTCTGACATCTATGAAGGTTCTGGATCAATTTTGATTGTTTTTTTTTTCTTTTTTCATTATGGATTATATTTTCTTGCCTGTTTATATTGCGTGATTTGGTTAAGAATTATACATTTTTGTTCTCCCATAGATACGCTTGAGTACTACTGTGTGATACAGTTAAGTTACTTAGAAACAGTTTGATCCTTTTGGGTTTTGCTTTTGAAAAAATTGTGTAGATATGAACAGTTTTTATTCTGGAGATAATTTATTCCTCACTAGAGAGGCAAGATATTTGTGAATATTCTACTTGACGCTGTGAGAATTTTAAGATAGTCTAGTCTGGCTAGTAGGGATAGATACTTTTCTTGGCCCCATGTGAACTCTGAGTATTTTTCCTAACAATATTTTTGGGTGATTCTCCAATGTCGTTTCATTGCTCAAATGCATGCATCAATATTCTTCTCAATACTTAATAGCAACCCTCTTTGATCTCTGGCATTCTTTCTTTATAATGGTCTCTTATTTCCCATAATCTACCTTGTGGACTGTAATTTGTTTTCCCCAGACTCTCAGTTTCACCTCCTCAATTCAGGGATAGTATTTGGCTCTGCCTTCATTTCCTTTTTTGCACCACAGCTTGGAAAACTCTCTCAGTAAATTAGGCCAATGGTAGAGCTCACCTTGTATATTTCTATTCAGCATGGAATCACTCCCTTTTATTGATTTATTGACATCCATTATCTTGAAAACCATTGTTATGTGTATGTTGTTTTTTAGTTATTTTGGTTAGGAGGGTAAATATTGTCACTGTTACTCTGTTTTGGCTAGATGCTCAAAATGACTTCTGTGGTTGAAAATTCAGTGTGGACATCAGTGGTTCTGTTAGAAACATTCACCAATAGACAAAATCTCTCTCTCTTGGAGTTATCAAGAACAGGATAAGGGGAATGGCTTACATTGCTTGCAATAGATACTGCTGAACTGCAACAATATCAGTGCCCGAGCCTGCCTCCAACTTAGTTAATAGAAATCTATGTTGAGGAACTTTGCTTGAAAAACCCTGAGTCTAAAGTTAACATTATACTTTTTATTTTGTAAATTTTACATGCCTTATTTTTCAGAACTCGGTGCATATATTTTTGGCACGACATTATCATTATTCTTGCCTTATAGCTTGAATAATTAATGTTTATATTAATTTGATTTCCATAAGCTGACAGTAAATGTTAAATCGAGGACCGAAAGATTAAAAGCCACGCATTCTTTCTTTTTTTCAGTCACCCTTTTTTGTTGTTGTTAGAACATTTAAGATCTACTATCATAGCAAATTTTAAGTATACAATACAGTATTATTAACTATAGTCACCATGCTGTACATTAGATTCTCCAGAATTTATTCATCTTATAACTGAAAATCTATCCTTTCTCTAGAGATAGACTAGTGTCTCCCCACCCCATCCCCCACCTCTCTAATCATTATTCTACCCTTTGCTTCTGTGACATGACATTCTTTCTTTTAGGATAAATTTCATCTCAGATTTTGAAATACCATTGTGATATCATAATTTGGGAATATTTTCTCAATGTAAAAAGAATAGCTTACTGAATAAATGTATGGACAGCTGAGGACACAATAATGACTGACTGAACATTATGACATTTCTAGTCAGCTATAGCTATGTCATGTCCTTTTCTGGTTTTGACATCATCAGGATTGCTAGGAACACAAAGATGGTATTAATATTATATTTTCTTATGACATTTATACTGCCTGGCTGCCTTTTTAAACTCGAAGGACATTTTCTCAGTTTATAAACATCTTTCCTTTTAAAATAAGCTATCTTACTAGCACCTTGCATGCTAAGTTTATGCCTATGGCATTTTTAGAAGCAGAGTTACAAACCTCTGGGAATACAAATTTAATGGAAACTCTGACAGCTTCCTATCTTTAGCTAAGAGAATGCTGTCAATGTGAGATGGCTTTCTCCAGGTAATACTGATGAGGTCAGCTTTGTATAGCAAACTAATTGTAAGATGTGTTTCTGCTGACAAATTATTAACGGTGCTTATGCATGCTATACAAATATAATGTAGTTCAGAGCACTGAATGGATGCAGAGAATCAGTAAAAGTCATTACTTATATTGAATAAACTGAAAATTGCTGTTCCTAGCAATTTTTAGACAACTGATATGAAATACATATAGTGTATCATATCTATCACTGTGAAAATACAATCATCTTTGTTTCTGCCTCTCTTAAAACTAATTTATATTAAAATTAAGCAATTTTCAGACTAGAAAATGTTAAATAGAGTACATAAGCTTATCAATTATAATCATTTTTCATTTAATTATAGTGACAGAGGAAATGATGTTTGCTTTAGTAAAATTCCCAAGGAATATTAAAATCTACTCTTGAGCCTATGTGTTTTATACTTATCTTGAAAGCTAAAGATATTTTTGTGTTTGGTTTGGTTTGGTTTCTTTTGATAGAATAAATTTGGATATTTAAGTTTTTTTATAATCTTCTTTCTATTGCTCACCTAGCAATAGAAATAGAAAATCAATAAAAAATAGACAGCAAATGTGATTCAGACATTTAAAATCTAAATCCTGATTATGTGAGTTTTAACAACACCATGGCATGTTATATTTTATTAAATGATCTTAAATAAACAGTTATCTTATGTTTATTATATTATAAATGCAGACCAATTTACTCTTCATTTTAAAAGAGATAGAATTGTCTTCTTCTTTCAAGATATGTGGAATGGATTTTTAAATTATTCACTCTATTCCCTTAATCTATTGCAGTGACTTTCAAATTTTTTCGCCTAAATTGTGAAACTACTTTTACATATCCCCGTATTTACATTTGTATCAAGGTATAACAAAAGTATCATATAAAATTTTTTTACTTACTATGTGCAATAAATTCCGATATTTTTTATTTTATTTTACTTTATCCTATTTGTATTATTCTCAGATTAAAAACAGTTTGTGATATATCAAATCAATCTCCCAAACTTGAGACTCTATTTTGATCCATAAGATATGTAAAATAATCCTTTCCAGGAATTTTCTAATATGTGGAGAGAAGACGTAATAAACCCTCTCTTTGAAGTAGAGAAAATGTCAGCTTGCGATATGTACACATAAGTTCCTTACACAAGTATATATGAATCTACTAAGAAGTTCACGCGTGACATTCACTGCTTTTTCCAACCACAGAAAGTTTGATATAGGAGTTCATCGGTTTTCTTTTTTTTTTTTCTTTTTGCACAGAATCTGTTTTGTAATCCTTTGGTCATTATTTTCATATGTGAATTTGAATATAGATCTAATAATATGGCTAAAACGTTTATCTTAATCAAATCTTCCCCTTGTGGTTACCAGAGTTGGAGGGCAGAGTTGAAGAAATGTTCAAGGATACAAACTTGCAGATAAGTAAGTCCTGGAGATCTAATGCACAACATAGTGGCTATAGGCAACAATACTGTATTAGAAACTTCAAAGTTTCTAAGAAACTAACAGTCATTCTCACCTTAAAAAAAAAAAAAGATAATTCTGTGATGTGATGTAACTGTTAGCTATCACTATGGTGGTAATCAGACTGCAGTAAAATGAATCAAATCGACACGTGTGCCTCAAACTTACAAAATGTTATTTCTTATATGTGTATCTATCCATCAATTGATCAATAGATGGATATAGAAATCGATTGATTGATTGATTGCAAGGAGATGGTTTATGCAATAGTATGTGCTGGCTAGTCAAATCTAAAAACTTTAGGGCAGATCATCAGGAAACTCAATCTTGAACTTCAGGGTGTGGGATAAAGTTGTTGTCCATATGATTTTTTAGATGCACACACACAAAAGTGAAGAATTATTTTTGAAGGATGATTCTATATAACCATGGTAATGTTGAACATAGGCTATCACTTCATTTCTATAGTATACCTACAGCCTTTTGATTTAAATTTATTTATGTATAATATATAACTCATAATCTAATTCATTTCAAATACATTTAATACAGAATAATTTATCTCGCTTTCACTGCAATATAAGGTTACTAATGTTAACACATTATGTATTAAACAGCATAGGCTCTATATGGATTTTTTTTTTGTAACAATACTTTTAAACTTACATGCACCCTTACCATTTATTTGTGTATTTAGACTTAAAATTTTAATACTCTTTCATGTAGCCATAACTTTTAAACAGGAAGTTATTCCAGCAGTAGGAATAAACTTATTATTTCGTATATTAAAATATTTAAGTATGTTTAATACAAGTCACATTCAATGAAGCATGTGCCTTTGGTATCTGTGGAAGCACTTGTGAGAGTATTCATTGCTACAAAAATGTACCCAATGCAATGTTTGGACATACTTAAAGTTGAAAATACCTACTGTTTATCCAAAATTCAAATTTAATTGGGCATCCAGTATTTTATCTGGCAATCCTACACTAAGGAAACAAATACATTCCCTCCTATAAAACCAAGATGTCAGCTGGAGACACCTGTTCCCCTAAAATTTATAAAATTAGACTGAGCACCTTATACAAATCTATAAGCCTTCCAAGGATTTTTGTGAATTACCAGGGCAAGGGTGTGGGATGAGAAATTCTGTTTTCATCTTTGCCCAAGACCATTCCTACTCTTTGAGGACTCACTTCTGAGCTTTCCCAATATGAAAAAAGCCAACAAACATATGAAACCAATGTGAGAGTGGTAGATTTCACAGGAAAGGTGAGAGTTGAAGTGAGTATTCCCAGTTGACAGGCTTGCAAACAGCTCCAAGTAGGTATTTTATTATACTCTTCTTTAAAGTCCCTTGAGCTACCTACTACAATTGGTTTTTCATGGCCCTCAACCATGATCCTTGGGTCGCGCTCACCTTCTTAACGTACTCTTTTCCCTCCTCTGTCTTCTTAACATTTCTTAGTAGCTAAGAATTTTTCTCCACCTATGCAGAAAATTCCCAAACTAGGCAATTCGACTCCCTCTCTAAGATTTGTTACACTGTTTTACAAGACCTCAAATTCTCAATCACTTATTGAGGCATTCTTTCAAAACAAAGACAGTTTGGAATTTTCCATAAGAATAATTCTAATGCCAGCAATTGAGCCAATAACCACTTTTCTTTTTTTTTTAAGTTGTTGCAATAATATTATTTCCTCTCCCCAGAATTCAGGGTAAAGAAGGAATTCTTTGTTGTTATTGTTATTGTTGTTGTTATATCTAATGGGGCACATTGTAACTAGTTACATAATAATTTTCTTGGAGAAGTTCAATTGTTTTTTGCCTTATGACCATGTACATCACAAGTTCAGGAAAAACTTAATGGCAGCAGTTTGGATTCTATTGTGAATTTCAGATACACCTTTATTTTTTTTCCTTTGCCTTTACATGTGATTTAAAATTAAAGCTGATCACTTTTTTCAAGGTAAAGAAAAGTTTTTGGAGGGAGGGAGAGGTAGATAGGTAAAAGGTTTCAAATATATGGTGACAGAAAGAAATTTGACTATGGGCATTGAACACAATGCAATATATGTATGCCTTACTGTTGATTTGTACACTTGCAACTTACTGGATTTTGTGAACCAGTATCACCATTAAAAGAAATGTTTTGGTAAACACACTAGAATTTGCTAAAGCTGGATGTATTATTGCCTGATCTTTTTTGGAGAAAAAAAAAAAAGCAGAAACAAAATTGAATGAAATGTACCATCAGGTAAACTACTCAGGTAAGGGTGAGGAGAAAGGAGAAAAGAGCAGGCAGAAAGATATTAAAAAGTGGAATCTGTGGAACCGTAGCCTTGGATCAGACCCTATTCCATTATCTTCCCAAGATTTATCTTCTAAAGTTAGCTTTACTTTTCTATTTTCCAGGTAGTTCCTAGGTACTGGAAAAAAAACACATGAAGATACACAGATATTGTAATCCTGCCAGCTAATAATAATAGTAATAATAATAATAATAAATTTACAAATACATAGTAATTCATAATTCTGAGGTCATTTATAGCAAAGAATTTGATCAATCATAGAGATATATTTAAAAGTTTTGCCACAATTATCCCAATGTTTGTCATCTCTTGTTTAGTGTTTGCTTTCTTGTTTGAACAATCCAAATAAAAGCCTTAATGTTTCTCTATCTTAAAAAAAAAAAAAAAAGAAGTGCTAGCTTTTATTTTACTTATACTATTGAAAACACAAATAAAATAATCATTTCACTTCTTCTTACTAAGCAGTCTCCACCTAGTTAGGATTATCATATAAACGTGAAAACAGTGAAACCCTTGAATAAGGTTGTTCGGAATATTGGAGAGAAATAGATTTTGAAACATAGAAAACTTTCTGTAGTCAACAGATTTTAATTATGAATGAATCTTTGGTTCTCAGTCAGCAATCTGGCTGACATGGAGATGAAAGCCCTTCGTCATTTCAGGTAAGATCGCAGTCTTCACACTTCTTAATTCTTACAGAGCTGCCACCAGAAGAGGGTAGGTTAATAAGAAAATGAGACTTTAATAGACTATGTGAAATATTATGATAGATTCATTTTACGTCTTGAACACCAAAATTGTGATATTCTCAATTTTACTTTAGAGATAAGAGAAGCTGGATATTTCAAATGCTTTTTTTAAATTTTATGAGGATATAACTACTCATTACCCTACACCAATAACTGATAGGAAAATTACCCCATCTGTGGTAATGTATTAAAAATGGAATGTATTATTCATTTTAGAAAACAATGAATAATTTAGATGATTCAGGGGTTCTTTATAAAGCTTTTTCAGTTATAATCTTAAATACAAAGTTAAATTGAAACTCAGAGTAGCATGTTGGACACATACTGGGCATATATATCTGTCATATCAGGCAGTTGAAGCCTAAAACTGTCATAATTTTGGTTGTTAAGTTTCTATATTTTTATTATATTGAAAACAAAAGTGGACATGGACAATAGACTAGTGTTACTAATGGGAGGGAAGGAGGGGGAGTGGGAGAGGTAGATGGGTTAAAAAGGAGTCAAATATGTAGTGACAGGAAGAAATCTGTGAGCAGTGAACATGTAATGTATATATGCTTCACTGTTTAAATTGTCCATCTGAAAGTTACTGGATTTTATTAACCAATGTCACAATAATAAAAATTTTTAAAAAAGAAAGTAAAAGCATATTAAATACAGAATTAAAAAAAATAACTAGTGTGAAAGCTTTATTGAATCCACAGTTTTACTCTTTTCCCTTTATTATTTGTATTATTTGTGTTTGTATATGTGTGTTTATTTATATACATACATAGGTATATGTGTGTATCCTGCTGGTTCTATTTATTCTGTTGAATCCTAACTGATACAGTAATAGACTATGGAATTTATGTAGAGGGGAGGGAAAATGAGATAAGTAAGGACATGAGTTCAGGGTGATAGGAAGCAAAAAGATGGATGATGTGGTCAAAGATTTAGCGGTTTCTATGAGACTGAAGAAATTTTGAAGAAGTGGTAATAGATTCAGCAGCAGCTTGGAAAGGTGGAAGAGCAGGTAGAAGTTGGGAATGGTTAGCCTGAAGATTATAGAGACTGTTCATTTACTAATAATGATATTAGCTAGGCAAGGTAGGTGGCTTTATAAACTTGGACATGATATAAAGTAGTTGAGGAGTCAGTCAAAAAGATTATATAATGAGGTAAGCAGCACTGAAAGAGATGAAGACTGTGAGCTTAGTGACAAATTTTTCAAGGAAGTAGAACTTACTGGAAATTTTGTAAATGTTTACAACTACAAAATTTTGTAGGTAAAGCTGATGGCATGTGCCTCAAAAAAGCTGTGGTATTTGGAGGGTAGCTAGAAGGAGGATGGTCTGGAAATGACAATGAAAAAACAAGGAAGGTAACTGTGCTGTATATGGTCCTGTAGAATGTTGAATGGATAAAAAAATAAATAAAAAAGCAAGATCTGAGAGCTCTGCAGTGAGTTTAGGGACACAGGGGAGAAGTATTCTCAGGAGAAGCAAAATATTTTCTAGAGTATTACACTGATAGAAAAACATATAAAAGAGGTCAGGAATACAGAAAATATTAATGATGATGAAACATCTTCCAATGAGAACAGTGGAAGTTTTCAAATGATACTAGGAAGTGAGGAATTAGGTCAGGTAACCAACCATGCTTTAAATACAGACTAGAGTCTATATGAGCATAAACGACCTGGGATAATTGAGCTTCTGATAATAAAGCAGTTTTGAACAGGCTTCTACAGCATGATGATATTAGTTCTATTAGTTTTTAGGAAATCTGTTTAGTCTTTGTGGATGATTGGGAGAGTGAGTGATCAGAGCAGATTATATTACGTAGACATTCCATAGTTACTGCTAATGGGCCATTTAAATCACATCTGTCCATATTCTCTATTCCTGTAAAATGTCTTTTTAAAAGTGAAGAATAAGAGTCAAAATAGAGATGAAGAGAGGTTAAGTATGTGAAATGAGGAATATTTTTAAAAACAATACATGTCTATATATTACCTAAGCTACTGATTTTATTGCCTGAGAAATCTACTGTGGTGTAAATTTGTATTTTTAACTGGTTAAATACATGAAGTAAATCAGGTGTTCAATACATATTTTTAAAATGAAGCATTGAAATACCCAGTATTAAACTAGTATAATGGACACTCTTGGAAGCATTTTTAAACCTGAACTGATATTAGAGATGGATTCAAATTTTTCTAAAAGTTGCAGCTGGAATGTTTTAAGGGATAGCTATCTATTTATATTATAGTATAGTATAGTATAGTATAGTATAGTATAGTATAGTATAGTATAGTATATATTATATTATATTATATT
>NW_006436811.1:14995126-15082828 GCF_000325575.1 Pteropus alecto
ATATAGTTACCCAATTTTTTGTCTTTTACTTTTAGTATGACCAAGGAGCTAGAGACTATATGGGATGCTGACCTATTTCTGCTTTTTCTATAAAGTTGAAGCAAACTCCAGGAAAATCCTAGAAGGAAATTGAATTAACACATTATATTCTATCATCAAGTCTATCTTGAATTAAGAGGCTTTCTATATCATAAAGAGGCTATGCAGTATGTAATCAATATTTATTTGTTGTCTATAGATAAAGCTCTAATACACTAAAGATAAAAATGATTAATAAAATAAAATTAATGAACTTGTTTACTTAATTTTAGTAAGATTCTTGACTGAAATGCTGAAAACATTTTGAAGAAGGAGAAACTGCCTTCAGAGAAAGCAAAGAAAAACCAGAATTACATTAACATTTAGCCAAAAGTTTAAAAAAGAGAGAGAGAAAAGGAAGAGAAAGAATAAGTGAAAGAACAACAAGAGCAATAAGAAAAAGTTAATAAAAGAATAATGACAAGGGAAATGACAAGAATAACAAGAAAAATAGCAAGAGAAGAAAAAATAGAAGAGAAAGAAGATGAGCAGCAATCAATAAGAACAAATAAATTCAATTTAAAAATGGGCAGAAGACCTGAACAGATACTTCTCCAAAGAGGAAATACAGATGGCTAATAGATAAAAAGATGCTCAAGGTCACTAATCATCAGAGAAATGCAAATTAAAACCACAATGAGATATCACTTCACACCTGTCAGAATGGCTATCATCAAATAAATAAAAAAAACAAGTGTTGCTGAGGATGTGGAGAAAAGGGAACCCTCATACATTGTTGGTGGGATTGTAAACTGGTACAGCTGCTATGGAAAACAATATGGAGGTTTTTCAAAAAAATAAAAATGTATATACCTTTTGATCCAGCAATTGCACTTCTGGGTATTTATCCAAAGAAAACCAAAACAATAATTTGTAAAGATCTATGCACTCCAATATTCATGGTGGCACAATTTACAATAGCTAAGATATGGAAGCAACCTAAATGCTCACCAACAGATGATTGGATAAGAAATTATGGTTCATATATACAATGGAATATTACTCAGCCATTAAAAAAATGAAATCCTATTATTTGCAATGGCATAGATGGATCTAGAGGTTTTTATGCTGAGTGAAACAAGTCTGACAGAAAAAGATAAATACCGTATGATTTCACTTACATGTGGAATCTAAGGAACAAAAAGAACAAACTAATCAAAAACAGACTCACAAATATAGGGGACAATTTGATGACAGACAGAGGGGAGGGAGGTTGGGGGGCTGGGAGAATGGGCTTAAGGGTTAAAGCAGTACAAATTAGTAGTTGATAGTTGGTCTCAGGGATGAGGAGCACAGTAGAGGGAATGAAGTTAGCATTAATATGATGGCTAGTTGGAGGGCCAGGGAAGGGAGGGAGTAATTGGGGGGATCGTTTTATGAACTATATAGATGTCTAACCAATGTACTGTATACTTGAAACTAATTTTTTTATTTGAAACTAATTTAAATAAATACATTTAAAAAAAGAAGAACAAATAGAACAAGAATGAGTAAGAGAGTCATGAAAGGAGAAAAGGGAAAATGAAGACAAAGAAGTAAAAACAATGATAGACAAACCTGAAAAACAGTGCTTCAGCTGGTGAACATCAAAATATGTCATATTGAATAATATGTATTCTTGATTAAAATATTCCCATAACTAGAAATAATATAATAGTAATTATATAGTACTTTTAATAAGGGTACTTTATTTTACTATAGCTACTCATTAGTTGTCTCTTGATATTTTTAACATACTTTACAAATTTAGTAAAGATAAAACTTGCACCAAGCTCTGTTTAACTAGGTTTTTCTACTTCTAGCTTAGGAAAATTTCTCTTTAAAGAAGTCATATTGAGTGAAGTTTATACTGTGAATATAATTGGAAGAGATTTCTCTAAAGATAGGTCTAATAGAACACTAATATGCTTATTTTTAATTATATTCTAAAATGGGTCTATAATTTACACATTTAATTTATTTAAAAATACTAAAAATCATGAGCATGTATTTGGTGGCATGATTTCAAACTATAGATTATCATTGCAATTCTAAATGGAAAGGAACACAAGCAAACTCCATATGACAGGGAGCATTATATAGACTTGCACTGTCCAATATGGTCAAAAGCCTCGTGAGACTATGCAAATTTATTTAAAATTAAATAAAACTAAAAATTCAGTTTCTTAGCCACACTAGTTATAATTTTTTAATGTAGTGGCATGTATACAGTAGTAGACAGTAAATATCTGTTGTAAAGTTGAATGATGAAGACTTTAGTATATTACAGTTTCTGTAGTTAGGTCTTTGTGCAAAAGATGGATAAGATTCTCCTAAACTTCAGAGAATTTATCTTGAGAGTTTCAGTTTCTTTACAACTAAGAGCAAATTCAGATAATAGCAAGGACTAGGTGGTTTTAGTCATTTGTTGACAAATTCAGTTGCATTTCCCTGATCTCTCATTTGCATCCCCAATTGAATCTCAGTGAACTGAAACTCGTGAGCACACATCTGAAGGTGGCCAAGGGAGTTTTTCAGAAGCCCCTTGTTACTCATTGCAGCCAAATGTTCACAAGCCTTCTGTTAAAAAAAAGTCACTATTGAGAAACAAGTACCTTTATTTATTGATGTATTTATTGCAGATGAAGTTAAAAAAGAAAAGATAGCTGAGGCACATTGAATTTGATGTAATTTGATCTGCTGATATTTCAAATACTGTGTTAAGCCCCGGGAATATAAAAATGAAAAAGTCACATACCAGTATTTAAGAAACTGTCAAAAACCATGGTTTTTGACCAGTACAACAAAGCATGACACAACATAATGGTGTTTCTTTTCCAACTGTGTGCCAAATTTTGATGGATGTATAACATGTATTTTGATTTTAAACTCTACACACCTATTTTTATGGTCACATTTGTCAGCCAAATGCTACTCTGCTTGAAAAGCAAGGTACAACTTGCTTTGTTCCAGAGGTAAGAGAGGAAGCAAAATTAAATGAATGTCAAAGAAAAAACTTGGCCTCGTGAAAACAGAAAGCTTATTCAGGGTAGTAAACATTTCTTAAATAAAAAAAAAAAAAAAAAAGACATGGTTGTTGAAAGACAAACATTAAATAGTGTGCAATAACTTTGGATTCTTTAATAGATACTATGGGACATTGCTATGTTGTAGAGATTTTGTTATAGTACTACTAATTTGCTGATAGTATTTTTTTTAGTCTTAATTCTGTCAAGCATAGCTGCCAAAATTTCTAGTAGAATATTTACAAGTCATCCATAAGTATAAAATTAGTAGGAAACAGAGACATTTAATAATACCTTATAATGCAATTTAATAAATATATTAATGTATGTTTATAATAATAATATGGTTTCAGAGAAAGTGCCATTAAGGAGGTAATATCAACAAATAACAAAAAAGAAATTACTCACGAAAGAGGTGATGAACTGTTGGAAATGAAATTGATAGCTAGTATATGTTCTGCCTGAAAGTAATCTGAAAAGTTGGGATGCTTGGGCCATGAGATATGAGGCTAAAGACGTGAGCATGAGGCAGACCTTGATAGACCTTAAACGTCATGCCAAGAAATTCTTTATAACAGCTTATGAAGGAATTCTAATTGAAAAGTGAATATGTATGATTATATAATAGCCTACAATTAGTGGGCTCTGTTAGTAAAGGATTTTGAGGTACAGCTTTTGAAACAGCTTAAGGAGTTAACAGTTATTTGATATAATATATTGAAAATATGGAAAGTATCATGCTTATTTAATAAGGTTTTCAGAAGTTTTTTGAAATTAATAATAAAGTTATTTCCAACTTTTATCTTCAGGGGATCAGTAAAGTCATATCACAGGATTATAAAATCATGTTAGTGAACACAACCAAATAGTAAAGTCTCATTAGGGTAGTCAGTAAGTTAAGTGTTTCGAGATTGTTTTTGTTCTTAGTGTCCCCCTCATCCCTAGTAGTCATCCAAAAGCCTAACCAGGATAGACATGACTATCTGGGGACACTATCAATCCTGCTCTACACCACTATTTGAGGCATCTTAATGGTATATCAAGTTTTGGCAGATGGCTGTTTTACTTTTCTAAGTGCCATTTTGTTTGATTACTATTTTTTAGAACATTTGACTGTACAGGAGCTACACAAAAACACTTATGACAATAAACATCACACATAAAACTGTAACAGAGAAAAAGTAAGAAAAACTATTATTAGAGTTTGCAGTCTGCTTCTAAATCAGTAGCCAAGAGTGCCCAAATTAAATCTAGAGAATAGATTCCATTCCCAATTCAAAGTGTCCTTTGAACCAGATATAGATATATTAGCCAAGTTACCTAGTTAAGATTTCTGTTTTTTTCAAACCGTTTTATTAGTATTAAAGATTCTAGCAATAGCTGCATGGATATAAGTTCACTATTTCTCCCCTAAACAGCACATGTTCCTCCTTGAGAGGCTATTTAAAGATGCTCTATTCTAAATCGCTGCCTTTTTGATTTCATGGACAAGGCTATCTTCTAGTACCCTTTCTCTTTTCTGGTCTATACACATAGAATTTCCCCACTTCCTGGCCATCTTGTAAAACACAAAGGGAAGAGGTTTAAGGAGAAAGAAAATAGGCTAGAATTCACCTTGAGAAGTGAGGGATTCTGTTCTGAAAATGAAGCTCAGTACTGTAATATGGCACTGCTCATCAGGAAAGGTACTCAAGATATCAAATTTTTAGAATCAAGATAGATAGACTTAAAGCAAAAATAGTGCTTCTTGCTCATAAGATCAGTAAAAGGGAGATAGTCTACAAATGTACATTATCTGTTCTATAATTCTCCAAGTTTTATTTCTATGAAAGTGCATTCATCAACAATTTTTTTTTTTTTTAAGCTAATTCTAATGAAGGTTCTGGAGTTTGTTTTGATGGAGTGAGGAGCCTCCTTTTCTAATAATGAAGCAATAAAAAAATATATATATATGGCTATTTTACCTGTTGGGGTGTATGCCATTTAAAAGTTACCTAATGGTTCAGTCAGTTACCCAGAAAATCAACTAATTCATCATGAGAAAATTGTACCAAGGTAAGCCCAGTGGCTCCCAAAGGAAAATGTTTTCAAATCCAATAGTCCATTTTATTATATCCTTCAGTCAATTCATGAATAAATTGTTGCCAGGTATTAGACCCAGACTAAGGAGTGACTAAGGATGAAAAAAAGCTGTATTAAGAAAGAATATGTATTGGGTAGAAGTGTACATCTCATATAGCCAACTACTTGATTAAAAAATCTGGATAGAAGTTGTCTCTTAATGGAAACTGATTCTAGATAGTTCTTAAGAGTTCTCAGTTCAAGACGTTTAGCAGGGATCGTCCAGTGATTTCAGAATGCATTTGCTCTCTAATTTAGTTGAGATAAATCCAAGTACTCATTCCTTGGGGTTTCATGACTAGTATAGCTAATGGTATCTAATATAATTCTTTCCATCAGTGTTTAAGGACTGTTACCTGTACTATCTCTTCCATAACACCATGTCTCTAAGTCATGAAAGGATGGTTTAGGAAGATGTTGAGGAAAGGCTGTCTATATTTGTTAAGAAGAATGGGTGGATTGCATGAGTCTCCAAACATATTTGGCTATGCGTGCTTGAACAAATGCGGGCTGTAGAATAGAAGATGATATTATTAAATATGTTATAATTTCATAATGAGAAAGTAAAAGCAACCCGATAGGAATTTCATTAAAACCAATGACAATACCTTAGGGCAAGAAAGTTTGAGAGTCCCTGAGGGAGAGACTAATTTGATTCTCAAAATTATATTTGTTCTTTATATCTTTTCTGAAGAATTGGAGTTATATGAACTTTAAAGTTTCTGAGTAGTGATAGGGTTTTGCAACTCCTTCTGGTATCGATCTCAATGGATTCCCCTTAGAATTCTCCAGTTTGGGAATACGATATCAAGTAATTTTTTCTCTTGTTACCTTTTGAGACAGAGCTCTTTGGCAGGGAAAGGCAATCTCAGAATAAGTAAACAATCACTAGCACATATTCAAAACCTATATCAGGGGATATTTATACAAATTTCATCTGAAGATATTTAAAGGTGTCCTGAGGTTTGGGCTCCTATGTGTCATACCTTTAGTTTACTAGGATTACGGTGATAGCAGATATATTATAGATAAACTCAAGAGTTTTACCATAAATTTTTCCTCAATGGTGTCCTTTGAGTATGATGACCAATTTATTCTTGCTGTGGTGGTAATTACATGTAAAATTTTTGCAAGTCTCCACCTGAGGTCCTTCAGGCTATTTAATCTTCAATTTCAGGGTACCAAAGGTTATTCTCCTGCTTGGCATTCAGATTCTCCAACTATCTCTTTTCTAATCAGAAAACAATTATGGTATTCTAAAATTGTCCCTCTAAACTTCTCCAAAGATTTGGTAATTTGGTATACTGTAAGGGCCATGATCTTATTATAGTAATCTGTCTGGAAAAATAATGAGCCAGGGAATGTCCTTTAGTTTCCATGTCTATGTCTTTTGGTATAAGCTTCTACATTTGTGATACCTAGCACCATAGAGTTCATTACAGCACTCAACATTTCTTTTGAGAATTCTTAATTGTGTGGCTGAGATCAGAAAATTTTGTTGTTTCCAAAACTTTCCAAATCATGGATAACTCCAAAAGACTATCCACTATTGATGTATATATTATTATCTCTAGCTAACTAATATACTAGTGAGCATAATTTAGTTCTGTCATCCTGACAGGACTTTCCTATAGGGGATTATAGTATATCCCACTTTATATGCTACTATTTTACTATGAAGGTATAACCCATCCACAAATAAGATTTTGTCTTAATTTTACTAAGGGAATTTCTAATAAGTGTGAGGTTTTGTTTCTATTTGTTATTGTTGCTTGTGGTTTTTATGGACTTGTTTGTTTTTGCATAAGAGGACAGTAGTAGAAGAATTGGTAAAAGATATGAGTCCTATCAAGCTGTGACTACTGATTTTAGCTTTTTTTTTTTTTTTTTTTTTTGCTTCTGGTTTTAAAGTGCTTGTGCAAGTTTTAGTAGAGGCTTTGTTAGGTCCATATAAACCTTCATGAGTTCAGCTCCAATAATACTGTCTATAAAAGAAAATGCTTGCCTACAAGTCATCCAGTACCTTCTCCAGGCATTCAATATGGGCTTTAGACATAGGGTACCTATAAGTTAACATCTAAATTAGGAATAACCACATTATGAATAGAGGAGTCATCAGGAGAAGATCATCAAGATAACATTTAATATGCAATCCCACTTACAAAGTAAGTTGTTTTCCTATTAAGTTAGTGAGTGCAGCATAACAGAGGATGAAAGAATGTTGCCTGGTTAAGGTATGAACAGAAATGACATAGGCCAAGTTATAAGAAATGTCTGAGAATTATTGGAGATAACTGCCACCAGAGTACTTTGTTGACTTCAGGAAAAGTCTGTGTGATGACTATCAAGTTATATTCAATATTGTAACACTCATATCAATTAAAATTTTGCTATTTTTTCTTTAGTATATATAGAAATTTCTCCTGAATGTAAGGGAAAAATGGAAAACCAAGTGCATGATCTCTTTTCAATATCTTCACTGATTATTCCATTTTTTCTCTTCAATTTCTTAGCTCATTATTTAGATCAACTTAAAAATTAGATTATAATTTTAACATCTCAATCAGTATCTCTTAGAAAAAGAGAAGGGACCAATTAGCAGGCTAATTATTTTTTCCCAAGATCCTTTTTCTTTAGAGTATCTACAACTATCTTTATTGAGAGACTCCCTGCTCTGGCATTTAATGCCTGGGATAGGAGCAGCTAGTTGTTTTATCTGAAAGGCCATCAATTTATTCTGAGTTTTACTTTATTCTGGCACTAAGGCTCTTTGAAAAGACATTGAGATTTTTGAGATCCAGACATTCTAAGCTTTCTTTATAATAATATAAAATTCTAAGCTTTCTTTATAATAATATAAACATTGAGATGTTTGAGATCCAGACATTCTAAGCTTTCTTTATAATAATATAAACATAATTTTTTAAAGTGTTATAAATACTGATGCAGAGATACAAGGGTTTTTTCCTCATTATTTTTTATATTAAAAAATTTATTTCAACAGACTCATGTCTCTGTCACACACTATGATTACATTAGTTTACATGATGCATTGCAATGCTTTTTAAACTGTATATCCACACTTGTTTGTTGTCAAAACAACATACAGGTTCACACCCAACTTAAACAACTAAATAAAAATAATATACTAGAACAGAAAATAGTGGAATATGTTCAGAAAACCAATGTGTGAGAGCCAAAATATAGATAAAGAAATAGTCTAATTTTGTTCCCATAAGTGGTATAGAAGAGATCAACTTAAAAATTAGATTATAATTTTAACATCTCAATCAGTATCTCTTAAAAGAAGGAACTAATTAAAGAACATCATAGAAAAACAAATATTCTACTTCTATAAGAAAAAAAAATTGAGGCAATAAAATAAAAATATGCTTTTATTGAAATGACACAAGTTTCTCAAAGCCTGTGAAAAGCTAAAGAAAGGCAAGATGCTGAGAAACTCATCATATGAATACATATTCATCCTTAAAGGATACTAGGACAACATAGAATTACCAACAATCACCTTCTGTTTTAGAACATGCTCAGATGAATTCTTTAAGGAAAATAAAAGTGTAAACAACCATGACACTTTTTTGAGGGGAGGCAACAATCTATAATCCCACAAAATGCCAAATTAGGCAATTACAGCAGCCATAACAACATATTACCAAAATAGCCTTTGAGATTCTTATTCATGATGGAAGAATGTGAAGATAGTTAAGTGATTGTATTTAAAAAAAAAAAAAAAAAAAAAAAAAAAAACTAAGCAAAATATTTTAACTGGTCTCTCTGGTTATAATTTCATGTATTCATCATTATAATACCAGGAACACAAAAATCAGAGGGAAGATGAAAATTAAGTGTGTTAAAAGATTGTTGGCCATGTGTAGAGGACAAAAATCTCAGTGAGAATTGAAAACTGGAGATGCACATTGTAAATTTTTTTATAACAAGAAAAATTCAATGCTACCCTTTAAGGAAAATGCACTATTGCACTATTCTGACTCTAAAACATTACACCCACCTATGTATTCATGTATCTACATATCATTATGTCTATCTATATTTTGGGAGACTATTCTTCATGGGTCTCTCACATTTCTGCACGTTTTACACATGTGACTGTTCTTTTTTCCTAATTTTACTTTCAAGATTGTCTATATATCAAACAGAATTAAAAGATGAAGTCTCCTTCATAAGCAATGGGAGTGTTTGTACAAAGCCTCAAAAGAGAATTTCTCCATCAGGAGCAGCAGACAGGCATGCTTACTGTCTGTTATAAAGATACAGGTTCCCTAAATGCAGGGTTCTTAATCTCAACACAGTGTATGTGCAGATATCACTTGAGTTTCTTTGCTCATATTCTGGCTACCACCGTTGCTGTGAATATATTCTTTTGACCTAGGAGTCTTGTGTCTTCTGCCTCAATCCATAAAACTGTGGTAGGCTAATTTGTTAGCATGTAAGTTAGGTCAAATCTCAGATCTTTAACAGTCTTGACATCTATTAGATTTGGCATTTGAGAACATTTTTTTTTTTGGAATAATTAGTGCAATGACATTGGACTGGCTTGTGTTTTCAGTGTTTTCTAACTTTGAGATACAGATGTGATAACCACAATGTGCCTAGTGGCTCTTTTTACTCTTCATAAGAGGATACCTGAGAGATTTCTGGTCATATTAATACAGTTTTGGAAATACTAAAGTAACTATATTCATTCCAATTCAGCTGGTCTCAAAGGATCCACAAAGAAGCAGAATTGGTTTCAATTGAAAAACTCCAGGGATCTAGATTGGCTTCATATTCTGCTGCTGTTTTACCCCAAAGGAAACATCACATCATGACTACAGGCTATGACTACAGGCTTATTGTTCAGGTAAAGATCTTGGGAAAATAAAAATTGGAAAATGCTGGGTAAAAGCATGGTTCTCAGAGCCTTATGGTGTCTTGAGAGATTCTGTCCCAATTCTCAAGGATAGAGATATTTAAAAGAATATTCAAGTTTTTCTTTTCCTCTGTGAGGAAGTGTACCTCATCTGTTCAGTGAGAGAAATGCCTGAATTTAAGGGGCCAATTCAATCATGAGGCAGGATCTCTGGATAAAAAAGCCATCCCTGAAAACCAGCATGCCACATCTTGTTTTATGGATTTATGTGCTCAGATATGCAGCATATTTACATGTAAGCAGCTCAGCAGAATCCTCAGCAATATCTTTGCTCTTAAGTTCCAATTTCTCAGTTGAAAATTGAGTATTGTAAGTCAGGACTAGAAAGGCACCAAAGCTCAGGCTTAAGTAAAATGAAATAGGGAAATCTGCTCTCTTTAAATTTTTATTTATTAATTAAAATCAAACTGATGCTAGAGGTTGACCTATAGTTGAACTTTGTATTTATTTTTCATTTGTCAAGAATCCAGAAATGGGACATGATTAACACCATAACCAACATATAATAATGAGAACACAAGGAATGCCTTGTGATGTAGTTCACTCTGTGCCAAATAAAAACTTCCTATGATTAAACTCTTGCTTACATTTTTCTGGTGGGATCTCCAAAATGTATTCAGATTAACATTTCCAAATCATAAAATGATCTCACTAATCCTTCACAAATATCATAAAATGCTTCCCTTATTTTTTAAGATAAAGGCCAGTTTCCATAGAAAGGTACAGAAAGTCTTTAGGTTACTGATGCCTATTCATTTTCTTAGGCCCATTTCCCCCTCCAGCTTTATTAAATGCCTTCTCCTTTCCAACATCTTTCAAGAATCAGGTCAGTGTCTCTCCTTCAAGAACATGTCCTTCTCTTCCTCAATTTACTTTAAGTACTCTCCTGGTACATGGTCGTAGCGCTTATTGTATTAAATTGCAAACATTCGTCTACTTCTCTGTTTCCTTCAGTGGACTGAGTTCCTTGAACACAGGAAGCTTAACAGCTTAACACATTATTTTCACTCACTCAAAATTCCAATCCATAGCACATGATAACCACTGAATGAATGCTTTTAGAATGATAGTACCTCCATAGCACATGGCTAAATCACTGGATTGCTTTCTAAATCCTGAGGAAATAGTGAGAGTGGAGGGAAAGATTTCTGAAATAGATCTGTTGAAGGGGGAACCTGGAATCTATAGTTTTAAAAATTGCCCCAGGAGATAACCCACCTGATGGAGAACCTTTTCTTTAGCTCTTGCTCTATGAATTACTTAGCTTTTGATTTTAGGCACCTAATTTTAATTTTTGATCTTTCCCTCATTATTTTTTTAAATCAATGATTGTACCTAGATGTTCCAGGTTAAATATTCTAAAATTCTAAGATTAATATACAGGTTAAATATTTGGATTAACCTAGTCATTATAAGCATTTCTTTTCTTAGACAACCAAAATGACTTCTTCAGGGCACATTTTCATAGCTGTTTTTCTGAAGGAATTCTTTAAACTAATTAAGCACTTGTCAGTGTTTGTCTAATTTGTATAAGTAAGTTGTATTTACATTGCTTGTTTGTCTAGTATTCTGTTTGTTGACTATTTCCATAATGATGGGGAGAGGTAATGTTTCCTTTGAGAAAAAATGGTATAGTATGTAAACATTTCAAATATACATTGTAAACATACAAATATACAATGTAAAATTATAAATTATACTCTCAATTTTGTTTCCTACCAAAATCATACTTAACCAGATACCGTAAGTGTTTTTGTAAAAATAATGAAATTAATGAAGGCAGGAGGCATGAGAATTAATTGTTAAATCTGTATTCAGATCCCAAAATGTGCTGCTGCCAGATCAGGAAGAAACCTACAGAATAAAGGAAAATTCCTGCCAGGATTATTAACAAACCCTTTACCCGTACCATGAAGGGGAAACTGAGTCTTTAAGTCCTACCCTACACAAAATAAACACAATTATTCATTCTCTATGGGGAACCTATGGAACGAAGGCTGGTGATTGCCATTAGGCTTTCTAGCTGCTTAAGGCTGCCTTTCATGTTACATATCCTTACTTTCACCCTGTATACCCACACCAACAAAGTAAAATAGGTAAACAAAGTCTTTAAACTATAATTCAGATAAAATAAGAATGATATATAAACTGAATACTCCAAACACTCAGGGTCTGTCTGCTTGTGTTAGTCTAATTTTTGTCTTTTTCTTTTTTTCTTCCAGTCTTTCTTCTGTCTCTCGGTCCCTCTTGGCTCTACTACTCTTTGTCTCTGAGAGGAGACCATGTTCTGTCTATGGAGCATTACCCCTTCTCTAATAAACTTTTCTTTTTTTTTTTTTTGACTCTAACTCTGGCGTGCGCTTGAATTCTTTTCTGCACTTGGTCAAGAACCCTCCCTCCTTAGGTGCAGGACTTGAATCTCCACTAGAATGGGATTCAACCTTTCCTGCATCAAAATGAGGATATATATTTTGGATTACTCTCCGGTACACATGAAAACATAGAAATGCATCTTGTGGACATGAGGCATGCATCGGTATCAGTTCTCTTTTCCTTTTTTCTCTGTAATTTATTTTGCTTCATCATCACATGCATTAATAGCTCCGTGAGCCAAAAGTATTATTTTGTTATCAGCAAGTTAGATGAGACTAGAAATCATGGCTGAAAGTAAGCTATTTTCTTTTTACATTTTATAATTATGTTTATTGGTATAATAAAAACAAAAACAAAAACCATCTTTGCAAAGAGTACCAGTTTATGCTTCTCTCCAACTCCACCAAATACTGTTTCTTTTTAAATTATTTAAGAAGCTCCATTGAAAGCATCATTTTTCAAAGATGTTTTTAAATATTGTCTATATAGACCAGTGTTGATGAGCCATGTAAGGTTTATTAAATCACAGCAACCTGATGTTGATATTACAAAACTAGAGATTAAGAGATTATTGTAGCCAATGCTAAAAAGTTCCTGTCTGGGTTCTAGATGCCCAAATCATTAAGGAATTTTCTTTTCCCTAATTGGGATCATACTGAGCAGTACTTCTGGTCTAGCTCCTAAGAAAGGGAAAAAATAGATAAGAAAGTATAGACAGTGAAAGAGCTATGGTTAGAGAAGAGTTGAATTTGGACTACATGTCCTTCTATGATAAGATTTAAAGTACTATGACCATCTATGGATTATCAATAAGTGCAGCAACTAAAAAAAAAAAAAAACCCCGCGAGTCTTTGATACCACGGTCTTCAGGTTGCTGTATCTCTGTCCTCTCTCCTTGAATCTGGATGAATTTGTGATTGCTTTAACTAATAGAGCATGATGGAAGTAACTTTATATGACATTCAATACTGGTCATAAAAGGGATGCAACTCCCATCTTATTCTCTTAACTGATCCTGCTTGAGATAGGAACTGAGAAGATTGGCTAAAATGAAACCAAGCCAGATGGAGAGGGCACATTTAGGCATTCTGTTGACAGTCCCAGTTAAACTCAGTGTTTCAATCATTTCAGATCAGCTGGCAGTCATGTGAGTGAAGAAACCTCCAGATAATTCCAAGCTCTATCCATCCAGTTACCCCAGCTTTTGAGTCTTTGTATTTGAGTGCCCAGACATAAGGCAAAGAGAGAAGTCATCTCCTTTGCGATGAATCCTTCATCCACAGAATGATGTGCTTAGTAAAATACTTCTTTTGTGCCACTAAACTCTTGGGTGTAGTGAATACCATACTTATACTAGACACTTGGAGCAGCAATATTCTAAGAATATTTTGTGTCTGTTAATATTCCCAATAACATCATTTTTGATTGTTTAGGCAAATGCAAAAGTAATTACAAAGTAAAAATAGAAGTACACATACCTTTCTTATAAGCTATATTTAGAAAATAATATAGTCATGGTCAAAGTAAATATATAATTGTCTTAAAAATATTAATGTTGGAATATAAGTGCTCATAAATGTTTTATTATTTATTTGGATGTTTCTTTTGTCTAGTTTAAACTATTTCAATTTTTGGAAACAAAATTCTATGTATAGGTTTCTGCTACTGAATTTATTCAGTCCTTGTCTATAATACAGTATAAACATTTACTGTACAAATGCCTGTTTTTCTGATAATATAAACAAAGAGCAGTTGTTTGCCAGTATTTTTTAACAATACTTTTCATTGTTTTAGTTATAGGTAGCATACAATATTATATTAGTTTCAAGTGTACAACATAGTGATTAGACATGTATATAACTCACAAAACGATTACTCCAATAAATCTAGTGTCTCTGATACTGTATATAGTTACTGTAATATTACTGACTATATTACTTATACCATATTTTATATCTCCATGACTATTTTGTAACCACTAATTTGTACTTCTTAATCCCTTCCCCCCTTTTCACCAATCTTCCTCCAACCCTCCTCCCATCTGGTAACCCTCAAAATGTTCTCTGTATCTCTGTATTTTTGTTTTGTTTATTTTGTTTTTTAGATTCCATATGTATATGAAATTATGTGGCATTTGTCTTTATCTGACTTACTCCGCTCAGCACAATACCCTCTAGGCCCATTATGAAATGCCTTTTCCGATCCCTTTACTTTCCATCTGTGTGTGTCTTTTAGTCTGAGATGAGTTGCTTCTAGGCAGCCTATGTAAGGGTCTTGTTTATTATCTATTCAATCACACTATTTTTTGATTGGAACATTTAATTCTTTTTCATTTGAAGTACTTGTTGATAAATATGTACTTACTGCCATTCTTTATTCATATTTTTGATACATATTTTTTTTTCTTTTTAAAAACATCCCCCCAACATTTTCTCTAATACTGGCCTGGTAGTGACAAACTCCTTTAGCTTTTTCTTGTCTGGGAAGCTCTTAATCTGTCCTTCGACTCTAAATGATAGCTTTGCTGAGTAATCTTTGTTATAGTTCCTGAGTTTTCATCACTTTGAATATTTCATGCCAATCCCTCTGGGATACAAAATTTCTGTTGAAAAATCAATTGACAGTTTTATGGGGGCTCACTTGTAGGTAATAGACTATTTTTCTCTTGCTGCTTTTGAGATTCTCTATTTGTCTTTAACCCTTGGCATTTTAATGATGATGTGTCTTGGTGTGAGCCTCTTTGGGTAGGTCTTGGTTGAGACTCTCTGCACTTTCTGGGCTTGTCTGTTTATTTTCCTCACTAGCTTAGGGAAGTTTTCTGTCATTATTTCTTCAAATTTATTTTCAATTCCTTGATGTCTCTCTCCTTCTGGTACCCCTCTGATGTGAATGTGTTACATTTGATGTTGTCCCAGAGGCTCCTTAAACTTTCTTCATTTATTGGATTCTTTTTTCTTGTTGCTGTTCTAATTGAGTGTCCTCCACTACCTCATCCTCTATATTTCTGATTCGATCCTCCACTTCATTCATTCTGTGGATTTCCTCTAATGTGTTCTTCATCTCAAATACTATATTCTTCATTTCTGACTGATTCTTCATTATGTTTTCCATTGGCACAGTCCTGGGAGGAGCCCAGCTGCAGGCCAAGTTCAGCTGCAGCCTGTGCACCTCTGGGGCTACTTGGTGAGAGTCACCAAGCAATCCACAGATGGCTGCCACTCATGCTAGGCTTATAGGTGCCTTGAGAAGCCAAGCCAGAAACCAAGGCCAGCTGTCGCTAGTGCAGGGCTTGGGGCTGTTTGGCAAGAGGTACAGGGTATGCCTAGGCCAGATGTTACTTCTTTGGATTTTGTGAGCCTTTGAGAGATTTTAGGAAAGTCTGCAGCAGAGCCAAGATGGCCCATTTGTATGGAATAAACCACTGGAAATGGCTTGGGTGGGTCCACAAGTTGGGAGGGGCAGAGTCGCAGAGTATCCCCTGAGTAGAGCAACCTGTGTTATCAAGGTTGATGGAGACTAAGACACAGCATACCCCTGAGTCCTCAGGCTAGAAGTGGAGAGAGTTCAACAGAGGAACAATTGATATTGCCAGCACTTCTGTCCTGGAAAAAACTGCCCCTCCGGCACTAGTCCTGAAGCCAAAGAACTCAGCATCTCCCCAAATGTTCCTGGTTCCCCTCAAGCAGCTGCCCCAGTGCGGGAGCTCAGAGCAAGCAAGTTCATCAGAGGGCAAGTCTGGGTGTGGGCCCTTTAGGGGAACCTCTGCAACTTCTTCAGCCCTCCATCTCACTTAGCTGTAACCTTTGCTGGTTTTCACAGCCAGAAGTTATGGGGACTTCTCTCCTTGGTGCTGGACCCCTGTGCACGGTATAGGGCTAAGACCTTGCTCTTCAGGCTGTGGAGTCAGTTCTGCAGCCAGGATAGCCCTCCTGATTCTCTATCTCCACACATGGTTGTGGGACTAGTCTATTTCACATCTGTTCCCCTCCTATCGGTTTGTGGTGACCAGTTATGTTTGTCTCTAGTTGTAGGGCTTCTGTGCGGCCAGACCTCAGGCAACTCCATGTGCTGGTTGCTCTGTATTTTTGTTATAATTTTAGTGTGGTTGCAAGAGGAGGTGTGCACAGCCTCTACCTTCTACACCATTGTCTCCTGCCAGTGCTTATAATCACAGATTTTTAGAAGTGGTGATAGAGATATAAATGCGAAGCAGTTTGGAAAGATTCACAAAACATTTTCCTAGAACTAAGATTTTCTACAGGATGGAAATTACAACAGGATTTTTTTGCCTTATATTATAAACTAATACTTTGTTTGTGCTCTCACCAGAGTATTCGGAAGATCTGAATCATATAACTCAGAATTAAAGTGCTGATAGTTAGGTTATAGATTTGTATTCCAATCTCAGCTTGACTTTTGTGGAACTTATGCTATTTGTTCTCTTTTGCCTTCAGTTTCAAGATATCAAACAAAAGACAATGATAGACAATGATGCCTGAGTGATGGGAAACAAATGAGGTGAGCATTATGTTTCCTTTAACGTTCAAACTTGAGAGTTTCCAGGTACTAGTGCAGGAAAAGAAAACTCAGTCAGGGCTCCATGGTCTCTGTGAAGTAAAGTGACAAAGTAAAGTGTCCAGAGAGAAAAATCTATGACCAAAATACTGGAGAGGTGAGACATATACATAGTGCGGAGTCTGGATATTTGAAGATGAGACCTCTCAAGTAGTCACCTGAGCAGTCATGCAGCCATGTGGGCTGGTAGAGGAAACACCCTTACAAGTCAGGGGTAATGGTGCCTGGTGCCAGAATAGTGTTTATCCCCAACAACTGTATTGAAAACTTCATGATTCATTGGGGAGAGTATACAGCAGGGACCTGCATTGGTTGTGGGAAACATTAAAGCTGAATAGAGCACTATTCTGGTCCTGCCTCAAAAAAAAGATTAGAGTGCAACTTGAGAGAATCAAGGTGTTTCCAAATATCCTAGCTGTGTCACACAGGTACTTTCAGGAATATTTCAAAAAATATAAAAATATGCAGTTCCCAACATGGTAAATGTCATAATATATAGCATCCAATAAGTACTTAGCAAACATTCAAAGAGCAAAGAAGAATGTGTGACCCATAATAAGAGAAACCGAATTTAGACAATTAAAACTCAACCCAAACTGACATGGATGTTTGAATTAGGAGACAAAAAATTTCAAATGGTTATTTTACCTGTATTCTACATATTCTAAAAGAGACTCAGATAATATAAAAATGCTTGATGTACAACTTCTATAGATGGAAATTACAAGGTCTAAGGTGTAAAATACACTGAATTAGATTAAAGCATATTAGATATTAAAAAGAAAAGATAATTGAACTTAAATATACATAGCTATAGAAAATATTCAAGATGAAACAATGAAAACAAAAAGAATAATAAAATGAACAAAAGATTAGTGAGCCATGGGAGAACACTAAAAAGCCAATCATATGTATAATTAGAACCCTTAAAAGAAAGGAAAGAGATAAGGCCAAAATATATTTGAGGAAATTATGGCCAAAGATTTTCCAAAGTTGTAGAAAACCAAAAACCAGATCCATAAAGCTCAAAAAAACAAACAAAAAATACCCAGGCACAAAAGATATGAAGAAAACTACAAATCATAGTTACAAAACTACTAATAAAGAGGAAATTTAAAAAGAAACTGAAATAAAATTTGAACAAGATCAAGGGAGAAAACTAATTTAAATATTCTGAATGGGATTCTGTACTACAGGTTTGTGAGTCGTCATAACTGAGGGACTGAGGGATGTGGTAAAAGATAGATGTGGTCTTTTTGTATAATTTCTTATGATGGAATCTAAATCTATGATATCAAAACATATATTTAATCATGAAAGACAACAGAAGATCCTTATGTTTAATGGAAAAATAGTAAGGTTTACAACAGATTTTTCATTGGAAGCACTGAAGTCGAATGAGAGTGAAGCAACATCTCTGAAGTACTGAAAAAAATATGTCAACATACAATCATATACTCATTTGAAAATAGCTTTCTTAAAATAAAAAAAATGTCATAAATTGGACTTTATGAAATTAAAAAAATATTTCTCTTTGAAAGATACTGTTAAAGTGAATACAAAGGAAAGCCACAGACTGGGGGATGATATTTAAAAATCTCATATCTGATTAAGTACTTGTATCCAGATAATATAAAGGACTATTAAAACTCATTAACAAAAATACAAACAAGAGAATTCTTTAAATGGGCTAATTATTTAAACAGATATTACACCAAAGGAGATGTATGTGTGGAAAATAAGAATGTGAAAATATGCACACAACTGTTAGTCATTCGTGAAATAGAACACATAGATTGGAATAGTTACAATTAAAAAGATTGACCACACTAAGTTATAGTGAAGATGTGGAGAAATTAGAATTCTCATGCATTTCTTGTAGGAATATAAAATGTTATAAAAACTTTGGAAAAGTTTTAAAATTTTATAAAAAATGAATATATATTTACCATATAATAATTCATTCTATTCACAGGTTTTTATAAAACAAACAAACAAACAAAAAAACGGTAGCATGTGTTTATAAAAACTAGTATAAGAATTTTCATAGAAACTTTATAATACCCAACAATGGGAATTTATCCATGTCCTTCACATGATGGAATGAATAAACAAAATATGGTATGCCCATACAATAAAATATTACTCTGATATATAAAAAATAAATAAATAAACTTTTGATATATATGTATCTTAGAAGGAACTCAAGATGATTAAGCCAGACCCTTCCTTACAGAAAAATATTGCATATGTATCATTTCAGTTGTATAAATATCTAGGGATTGTAAACTAATCTCTATTGACAGAAATAATGTCAAGTGTTTGGGAAAAGGGAGTTAGAAGGAGCAGTGGAAGGACGAGTTACAAATGGGCACATGGAAACAATGAGAGTAAGGAATATGTTGATTATTTGTTAGTGGTGATGGTTTTATGGGTTATATATATTCATCAAATTTATCAACTTGGCCATTTTAACTATGTGCAGTCAATTATACCACAGTGAAGCACATTATAAAATAAAAATACATATTTTTTTAAATTATGTTTATCAGCTTCAGACACTTTAAGTCTGTCTTAATGGCACTAGATCTTAGGAATCATATCTGAAACCTCACGAATTAAAAATATTTCCAAAAACTTATTTCATTACATTAACATGCTATTTAAGTATATTTGAATTCATTTTTCTTTGTTTTTAAAATTCTATTTAACATTGAAAATAGGCCAAAATATTCTACTTTTTAAGAAATGGTTTGTTAGGTGCAAATCAATTTTATACACTCCTGAAGTCACTGAGTTAGAAAAGCTTGTTTTTGAAGTGTTTGAGGTATACTTTTTAAATTATTTAATTGTCATATTCTAAAGGCTTCTCCTGTTATCAGAGTTGTATTTCTTAACTAGTTCAGTCAAAAATAATCGGGACATATTTGTATTCCACTGACTAGCCCATTCCTACAGATATATTTTAGAGCATCAGAAAACTAAAAATTTCAACCTACACTACTACATTAAAATTCATATGACTTCAGTAGATACACAATTACCCTTTAATTTTATAACTGTAGTACATCTATAAACAAACCAGAAAGAGTCAATTTATTATACAAGTATGACAGGCTAAATTTGTTCAACCTATGATCCTCTCTTTTATAAAGATGAGACAAAGAAGGATTTTCTGAATCCCTTTCTTTGTTTGAACCATTTTAAGCTACTTATGATTATTTTTCCTGTTTGGGACCTGTTTACCTTAGTTTATGTTAACAACCCTTTCTTCTTTAAAAACAGTCTAATTACTGTAGTGGGGACTTTCATCAGCCATCAAATATTGAATCCGGAAGTGTTGGAACAATAACTCAAGGTGACTGATTGACAGTGACTGCTACCAAATTAGCATTTCCATGGAAGCCAGCATCAGTTATTGTCAACAGATATTATCCTCCTCTGAGAATTTCTGAACTGCTTTTCAATACAGGTCAAATCATTCAGTATGCAATAAAACAAAAGAAACTGTCTGAATACTTTATGAGGACAGAAGCAAAGATTTTGTGTTCTTTCTCACTCTATAGTGTTCTTTAAATTGTAAGATAAAATGGAACAGATTCTCTGTGTGTTAGAGGTTACCTCATAGTGAGACGATTTAAATTTAGCATATGTAACACATAATACACAGATCGAACTGAGAAAATTTAAGTTTTAAAGCTGATTAATTAATGAATTGTCATTATATTTATCATGAAAATAATAAATTGTGTTTAGATGTGAGCAAGAAGTGAAGTGGAAAAAAATAACACCTGATGATAGGAATAAGAGCGGACTGCTTTAATTTAAAGCTTTTGTAGGTCAAAATAGTAATGCATCAATATTTAAATGATGAATCTGAAAGCTAAAAGGAATTTAGATAATACCTAGTGAAACTGTTAATATATAAATAGGAAACTAAAATCCAAGATGTTCATGAGTTATCCAGTGTTAAATTATCAAATACAAGAAATCAGGACTAGGACCAGGTAGGTATCGAAACATATCTATTTCGAAACACACACACATGCAGCATTCGTTGGTCTGCTCTAATGTACTCTTCTATTTGTATTAGACCCATTTAAACTGGGTTTGACAGTAAACTTTAGAATGATCTGACTTAAAATAGTCCATCAACATCAGTTCTTAGAACTTTCCAACTCTTCAAAGTCAGCATGTGTGAAGTAAAAAATCAGCTTTGTGTGATGTCAAACGTCTCAAAGAACTATTTTGTTTTTCTGGAATTCTGCACAGTACATGGCAATTCTGAAACCATTAAACACATATCATGTAGTTAATATCTAAAATTAAGGTTAGGAAGGTTGGTTTGCTCTGAAGAGCTCTTTCTCCTTGGCTTGGAGATGGATGCCTTCTTGCTTTATCTTTACATGACTGTGTGTGTGTTTGTGTGTGTGTGTGTGCGTGTGTGTGTGTGTTTTCCTAGTGTTTCTTCCTCTTTTTATGATACCAATACTATTGGATTAGGATTAGAACTCCACTCTTATAACCTCATATAACTTTACTTACCTCTTTAAATACTTTATCTCCGAATACAGTCATAATGGGGTTAGAGCTTCAGTTGTGGATTCTAGGAGATGGAATTCAGTTCATAACATCTGTTTTACAGATTTTTCAGAAAGCAGAGTAGATGGTGAAATGCAGTAATGTAGACAGTAGTAGTAGATGGAATGGATGAACCCTAGATTTGGTGGTAGAGTAAAAATCGGAAAAGGCGGGTTCTCAACAGTCTCAGATAATTCCCAAGCTTCTGCTTATATGGGCTGAGGAGTCATTTAAAAAGATATGAATTATAGTATATGAACAACTGTGAAAGAAGATATACTATAAAGTTTCAAATAAATAAATGATGCTATTCTCTTAAAATAAGAAGTACTAATGAAGTGTATGTGGACACAAAGACTAGATCATTTCAAATCAACTATATTTTTTTTTTTTTTGGAAGTCAATTGAGCTATTAGTTTGGGTAATTTGTTAGATGTAGTACATTTGTATTTCAGAAAGTCATTTCCAAGGTTTCACATGATGTCCTTGGAAACAAGAAGTCATTTTGTCAGAAGGCAGAGAGTTGTTAACGATTGATCATGTTCAGAAAGAGCTATAATTACTGAAAAATCTGTCAAGAGATAAACAAATTCTAGTAGCATGCAACAGAGTTTTTTATCCCTTCTCTGTTTTACATTTTTATCAATGACTTGGATGATTAAAATTGTAGACAACGCAAAACTGGAAGTCATAACTATTATGTTGGATGACAGACATCAGATGCAAATAAGAAACAAAGGATATCACGTGTCCCATGAGAGTTATATCTGAAAATCAAAACAATGTATCAAAGCAGATTTATACAAAGTCATCTCAAAGGCAGGCAAGGTCCCAGACTTCAAAGGCTTAGTTGTAATTTGGCTGAATACATTATTCTAGTTCAAAAAAGAATGTCAATCAAAAGTATGAGGATTCCATCATGGGAGTGTAGAAAAAAGAGTCACAAACATTGGCTGTTGCCATTCTAAGACCTTGTCAGGGAAGACAGAATTTTAGCCAATAGGTTTCAAATATCCATATTCCATTAGCAAGATGATTATTATTAATAATTTGGGTAAACATATTAATTTATGTTATCTTGATGTCAATATATATGAGCTTCATTTAACTATATTTGCCTTTATAAAATTTTCTTAAAACAGTCTTCTGATTATGCTATTGCTTACCCTTATAGTTTGCCTACAGAAAGAGAGTAAACTGCTGATACTGAGTTGGTTTTAAAACTTGTTTTTAAAAGTTTTATTTTATTTTGAATAAATAAATTGGTGTTCTGGTGTTATAGGTCTAAAATCTTGATTGTTATTTTATATGAGAGATGAATTTGTTCGGTGTGTAATTATACAACCAGTTTCTAACCCTGCAGATGAGGGTCAAATCTTGAACGAAGGTAAATTCATGAGTACAATATAAGAGGCTTCTGGAGGGATAACCTACAGCTGTTCTCAGGAGATACATCCCTCAGTATAGCTATTTTAGTACTCAAGGTCAGCATTTGTTCCAATTTTCTTCTCTAGCATATATTCAAAATCAACTGTAGAAAAAATAGTGACATGCACATGGAAAAGGTTTAAAGATTCTTTGATGACAAGGTCAATAAGACAGTAATATACACCATGAAAGATAGAAAATATTATACTTTTAACAACATTAATAGAATCGATATACAGATAAATGACTATAATAGACTTTATGTTGTTAAAACATGTAGTATGTAGTTCTGGTAAAATATTTTAAGAAAGACATTACATGAAATCCTACTAAGAAAAAAAACCAGCTAGAATAATGAAAGATATTTCAGATTTATAATTAAAATGCATTGTTATAAAACATTAAATACATGCAAAATGCATAAGGGATAAAACAATATACACCTGTGTGTCCATCACCTAGTTTAATTAACATTGCCAATACTGTTAAAACCTCCTCCTCAATCTATTTTCTTTATTCACTTCACAGGAATTTCTTCTTTCCTGAATTTTATGTGTATCATTCTGATCCATCTTCTATAACTTTGAGATATATATATGTGTGTATATACATATATATGCATTTATAAAAACACTGTGTTGTTTTGTATATTAAAACTTCTCTAGAAGTTGCACTCATGATATATGTCCTCTGAAACTTATTATAGAAAAAAAGTCTGTAAAGTTCATAAACAATATGTATTATGCTATTTCATTCATATTTATTGCTTCTCTGTAGTATTCTATTATATGAATATGTATGACCATGTGAATATAATTCATTTATTATTCTGTCAGTAGATACGTCCATTTCTTTTTTCTATTATAGTGCTGTGAACACATGTGTACATACATGTCTCCCGTGTACTTTAAGTTTCTTTAGTGTACATACCAGAAGCAGAAGAGCTGGCTTATTGCTTATTCACATCTTTGATTTACTACATCTCCTAATGTGTATTTACACGGGGTACTCTAACCACAAATGAATATGGCTTCTGTTTCACATTCTTATCAACATTTGATATTGTGTTTTCCGTCGTCACGGGAAGTGTGAAAACATATTTCACAGTGGTGTGAATTTGCAATTCTTTGATTACTAATGGGATTCAACGTCTTATAATTTGTTTTATAGTATAAACCTTTCATGTTTTGCTCTCTGTGTATTACTGTTCGTAATTTTGTCCTTTTCAATAGAGCTTTTTTTCTTAGTATTAAGATACAGTTATTTGTGCACACTATATATTAACCTTTGTCACATTTTACATATGTTACCAGGATTCAATTAAAAAAAAAAAAAACACAAAAAACCTTCTTATTGTTCAATAGACTTAGATTTACAGAAAAGTTGCAAAGGTAGTACAGACTTTATACCCCTCATTCAATCAAACCACTGTTAACATCTTACATTTCTATGGTATATTTGTCAAACTAAGAAACTGACATTGATATACTGCTCTATCATATATTATTTGGATTTCACCAGTTTTTTCATTAATGCCCTCTTTCTGCTTTAAGATCCAATCCAGAGTACCACTTTATATTTGTCATATCTTGCCAGTCTCCTCTGGTCTGTGAAAGTTACTCAGTTTTTATGCCTTTAATGGTCTTAAGACCTACTAATAGGAATTTGTAGAATGTTCCTTGATACTGTGCCATCTGTCGTTTTTCTCATGATTAGACTGAGTTATGGACTTTTGGAAAGAGAGAAAGTGTCCTCATCACATCTTATCAGGTATACATGACATCACATGACATAAGTGTTAACTTTAGTTACTTAATTGGAGTAGTGTTTGTCAGATTTCTGCACTGCAAGGTATCTAATTTTATTTTTCCTTCTCCTACTTTTTTTTAAGGAAATATGTCATTAATCTGTCAAGGAAGATGAGGGTATGGGCGTTAAGCGTTATCTCATGTAGAGGGGAGTTCATACACATATTATTTGGAGTTATGTAAAAAATTATGTTTCAATTTATTAACTCATGTATATTTGCTATAGACATGCATATTTATTTTCCACTTTGGGGTTATAATTTAATACCGTTATTTATTTTTATTTATTTTTTGTGCAAGTTCTTCTAGCTTTGGCCATCGGGAGCCTTTTTAGGTTGGTTCCTATGTGTCTTTGACATACCTCATCTTTATCTTTTCTCAACATTTCATTACTTTCTGATTCTACAAGATACTCCAAGGTGCCATAGTATATTTTCTTTACCTCAGTACTAAATTCAGCTATTATTCCAAGATGCTCCAGTTTTGATTGAAAAATGGTATTTAGAAATAAAAATGCTGATCAATGACTGTGCTTACTGCCACTGAGTTGCTTCTAGGTTCTCCCAGCAGATTTAGTAATATATGTATATATACAATCCCCTGTGTATGTATATGTTTGTTTCTGTAGCTACTCATCTATATAAGCATTAAGTTTAAGATTTGTTTCTGCAACCCAGTATAACAAATTTTCTTATTCATGAATATCTCTCTCTATTTAAGCATTTTTGTCTTTCCATGCAATTATATTTTTTCATAAATTGAATGCTTATCTTTTTATATTTATTGCTAAATATTTTATGCTATAAATAATATCTATTCATATATTTTATCTTACTACTCTACAATATTGATTTTAATATGTTATCATGTATCCAGAAATCTTGCTAAACTTATTTTTCCTATGTAGATAATCTTATAGTATTCAATTAGGGACTGTTTTAAATCTTATTTTCCAATTTCATAATAGTTTTTTTTTCTTCTGCTTGGATTATAATGGCTACAATTTTTAGTAGAAAGTTGGATAGAAAATAAACATAGTTACATTTCATTTCTGGTTTTCCAAAGTATAATTGAGATGTCACTATTAAAGTCTGTGCGTGTGTACATGCATACATGAATGCACGTGTGCAAGCATTCTACATCCACACATACAGCATCTGAACACACAAAACTGCATATATTCTTGATCAGGTAAATGAATTTTATGTCTATTCTTGATCTGCTAAGAATTTTTCAAAATTAATACAGATTGATTTACACAGAAGTTTATATAGAAATATTACACTGATATGATCAAGTAGTCAATAATTTCCATAGCTGAAGTCCACTAGGATTTTATTTTGCCTTTTTGAATTAAATTTAAGTTACTTTAAATTTTGATTTTAAAGTAAATGATTCTATACATCATTTGTATTTGTTTTGGACAGCATGCTTAGGTTCCAGCAATCAGGGATCACCTTCACTCGCATCTCATAATAGGGTATCTTGGACCAAGAAAGTAGGACAAATTCAAATATATAGGTCAAATTTGTAGGTTGAGAACATAGTATAAAAGCAGAACTATTTTGTCCTACTTAGAACTGAAAAAATAATTTAACACATTAATACTGTATAGAGCTGATTCTTTTTTTTTTTTTTTTTTTTTTTTTCCCCAACCTATGGTTTCACAGGTAATGCAGCTCTGCAAGGCCCGGGCTCCATGTGGAAATCTTGATTCCTACTTCCTCTTTGATAAGGCTGAAATCCTTTCCTATAGTGCCCACATGGCCATATAAATATATGACTTTAATAATCAGCAAACGTCCTCAGGGCAGCTCAGGATTTGCTCACACTTATCACAATGATTTTTTTATTTCTCTTTTATCTGCAGAGGATTTCCTTTATTTATTTATTTATTTTTTAAAGCTTAGCCAGTATTTAAAAGATTTTTTTTCAATGTTAATGACAAGGTTTTATGAAGCAGAAAAGCTTCTCATAATATTCATTTCAATAATATTTCTACATTTCAAAGATATTATTTCATATATAGGAAATTTGGCATTCCCTCTAGCATTTTAGCCTAGGGAAAATCTGGAGCTGGGATGGAAGTGATATGTCTAGTTTAGTTTCTTTAATTTTTTATTATAAAAAAACTTAAGCATATATAAAAGTAGACAAAATTGTCTAGTGAATCCCCATGTACCCATTACCCAGCTACAACAATTATTTTATTGCCAATTTTGTTTCCTCTACTCTCACCTAGTTTTCCTGTTCTTAAACATTCTGAAGCAAATCCAAGACACGTTATGTAATTCATGTATATTTCAGTATGCATCTCTATAAGAGAAGGACTTTCCTTTTTAAAATAATATATGCACAGTATCATTATGCACCTTTTTTTGTAAACTTGTGCTAGAGAGAAGTCAATCTATTCATATATGATTAACATAATCTTAATAGCAGTAACAATAGGGACTCGGATATGCCATTACTCTAAAGGAATATTTTCTTGCAATTAGAACTTTTCTCCAAAATTAAACATCCTACGTTGTAAATTTGTAGGTTTTTCACTATTGGATTACAACCAGTCAGCATGTTGTAGAGGGGATTATGTGAATAGGGGTTTATTTTATTCTTTGCATGATACTCTACTGTGGTCATAAGACACAGAGGCATGTTGATGGAAAAGGTGAGATTATACATTCCCTGTGTGTAGGACATTATTGAAAATTTTAAATGGGAAATCATTTGTACTGATTTATAATCCTTTCTGATTTTGACTTTTAGTTACTTTATATAGAAATTACTTGGTCATGGATAGGATTTTTAATTTGAAAAAATAACCTATAAAGATGTTCTTGCTTTGTAGAATACGTATATTCCAATTTCAAAAAATGAGTCCTATATCCATGTGTACCTGTTTGACTCATATTTGTCATGTGATGTTTGTACAAGAGCTTTAATTCTGTCCTGAGTAATTTGCCTCAATCAATGCTCTCAATTGCCATATAAATTTTAATGTAATTTATAACAGATTTTCCCTCATTTTAGTTCATCTTTGATTTCTGATTATTTACTGTCTCTAAAATAATGTCTGAATGAAGAAGTGAGATGCAATTACTCCATGATGTTGCTATGCCATTTAATTTATATGAAGTTTATAATATGATATTACAAACACTGTGTCCAGCAATCTAAGTTTATTCCTATAAACATCAGAAAATATGCTTTTGCTAACAATTGCCTCAATACTAGAAAATGCTATTCTGACTTCATATATAGATATGAAATTACACACACACACACTTCGTCCTTCAGGTGTCATATATTGCCAAACACTACACACTTTGCAATTACATGTTTCATCAAAATTTCTCTTTCCCCTAAGTGTCAAGATAGTCTCAATGCCTGTCAAGTCACAATCACTTCTAATGTTATTTGAGCATTTTAACTATTTACCATTCATAAAATGCCAAATCTATCACTACGTGGTATATGTCACTGGTCAAATACAATAATATTACTTACTCATATAATCTTAGTATCCTATTCATATTTGACCTATCTTCTAAGATTCGAGTAAGGTCCCATTCACTCCATGAAGTTGACAATCATCTATTCACTTCTAATCCTTTTATATTCTGAATTCTTGTTATCCTTATTTTATGATCTTCTTTTTAGAGCTTTCTATGTATTATATTTTTAGCTAACATTTGCTTATATTTAAGACTTTTAAAGGAATTATAAATTTGATGAGAAGAAATAGATTATCTGCTTTCTTACCTGCACCAATGTTTCTACAAGTGACTTTAAAAGTACTATATAAGACAGTAATAAATACTTGTTGAATCGCATTGGCCAAAGTGGGTAATACTTTTCTCAATAATAAAGGTCATTTTCTATGAGCTTTACTTAACTTTGTTGACATAGGTAAAGCTTTAGATTTCCTATTTAGACAATGTAAATTTGAGTGCATGCCAATTAATTCGAGTGATCGATACAGATTTAATTGACATGAGAAAGGGAATTTGGAAGACATAACTGACTTGAATGTTAAATTTCTCTCAATATTCCTAACAGCTCTTCATCATCCATTTCCCTGAAGATTATTAAGTTAGAAGTATATTTATTACAATAAACTTCACAGTACCAACAAACATTCAGAAATGGATATTTTAATGTGATACTAAAATAGGCTAAACTCTTCACCATTTTGTTTATAGAAAACCATATTGGCCTCATTAAGGTTAGTAATGAGAATTGATTTCATAGAATATAAACTGAATTTTATGCATGTCATTTTAACTGGGCTAATGAAATTTTTTGGTTGCCAGAAGCATTTCAGTCTGGCTATCTGGAGTGCAGCATTTTACATGAGCTGCCTGAAATAAAAGCATTTATTTGCACTTTTAGACAGAAAATCTGGGTGTCTACAGGATGCCATACAGAACTGGAGAAACCAATTGGACAATAAAAATCTTTAAAGTATCTCTCCAGATGGCTAAGCTGCTGTTCTTTCATGTGGAACTGCAACATCCTACTTTAGGTGATGGCATTTCTGTCTGTGTGTGAGAACTGAGCAGAAACATTTATAATTCAAAGAACTGTATTCAGTTTTGTTGGTGATTAATATTTTTAGTATGATTTTTGGAGGTGTAATATTTATCATTCCCCTGATGATAGGAACATATGAGTTGCTTTAAAAAACTGAGTAATAAACATGACCATCCTTTACCAACAAAAACAAATTTCTAATGTTACACAAAGGAAGAAAGATAGCAAAGAGATACTAAGATTAACAAGCTTGATATTCTATTGACCAAGAGTCCACAATAATTTTTTAGAAGAAATAAATTGAAGAAACGTCCCTTGTGTGTTGCATGATAAAAGTTATTTGGGTGTCTTTATAGTTTTTATGAGAAATGACTACATGATTATATAAATGTTATTCTCAGAGACTGTTGTCTGAAATGACAGCCAATAGCTTCTGGATACACTGGATTTTATTAGTATTGTACAGATGTGTATAATTACTGCTTTGCTTTGCTTGAATAGAAGCCATCTGTTTATCTTAGGATGATTAGAACATTTAACAAATTTTGTCCCTTTAGCATCAGAATCTGAATTGCCTTTACATTTATTCATTTATTTTTCATTTCATGAGATTAAGAGATCACTATGAGAAGGAGTCCCTGGACACTTAAACTTCAAACAACCCTAAACTACAAATAATACTGACATTAATAGTTAAACCAATTTTTTTTCTACAGAAGTCTGCATTAAATTCATTTTGCTGAACTGTTAGAGTAAATATGGATTTGTTCTACTTATAAATTGAACAGATCAATTTATTCAATGTCATTATTCATTAAAGGTGAATTTTACTGATTTTTGAAATCTATTGAAGTGAAAGATATTGCTTTAATATCTTAATGTGGTGAACTATATTAAATGCTTTTCCAATAATGATTCATAAATTAAAAAAAAAGTTTGATATATTTTAAAAAAAAAACACTTTTGTCCAGTTACAAATTGCTCTGTAACAAAATAGTCCACAAGATTAAATAAGAAACATTATGCAATATTTCAACATTTTTTAGATCGAGTACTTGGGGAACAGCCTATTGAGTAATTCTATTTTAGGTGTTGTCAACAGACATTACTTGGTGGTATTCAGCTGGTGGATGAATTGCACTGGAAGTCCAAGTTGGTTTATTACATTCACATTCTGGTGTCTTGGTAGGGATAATTCCAAAGTTACAGTTCCATTGGAACACCTATACTTGGTCCTCTATGTGTCTTGGGCTTCTTCAGATCATGGTGGCTTCAGAGTAGCTGGATTTCTTATATGGCAGTTAAAGGACCCAAAAGAGCAACAGTAGAAACTGTTAGCACTCTTAAAGACTAGGTGATAACTGTCTAGCATCACTTGACCAAACTTTATTGGTGAACTAAGTCATTAAAACCGGGACATTTTCAGGAGAGGTGGATGAGATTCCATTTTTATGTATAAGGAACAGCAATTAACTTGTGGTTATTTTTTTTCTTCCATATGGCTATAGGCAGTTTATCTATATTTTAGTGTATTTTTTTCTGCATGCATTTTAATGAGTTTGGTCTCTCCTCCTTTATCAACTTAAACATGTATTAAATAGCTTTTATATATATAATATATATATATTAGATTGAAGTTAAAATATTTTGATATAAGCTTGAAAATTTACATATTTATGGAAGCATTTTAAAATATCTACTATGAGTATGGCTTTATACTTCTTTGAATTTTTTATTTTATATTTTAGGTCTCATTTTTGGTATATAAAAGGTCATGATTTTTTAATCTTGTGGAATGGTTCTTTTATTATTATTAATTATCCATTTTATCATCTCTTTTAGTATTTTACATAAATATATTTCTTAAATTTTATTTGAAAAATTCTACTTTCTTTAGTTGGCATTTGACGTATACTTTTTTCAACCTTTTATTTTTATTTTATTTAACTATTTCTAGAAGATATAAATAGGTTTAATAGTCGTACATAATTATTTTTAATCACTGAATATATAAGTATAATGCTAATATCTTAAAAATATATTCATATTTAGCATTCTTTAACTTTATTGTCTCTCTTTTTTTGATAACTTTTACTACACTATTAGAGTTTTCTATATGCTATCTTACTTTACTTTGTGGATTTGCAGGCTCTATGTATTTGTAATTATTTTCTTGAATCTCCATAAATATTTCACATCAATACTGAATTATAACTATTTCTAATGAGTCTGACCTTCTTTAGTGTATTGATTTCTATTGCTCAGAATAACAAGTTCTTAGCATCTCTATTCATTAAAAAACTACTCTCCTCCATTCTCTCTTTCTATCTTCCTTTTCAGAGTTGTCAAAACTTTAGTTTTGCCTTTCTAAGGTACAACATTTAGCCATAATTTTAATATTTATTTTTAAATTTAGTTTTTACTGTCATTAGTTAAATTCACCAACATTTTCTTAACAATATCTGAGCTTAGTTTTTTTTGTGTTTGTTTGTTATCTCACTTCTTCCTAAAAATGTTCTATCAGGACAGTTGCCATCCTCTGTATATATTCTGTATTTTAACATATAGTGGTTTTAACATATTTATTTTATCCTTGAATAGTCTTCTTTCACTATCATGTACCTAGATTAGAATTCATTTTCCTTGCTTAGCACTTGAAATGAATCTCATTTTGAGGACCTAAGTTATCGAATTTCTGGTGTCTCTAAAAAAAAAAAAATCTATTACACATGTAAAGAAACTTCATTCTAGCATCAGAATTTTTAACTGGGCTTTTATTTGTTTACCATTTACCTCCTGTCTTTCATCTTCATTTCTCAGCATCGTCTAATTCTTACTTGGAACATTTTAATTACTTTTGTTTATAGTGAACTGATTCTTTTGTGTGTTTCTACATTTTTTTGCAGGAATTAATTTCTATCTCTGTTATCTATTTAGCTTATTGAAGAAACCAAAAATAGTCACTTTAAGGTCTATTTTAGATTAATCTTGAATTTGAAATTCACATGGAAGCATATATATTATGTTTTCTTTTAATGTCTGTCTTTTTTAACATTACATTACTTTATATACTATCCACTGTTGGATTACTTTGTGTGAAATTGTATTTGATCATTTTCCATCACTCTTTGTCTCTCTGTATACCTTTATTGCACCAAGCATTTTTTCTTCAGTTAGCTCTTCCATTTTGGCCTCCTGTCCAAAATATAGGTCTTTGATCGTGGTTTGGGCTGATGCTATGTGCTTATTTTGGGGATGTAGAAAATCTATTTTTAAAACCACAGGGGGCTAGGCTTACTCTCTGATCAAGGGTTTGTGAATTTCTCTTCTCACCCTCCTAGACTATAGTTCCATAAAAGCTCCACTTCTGGGCAAAGGTCACTATCAGCTTTCTGAAACCCCCTTTTTGAAGCTGGAGAGATAATAGAACTATACACTTGACCTCCGGTTTCTGTCCATGGGCCTGATTCCACTCATTTTTAAGTTTTGAATGGAAGGGTTTTTTTTTTTTTTTTTTTTTCAGGGTTACCATGCAAGGACAGAACTTCTGGCAACTCCCACCTGCTTCCAGATCAAGAGTACAATAGGCTATGGTTTTAGCCTCGCTTTCTGCTCTCATTTTTTGGTTTTGATTTCGATTTTCAAATACCTCATTTTGGAAAGTTGACTTTTACATTTTTATTTTTTATCTAGGATTTCTATCGGGAATAGAAATGGAATGCTTAAGTTACAATATTATCATAAATGGCAGTTGAAATTGAAGCCATATAAATTATATAATTATTAATTAAAATATTAAATTCTCAATTTTTATACAGTTTGCTTCACGGAGTTATAGGGGACATAACTGATAAAATGCTCATGTAATACTATTATTTTAATTTCAGATAGCACAAAAATAGATTTTACTTTTTAAAAAATTTCCATCAAAGTAATATGATTTTGATTAAAAGGCATGGCACTGAGGGAAATAATCAGGAATGTAGTTAAGTTTTATACAAAACAATGTCATGGTTCAGATTCAGGCAAGATGCTGCAAATAGAGTTAATTTTGAGTATAGGTGCTGACTCCTGGCAGGTGATTAAGGAGAGTGTAGATTATACATTGATATCTATTGTCCAGAGGGCAGAATTTGACTGACAATGCTATATTCACAGGATAATTCATGTTTTCCTCACTAACTGAGTAGCTACAGATCTAAAAAAAAAAACATCCTTCCATGCAGTCTTGGAAGATTCTCATTAAAATCAGGTCTCATCAAACTAGATCTCTGAATGACTTAATGTAAGACAAAACCCTAAAAATACGTTCACCTGCCAAATGCTTTTATGTGAACATGAAATAAACTTTCATTTTATTTGAGACATTCTACATATTTATATTATTAGAGCACAATCTGCATTACAGAATATTTCACTCTATACTACCAATCATAATTAACATATAGAATACAATGTTAAGCATTTGTCTACACTACTACTTACATATAAAATTTTAATAAACTTTATTTTTTAGAGCAGTTTTAGGTACACAGTAAAATTTAACAGAAGGCACAGAGATTTCTCATATACTCCATTAAAAAAAGAATCATAGTTATATTACATACAGTACCCCTAATTTTGTCAATTGTTAATTTCTCAGTAAATTTGCATAATCATAAAGCACAAAATTAAATTAATTAAACAGAAGTAGTTCATGTTCAGGTACAATATTCTATTTCAATGCAGTATTAGACTGAACACAACATACATAATATGTATCTAACTGATAAGTAATTGACTAAATCAAGAGTAGCATCTCTAAAGTACTAAATACAGGTCCTGTGGGTTTCTTCCACCTCACTTATGTAAGCCTAACTTACATCTCTGATGGCTGTAAGATTGTAAATAAAATATAGGGTGACCGAGATTTTTTCTTTTTTAATACTACTTGAGGAAAATTAATTAGAAGAGAAAAACATTTAGAGAAGGAGACAAAATTAAAAATATTTTAATAATATACATGTGAGGCTGTTTATTCACTCATCTATACATTCAGTAAAGTGTACTAAGAATTTCCTAGGCACTAAAATATAGATGATGATAAGAATATGGAAGTGAAGAATGCCTTCAGGAATAATCGCATAAGGACATTCAATAGGGCATCAAAACTGATTAAGACTAGGAAGAGTTATAATGTGGTTTTGGTCTTAAATTTAAGTTTTTAAACTATTTCAAGTTAATTTTTTTATGGTGTAAGATAGAGTCCAATTTATTTTTTTCATGTAGATGTCCAGTTTTCCCAACATCATTAAAAGAAAAAAAAAAACTATCATTTTTTCATTGTATATTCTTTGCACCTTTGTCAAAGATTAATTGACTGTATATATGTGGGTATTTTTCTGGGGTCTCTATTCTGTTACATTGTTCAATGCAACTGTTTTCATGCCAATACCATACTGTTTTGATTATTATAGCTTTGTAGTATAGATTAAAATCAGAGAGTGCGATGCCTCCAGCTTTATTCTTCTGTCTTAAGATTGCTTTGATTATATGGACACTTTTTTGGTTCCACAGGAACCATGACAAAAAAAAAAATACTAATTTTTTGAGGAGATGGATGTGTTAATTAACTTTACTTCACGTTTATGTATATTAAATCACCACATTGCACGCACTATTAAAAATTTCCATATGACTAGGTTTAGAAGTTCAGTAACTGGGAGAGGATGTTATCAGAATGAATAATGAAGATTTTGAGAGGGAGGTTTTTTTTTTTTTTTTTTTTAGTTTGTTGTGATTTATCTAACTTCTATCCAATGGCTCATTTACATCTGTGCGAAGGTGTATGGTAATATATTTGGTTAAGTTAAAACACTGGAAACTTAATTTTCTCATAATTTTTTTTCAAAAAATAATTTGTATCAAAAGTAAAATTTAAAGTAAGATGATCTCTTACAGAAAGTATGTTTCTATTTGGACATATTGCATTATCTAAGAAGTGAGAGGGACAGAAGGTTAAAGTTTCTGAAAAGGAAAAATATCTGAATTTTAGAGGTGACAGTTGAAGCAAACTAGATTAGGTCAATAATGGAACATTTAAATAACAGAAAAGAATAGAACATACAGCCACTAATGCATGTATACGTCTATATTCTGAATATAAAATATTTCCTAGTTTATATTACATGTGACTTAACTAATCTTTTTTTTTTTTTTTTTTACGTTTCCTTTGTGGTAACCGTAGCATAACAAGCAATTTTTTTTTTTTTTTTAATGCATACCCTTGGGAATTTCTTTGAATTCCATTAAATAAAATTTAAATAAATCTAAACTTTATCATAGTAAACATATAGAAATTTCCTAAATATTAAATTATAATTGGAGTATTAAATTATAATTGAGTTATGATTTTATGTATTTTTAGAAATGTATTTTTTTTGGCTTTTTAAAGATGAAGAGGAACTAATATTGTTTGTGGCCTAATAAAATTATTTTTAATATACATAAAGGCAACACAATTATATCAGTATCGAACCACTTAATTTAAATCACAGTTGGGTTGTTTCAAATAATTGATCCAATGCAATTATAAATATATTTTAAATGTGCATAACATAATTCACTGAATGTTAGTTGTTTTCATTTTTATTTTGGATAAATAAAATTTATATCTAATCAATTTAAAAAATGCAATATTTTCTAAATTCTAAATAAGATGCCAAATCTTTAGAGCTTTGAAATTAAAACTTACATTGCTATTAATTATTTTTATTATAAAATTTAATTATTTGAATTTTCCAAATATATTTTGAAATGTTGGGTTTCCTTGTAAATTTCTTTGTAATTTTCTAGTCAACATTTTTATATTCAGGTGTTTTTTACTGATACATTTTTAGGATACTGCTCAATTATTATAGTATCATGATCATAATTTTAAAAAAACTGCAAACATTTGTTTTTTATACTTAAAAGCTGCCATAAATCTATGAGACCTGCTGAGAACAAGAACCTGTTATTGTGCAGAGGTCATGAAAGGCTACTATACAAGCTGGCTGTGTTTGAATTATATACGAATTCTGCCAGGACAAAGTAAACTTGAAGTGAGTTAATCTGTTGTAACTTTAAATTATGGACAGAGAAGTATCTGTGGCTTTTGCAATGCACAATTTTGTTTTTCTATATACATATGGATTATGAAAGTATTTGTCTTTATTTTAAAATGGTCAAATAAAATTTATAACTGAATTTTCTATCTAAGATTTAAGCAAACATATATGGAGAGCAATTTCTGAATATCAGAGAAGCATCATAATTCAATTATAAACTATACTAATAAACAACAAATGCTCACTTAATTTCTTATTTCTTTGGATAATAACTGGGACACGGTAGCATAATATTGTAATATTTACTTTAAATACCTGTTATAATCTTTATCCAGTTGAAATTCTGAATTACAAATGTTCTGGTACAAATAGCTACTCATCTAAACATCCAAGCTCCCAATAATTTAGATTCGACATTTGCTAGTCAGTGGTCAAATATTAAACAAAAATTCTCCAAACAAAAATGTTTCTTTTTCTATTCAAAACATTCTGTTTAAGAATCAGAGCAAGAATCAATTTAATTATGAACTACATGGTTTAGAAAAGATTAATTCAATTCCTTTAACAAGTCATTATTTGTTGGTCTGCCTATCAATTTATCTATCATTCATATTCGAGCACTAATTTCATTCAAATTCTTTTTAAATATCTTAGATAAGGATATACATAATAAAGTAAACTGCTCTTAAAAAATTCATAGTAAAATAGGAAAGGTAATTATATCTATAATTATTTAAAACATGTTATGACAGAGGCAGGTATATGGTATATAAAAGCACATGGGAAGATTCACTTAATTTTGATAAGACCAGTTGGAAAGGTATCAGAAAAGTCTCCATGGTGAATGTATACTCAATAATTCTTAAAGAATGAATATTGAGTTTGTTACACCTACAGATATCCATAAGGCAAATGCAAAACTGATATGGAAGACATTTTCATGTTTGGTTAGCTCCGAAAGTTTGACATTGCTCAAAAATGATTCATGGGTCAAGGAGGGTGATTGCAACAAACAAGATCAAACAAATATGCATTTACTAAAAGCATTAATTTTTATCCGAGAAATGAGATTTTTAATTATGGGAAATAATAGGAATTTTATCACATATTCCTGGACTCCCCAAAGTATTTATATTTTGGGTTACTTCTGAAAATATAGTTGTGTAAAATATAATGGTGATGTCTGTAATAGTTACCAATGTTATTAAAAGATGGCATCATTGCCATTAAATTAGTGGGAAATGGGATTTTCTTCATTACTCTTGCCTAAAGAAGACAACATCCTCTGAAAAGGCAAAGGATGTTAATATTGGAAAGAAAAAAAAAAAACAAACAAACAAAAACAGACATTGACTTCTTCACTGATACAAACTCAAATACCTTAAACCCTCTTCTTTAAGACTCTCCAGAAAACAGAAAAGTGACTGGATAACAAAAAATGATCCATTATTGAGTATCTACATATGTGAAAGTCATTATCTGTTCTCCTTTCAATAGTAAACTCATTTTCAGTATTCCTCCCTAAATGCCATCTTCCTGCTAGTTTTCCATTTCCTTTGTGCATTTCTTGGGCCTTTGTTTATAATTCTTTTCTGCTGCTAAGTTTATATAGACCTCCAACCTAGATCATCTACATTGTGCCAACATCACAAAAGGCACTCAACCTTTAACTTTCACTTTTATATTAGCAGCTGTCATAATTATCTCCAGTATTTATGGGTTTCTATATTGTATAGTTGCTGTTAGCTCATAAGAAATGTCAAAAGTGAAAGACAAACATTTTTAAGACCCTCAGATTCTGGAAAAGAGAGATTAAGCCAAAAATATTAGTAGTTTAAGGATTTACAGCACTCAAATTTTCACAAACAATGCATTTTCATTATCATAGATAGGCTTTTGGGTACTTTAGTAACCTGCATTAGGCAAACACTATCCATATTTTCTATCTCTCTTGAAATTTTATTTCAGCTTTTTGACTTTGTGTTCTCTTAATTTTGCACGATACAATCTGCTCTGCCATATAACATTCCCTTTCTTGGTATTTTTATTTTTTCTGAGCAACTCAGTTCCCAAAATCATGCACTGATATTTTTCTAACTCTGAGTTTATAAAAATATTAATAGACTCCACTGGAATATGAAATAGAAGTATGCTTTTTTTATACATTGTTTTGCACTGTTACCTGTGATTCCAATCTGGCATGCAGCTGTCTCTCAAATATTTCAATGCACAACATAGCATCTAGCTGTTAGAGTGGATAGTGTCATAATACTCTTGGATGATGGGAAAGTAACAAAAGAGGAAAGAGGCAGGCTAATAAGAATTATTATAGATAAATGTTTTAAAACTGTTTAAAATGTAATATTCAAATTATGATTAATCTCTATAATAATATCTAACAATACATTTTTAAATAATGCAAATATATTATAAATATAATTATTATTAAATGTTTATTTGTAAATAATTTTATACCTAATTAATACACTTGGGATATTAATTAGATATAAAGTTTAACAGACATCTGTCACTCCCATACCTTCTCTATCTTCAATTTAAGGGATCCTGTCCTTCAGGTGCCTATAAGTAATTGTAATGATTTGTCTAACATCAAGCATTATTTTCCCACATATTATATAATTTGTATAAACAAGATACTAGAAATGTTTTAACATATGGTTATATGTGTTCCCAGTGATTAAGTCCTTGTAGGTAAAACAGGCTTCCCATGATGTGTTTTAATGTCTATGTCTTTATTCCTCTTTCTTTAATATGAGCACCAAATCTATTTTTCATTTCCTCAGAGTGTTGCTCTGGACACACACTTTAGCTAGCTGTCCTGGTTTTATTACATTTTAGAGGTAAAATTTCAGGAAGTATTAATAGTTAGAAAATAATTTTTAATCGATTGTTTCTTGTTTTTATTTTTTCTCTAGTCTCTCTCTCTCTCTCTTTTTTTTTTTCTATTTCGGTGATGATTTGTCACAGGAAGATGTTGGAAGGTATTTTTGGAGATAATGAAGCATATTGTCAAGCACTTAAATCTGAACCTCCAGTTGTAACCTAGTCTTGACATATATTGTTGTCTCTTTTATTTTTACAAAACCCTACGATACAGGTATTACTATGATTAGGCAATGTAAATATAATACCTACAGACTAAAAGCTAGGTTGAGTAGAGCCAAGATTCTGACCCTGCTCTACCATCCTGACACTTTTTCCTCACTCTCCCCAGGTCACTTCACACAGAGTGATAACCTCCAAATGTAATTTCTTGCCATGACCTCTTCCTTGCCAACTCAAGGAAGGCTATTCATGGTAATAGCCTTCTTGAATTTAAAATATCTCAGCCAAAACTTTTTACTGGCTATATACCGCAACCTAATCTTCCCATTTCAGAATGTGACAATTTCATTCATCAAGTTATTCTTCTGTCCCACATAAAAACTATCAGCAAATACTCTGAACTTTATGTTTAAAATGTAACCATAGGCTAACCACTTCTCATTACCATCTATAACTTTTGGTATTATAAATTCAAGGTATCTGGAGCTATTGTTTATTTTGCTTCTTACATCTAAATAATGGAGATCCGTGTAACTGGATGAAAATTTTTACACTGATACAAGAATATACATAGATAACTTGATTTTATGGACTATATGTCATCTTAGAGAATTAGTAATTTCTGTGAGGGGAACAAAAGGTAATAGCAAAGATATTTCTGTCACATTCATGAAATACAATATCTTTTGAAATGTCATCTCTTCAAATGGGACTTAGAATGTATTACATTCTTGAAAAAATATTTCATAGTTAGGAATTTATTTTTACCTTAAAAAAATAAAAAACACAAAACAGAATGAGGTCTTATACTGATGATATAAAAAACAATTTCCACTTCAGGGTGAATGAAGAGGGAAAGGACTTTTCGTTTTTTTTTTTTGCTTTATTTTGTTTTGTTTTCCCCAAAGTAAGTAGTTTTGAAAAATTTAGTCATAACTTTTTGGTGATTTTATTTTTGGGTAGTTCTCAAATTAATATCTTTAAAAACTTATTTATTAAACTGTATATACAGAAAACAAAGATTGTGTCTAACTCTATGAAATAAAATAAAATGTTAAATCCTGGGGAGTTCCCACACAGGTCAATAAACATAATTACTAGTACTACGGAAGCTCCTCCAGTCACCACATTCTTCCCCTTTATCGAAGGCAACCACCAGTCAAAATAGTAGCACGATAGATTTTGTTTATGTTGGACTTTGTCTAATTGAAATAAGTGTGGATTATTTTGTGGCTTATTACTTTTGCTTATATATATAAAGTATGGTTCTTGTACTTATGGATTATAAACAGATAAATGAAGAGGCAACAGTTGAACCAGATACATTCCACTAAAGCAAATACTGAATCTGGATAAACTAGAGTCATAGTAAACATAATTTTAAAGAAATTAAAATACGGCAATATTCAGAAACTTTGTACTTGATTTTTAAAATTTATTTTTATTTATTTTCATTATGGCGACATTGCTTAATGAAATTTGATTTTTTTAAACTTCAGGTTTGTTATTGCCTTAAGCTATGATTCCTCAAAATTTTGTTACATATCGTCAACTAGCTACATATAGCTCATAGACATTCACCACTGCAGTACCCTCTTCATTACGTTTTTATTTGATTTATTAGTTTTGGTTTATTTTTGCACTCCCACTAGACTATATAATTTTAAAGAAAAGGGATTATGTCTATAGTGTGAATACCTAACACAGTGCTTGACACTTTGTAGTTGTTCAAGCACGATTTATATAAATGAATTAAATGGTTATTTATTCTCTGCATATAACTTGCATATTCTTTACTCTGTTAATACATTATTGCAGGACTTAGTCAAATTAATTTTTCAGTAATAAAATATGTTTTCTAAGCAAATTTATTTGAGATATTATGTACAGAGAAGTAAATAAATCATGAGTGTATAATTCAAATTTTAGAAACTAAACTGACCTATGTGACTGGCATCCAGATCAAGAAACAGACTACAACCAGGATCTTAGGAGCCCCTCTTATTTCTTCTGTCCCCACCTTTCACAGGTAACCACTTTCCTTCCACCTAAAACCATAATTTTATCAACTGCATTTTATAGAGAGGAAACTCAGTTTTAGAGAAGTAAAGTGACTTAGAAAACTCAAGACCAGCAGGGCTGTAAGGCAAAGACAATGTTCCTGGTTTTTGTTTCTATTTTTAAAATATATTTAAAATATATTTTTATATATTTTTATCATACATGTCTCAGTCTTCCAGTGGAGTGTGAACAGTACCATAATGTGGCTGCAGAGAAAGGTGATGAAGAAAAAAAAAAAAAGGGCAGAAGTGAGACAGGTAAGTATGGGACTCAGGCAGCAAGTCCTTAAGAGATGCTGGAGTAGAATAGAAGATAAAGCCAGGTGAAAACAGGAAAAGAAACTTAACCAGTTTCTAAATGTTCTGCACAGGGATCCTTGAGTAAATTTTATGTATCTCTTCCATGGACCATCTCCTCACTACTTTCACTTTCTGGCTAAGTTTAGATTTGAGAACTAGAGATAAAGATGGTGGGAGTAGGGTGGCTGGGAGTGGAGCTCCTTGTGTTGGGGTCATGTATAATTTACATTGTTATTAGCAGTTGTAGTTTACTTATTTTTAGTGTCGTATATTATTGCCATTGTATGATGATATGCATTTATTAATCTAGTTTACTGCAGATAATGTTTAGGGTGTTTTCAAATGTTTGCATTAGTAATGATGGCATAAATGCTATAGGCCCATGCTAATATATAGCTTTTGCATACATTTAATCAATTTTCTTTGGTATAGTATATTATCCTTAGGAATGAAATTGCTGGATTATAGAGAATAAGTGTGCTTAGTTTTAGTAGATCCTGTCAAATCGTTTTTATAAAGTGATTATAAAATTTTATAATTCTATCACCAGTGTATGAGAATTCTCATTTCTCTATATCATTATTTTGGCAGTTTCTAATTTCAGTCATTAGGTGTGTGTAATAGTTTCTGTGGTTACAATTTGCCTTTTTCTAGTGACATGAATTTAAATAGCATTTCTCATGTTTACTGACAATTTTGATACCACTGTTGAAATGCACTTCTATTTTTTTTGTCCTTTTGCTTTTTTGAATATTGTAAATAGGTTTTACCAAGTCTAAATATAGAAATACCCCCTTACCTGTGTGTCATATGTTCTAATACTCCCAAGGGATGCCTGAAACTGCAGATAGTATATACAGTGTTTAGTATTATTTTTTTCCTTATACATACACAACTATGATAAATTAAAATTTATAAATTAGGCACAGTAAGAGATTAATGATAGCTAATAATAAAATAGAACTGTAATAAAAATTCTGTGAATATGGTATTATCTAAAATAAAGATTACTTGAACACAAAACATTGCAATAACACAATAGTCGACCTGTTAACAGAGAAGACTACTAATTAACTAATGGGGGGCAAAGAGAGGAGCATATACAGTATGGATAAGCTGAACAAAGAGATGGTTCACATCCCAGGCGGGACTAAGCAAGATGGCAAGATTTCATTAAGTTATTAGAATGGCCCATAATTTAAAACTTATGAATTGTTTATTTCTAGATTTTGATTTAATATTTTCAGACTACAGTTGACTGTGGGTAACTGAAACCACAGAAAGTGAAATTACATATAAGGAGGGACTACTAACTCTTTGGACAAATATTCTAAAGTTTGATGTAGTCTAATTTGTGAAACTTTCTCTTATGAATAGTACATTATATATTCTACTTAAGAAATAGTTTCCTATCTCAAAACCATTCTTCTTTTACATTATTTTCTAGAAGTTTTATTGTTTTTATTTCATATTAAGATCCATGGCTCCTCAAGTCATTTTTTCCTTGGTAGCTCTCTAAAATCTCAGACAGATCTTCATTTTCATGTTTTTTTCTAAATATTTCATTACTCATAGAGGTATAATTGTCTAGAGCAGTAAATGATGACTGCTAGTAAAAATGAAATCTTTATCTGAATGTTTTATTATTATATAAACAAATACTAGGGCATTTTATGCATAATTATGCAGTAAAAATAGATTAACATTTTAAGGTTGTCATTAAAACAAAAGTTGTTTCTCTTCTTGAATTTGAAATTCTCCAAAAGATAAATGTAGTTAAGCTGAAGCAAAATAATAGAAGGTATGGTTTATTTAGTGCCTATTTTAATGTGGCAGGTGCTTTATATAATAAATGGGTTAAGATTTGAATAGTTACTTTGATCCAGACACTGTGTTATAACTCCTGTATTTAATTTGTCCTCATCATCCTGAATAAAAATTCGTTCATCCAGTGTATTCAGCAAATCTACTTCAGATTAAGAACTGTATCTGTGAAGGAAAAGCACCTTATAGAACATCAACCCACAAGAATAAATTATAGAACTAATACTCGGAGTTGGAACTAGCTCTAGCTTCCAAGCTTTTAATGTTTTCATTAGTTTGTTTTAATTGAGATATTTTAGAAATGGTTTAAGAATATAAAGTTATTCAGTTCTTGAAAAATACAGGTTATCCTTTTCCCTAGTACCTTGACAACCCAGAGAGCTTGGTATTATAAATTTGAATTTAGAGTTGAGAAATGCTTGGAAGAATGTACATTTTCAGGTGTCAACTCAGAATTACTCAATCAGAGTGTACGGTAGTGTGGTCTAGAAATTTGAATTTCTAATACAGTTAATTTATATGCACATTCAAGTTTAAGGAATATTGTATATGAAAATGTTTTTAAACAAAAATTTGTCATTCTATATGCTTTATTAAAATTAAGCCATAATTGAAAAGGTAGAGATAAATCCCAATATGACTACTATGTGAAGCAAGCAGCCCTTACTGATGTTACCACTGCTGAGATTTTGCAGAAAGTTACTCAACCTGATTTTTATGAATCCAGAAGGAGTTATTCAAATATAACATCCTGCCTCTATAAAAGAGTTAAGCTGTCTATTTTCTCAGAATTGCTTCATCACCTTCTATAGACTGGCTTGTCCAAATGGCTGCTTAGAATCATTAAAATCAAGACTTTGTGAGTCTGTGTTAAGTAAACTAGCCACAATATTGAGTTAATCAAATTAATACAAACTTTTAAAAAATTATTAGTGGATAAATTTCACCTGAGAGCCTCAAAAGATGACCAAAATTTGCCTTATCTGTAATTATAACTTGGGAAAACTGTAAAATAGGACAAGATTCAGAAAAATCATACAGGAACCATTTGAATTTATATTTGAATTTTAATCAGTTATACTAATTGTGAGGTCATCAGTATGTTTTAGTAATGGTATATAAAACAAGGCATATTTCCCTGTTAGACTAATGTTATTCCTTGTCTGGAACTTGCAAAATGGCTTATCAATTTTGTTCTTCCTCCTTGACAAACATTTTCAATACAGTCTGGTATGAGAAAAACTTACTTTACAAATTTAATAACCAAAGAATCTCACAAGTTTCTCATTAAAAGATAAAATTCTATGCCCTAGTATCCCCAAGTTTTCAAATGGTTAAATATATTTAAAATCAAAAGTCTTCAAATTTGCCGTGTAATTTAATCTTAATCTAAATTTTTACCCTTAGCTTTAATGATGTAACTACATATTATAAATCTTAGTTATTTAATATTGTAAGATATTCCATAAGTCCAATTTGTAACTACATATTGTAAATCTTAATTATTTAATATTGTAAGATGTTCCATAAATCCTATTAGATTGAGTCTGCTATTGTCGCTGTTACATTCTTATCTTAAAACTAAGTTTCTCATATACACATATTCACATACCACAAAAACATTTCCAATGGAGATTTACTAGACATAACTTTACATTCTATACAGCTAGAAGATTAATTTATTGTAAAAAGAAACCATAAAGACAAGCCTTAGAACTGCTTTGAAAAAGACAATTTCAGTTACTTTTAGCTTTGCCCTTCTCTTATAATACAGAACATAAACCCAAGGGTTCATGCTACCCTGTATAAATGTGTCAACGAATTTACAACTTGGACATCCATTCACACAAAATTTAACCTTGAAATTTTCCAAACTACCTCCAGAAGCAACAAATTTCCAGAAGACAACTTCTACAAAAAATTCATGGATCAAGAATGTGACGTTAGGTTCTAGACAGCTTCTACTAAAATCTTTAGTTGATTATCATAAGGTACTTATACTTTTTTGTCTCCTTTTCCCTCATTTGTCTTTGCTATATCATGTACTCTGTGTTATTTCTAAACACTAGACTGCAAAAATTACCACTATAATTTTTCCCCTTTTCTCAACTCTTTTCCCCTTTAAACTTTTGGATATCTCTGGTTCACCATTCTCAAGCTATTAAAATAGCTGTCATACCTTCCAACAATGGACTGTGTCCCACACCTCTCTGACAGTAATTGGGTGAATTCTAGGACACTACAATTACTATTAAAACAAGATTTTCCAGAACATCAAAGGAACTTAGGGGACATTAAAGAATGGGACACAGGGCTAATAATATAAGCCATGACCAAATTATTTTCTTATAAAACCATTAGTTTAACTCACCTAGAATGTTTGTCTTCTATAATAAGACTGACACATTTAGGGAGTAATTTTAACCAATCTTTTTTTTTGTTTTGTTTTGTCTTATTATACTTCATTATAGTCCCTGAAACTATAATTTCATGTGTGATCAGATGGCCCTAAAAGGCTTACTTCATCAAAACATGCCATATACTTTACAAAGACTACCTGGCTTTCAAGAATTCAAAAAAATTCCCTATTTGTTCATATGTTATTAAGAGCCTAAAGTGGTGATTTGTTAATGAGATTCATTAATTTATAGAAGGCCTGCAAGTTTAGAATAAAACATGGATCTATAATTTATTTCTGGTTATTGTTTAATTAACAAATAAAACATCTTGAGTTTATATGCCAAACAATAAATCTGTACAATAAAAAGCTGTGTAAATATTTTGGTAAAAGTAAATCAATCAAGTATTCAATGAGGAAAAAAGGCTTTTTGTTTATCAAATTTTGGCTTTTAGGTTGGTTTAGGCCAAATGAAAACAAAAACAAAAACTGGATAAGAAGTTTCCTAATGTTACTTGAATTATCTTCTATCGTATAAATAAGTCTTCCCTCCCCCTGCTAATATACAGTTGTTTAACATAAATTTTTAGTGCTAATTCTGAGCTGTCATCTAGCTGATGGTGAGCCAAAAAGAAACAATAGCCTTCATAGTCATTTTGGCTCTTCTGGGAACTGGGTTTTGCTCAAAGAAAAGACAGGAATTAGTATGAGAGGAACAGCTACCCTTACTTAAGTGGTGGAGACACTAACAGATACTAGTAGTCTTCACCGAGAGATGAACAGAATATGCACCTTTTTATACCTGAAATGGCTCACAATAACTGTGTTAATCTGCTTCAGGGAAGATTGCTATTCCTGAGGGTTTCAGGCAGTTTGCCCAAGAACAAGAAATAAAAACAAATACAAAACATGACATCTCACTATTCCACAGAATGGTTAATAAACTCCATTTCGCCTTTGTTCAGTTACTATTTGTAATGAATTTACATTGTATATAAATTCAGCTTTACTTTTTACTAAACTAATTCAGTTATTGTTTGAAAAATTGGATCCTAACTTGCCAAGTTTCTAGAGTTAACATGAAACTCAGAAGATAGAGGAACCATTTAAATGATACCAGAAATAAAGGAAAAATAGGAATATAAAATGTGGGATATTCTAAAAGACAGTTGACTTGGATTTTGAAACAATCGACAGTAGAAAGTAAAAACAATGAAGGCAACACTGTTCCTAATCAAGAAACTTAACTTGTGCATAATGACCAAATAAATGGGTCCTGATTTACTGAAACCTACCACAGAAAATCATTGTTGTGACGTTCAGGGACACTTAATTATGAATAGGGTATCAGAAGTATTGTTAATTTTAAGTGTTTTGATAATTGTTGTATTTAGGTTATAGATATATGAAGGATAACTTTATAATGCTTCTGCTGTTCTTGTCTATGTTAGAAAATGTTCATGATTTTTTTAAATTAAAAGATATATGTTTATATAAATATAATGGTGTTCCTTTTTTTTCTTCAATTTATTCAATAGCTCTTCACAAATTATAGTGAAAATTTCAGACTCCATTTCCAAGTAAAGTCCTTTATGAATTAGTTTTTTCTTTTCTAAATTCACCAATCACCCTTATTCATCCACTCTACCTACTTGAAATTTCATAAACATTCATTATGTACAACTATTTACCTTTGGACAGATTGTACTTTCAGCCAAAAGTCTGCTATCTGCTCATTTTTTTTTTTTAAATGACTTTTTAAGAGTACTTTTTGGAACTATTACAGCCTTTCTGCAAGGGAAATGGCCAATGACTACATAAAAATTCATTGTTGGTATAGAAAAAAATGCTAGAAAATAATCATTAAAATGAAAAAGAAGGTCTTTTTAAAAAACTTAGATTGAGTGAAACATGTATGACAGTAAGATGGACAGATAGGTGGAAGAAAAATGCCCCTTCATTTGGATATAATTTGCGATTACATGTGTTAACATAATTCACCAACTTTTAATCTAACCGAGTTACACTGATCTTAGATGATTTTTTTTTCCAGTTTGATAATTATTCTCTTCTTTGTATTCCCATAGCCTTATGCTTGCCACAGTATACCATAATTGTTAATTTCATTTATTCTCTTTTTTGAGATTATAATTAATTTGAAGGTCCAGATAATGTTTTATGATGATTTATAACCTTGCACCTAGCACAATGTCTGGTTTATTCTACATACTAAATAGGCATTTGGGAAATTTTTTTGAACTAAGAAATTATTTAGAGGAGATTAACAGTGTGAAGAATGTATATTCATACTTCAGGTGATATCTGGCTCTATTAAAGTGCTAATATTTAGTGATTATTAATAAAATGTTTTTTATGTGTACTTAACTTCTCTAGGTAGTGAGTGACTTTGCTATTTTCTCAAACATAACAAGCACTGAGCTGTCTCCAAGCACTGGTCCTAGATTTTTGCATATTTTATTGCATAAGTAGTTCAAAAGCATAGTCATTAGTATACACCAGCTTTCGGTTTCCAATTCAAAGTCTTTGATAATGCTTAAATCTTTGGATTGTAAAATTTCTCCAGGGAATTGAAAAAAACAGCTTATGATGGCTTCTTGATCTTTTATTGTATCCTCAAGCAAAAACCAAAAAGGAGATTGAATAGAAATAGAACCTACCAGAAAGAGTATTTTATTTCATTGATAGTAAGTAACATGTTAGAATTGAAAAGGACCTAAGATTCATGTCTATCTGACATGTAGGCTCATAACTGAAATGAACAGAGAAATCAATTTCAAACCAATTGGACACCACAAATTTTAAGGCCATGCATATCTAAAAAAAATTGCTTATAATTTCCATTCAGAGGACTTTTGGAATAAAATACTTTTATAGATACAAATAATTATTTATAAAACATCAAAATAAGTTTTGCAAAGTTATTCAGAAACAAAAGAGAAGTTTAAACTTGTAAGACATTGTCTCATGGGATTTGCAAGGATTATATGATTTAATACAGCAATTATGTGATACAGAAAGTACCAGCTGCTCTATTTTTTAGAGAAGAAACCTGAGATATATGGAGAGTAGTAACTTGTTCAAGTGAATAAATGCTGGCTCTGAGTTTTCAACCAAGCATTCATAATCAAGATCCATCTTTCTGAATTACTATTTTATATAATATAGGCTGTTTGGTTAATCTCCCTAATTGTGAAGAAAAATCTATAAAACCCTATTGAGTGTTTACTTTGAGAATGATATAAAAAAGAATGATTAATTTGCTTTAATTATGACTGAATTTTTATTTCCATGAACCAATTTTATCTCAGAGGATGTTAATATGTCCAAATTATATTCTCATTTTCATTCTCTCCCTCCCAATCTCTCCTCCCTGCCCTGACTCTCTCTCCTTCACTACAGTTTAAATTCTTTCCAAATTTCAATATGTAACTTAAATGCTACATCATAATTTATTAAGCTTATATCATCTCTCTCTGCTTTAGGCTATTGTAGCACTTTCTTCTAAACTTTACCAGGAAACATAGTACCTTCTATGATAGTAAAAAGGGGAATAGGATTTAAAGATCCAAATTCTGACTCTTCACCTCTCTAGGAATGTAAACTTATTCTTGGCTTCCCACATCTCAATTTCCTCATCTTTAAATCAAGGTTTATAGCCTGACCTCTTAGGATTAAATATGAAGGTTTATACAAAATATACTGCATAGAGTCTAAAATACCATAAGAACAGAATAAATGATGTTTTCTTTCTTTCCCTCCCCCTTTTTTTTTTTTCCTTATTTAATCTGAGAATTGGGAGACTCAACTCTGGTCTTTGTCACTGCTGTTCGAACTTCGGCATTTACTTTTTTTTTTAATATACCTTGCCTTCATTTCTTTATGTATTCAGTCAACATTTATTAGATGTCTATAATATACATGACACTGTTTTACAAACTAGAAAAACATCTGCCTTCAATTGAGATGTAATACAATTATAGAAATCCTCATAGGACATAAATCTGTCTTAATGTCTAGATTCAGCTCAAATGAACTATGACAGCTTACCAAAATGTATATCAGGCTGACAATATAAAGTGAAGAAATTAAAGTGGTTGAAAGATAAAAACAAACAAACAAACAAACAAAACCAAAACATAATAACAAGCAGAAATAAGCTTGGTATAGAGGCTAGTCTGCATCCTTTATATGAATATACTTAAGTGTCTTACCTTAGGTTGCTACAACAAAATATCATACTGTGTGGCTTAAATAACAGACCTTTATTTCACACAGTTTTAGAAGCTGAAGTCTAAGATCAAGTTGTCAACAGATTCTGTTTTTAGCTAGGACTTCTTTCTTAGCTTCTAGACAACGACTTTTTCCCTGCGTGCTCACATGACCTTTCCTTGGTGTGATTTCATGGAAGGAGAAAGTGCTCATGTCTCTTCTTTTCATAAGGTCATTACTTTCATCATGAGATCACTCTTATGACCTAAACTCCCCTAATTACTACCCAAAGGCTTTATCTCCAAATACCGTCACATTAGGCATTAGGGCTTATACACAAGATTTGGGAGCAGGACAAATACATTCAATCCACAGCATCAAGCTTGTTAGTGATAACTGTAGATGCTGATCAAAGAAGGAAATTCAATCACTTACACATTTGAAGTTATTTTTAAAAAGCAAAACAAAAACAAAAACTGCTCTATACTGATTTTGATTCTGACTGAAGTTAAATATCCTTTGTGCTCACACATTAAAAGAATAAAGTGGAATATAGCGATCAGTGACCTCCAAACCATCACTACAGTCAATACAATGACAAGTTTCATTAGGCAATTTCTTAAAGTATCCTTAAAATAAGCTAGTGACATAATACAGGATGAGAGTTTAATAATTGCAATTCTTTGCTGAACCAGTCTTTGACCTTAGGTAAATTATTTTCTGTGATTCCTTTTCCTTTCTTTCAAATGAAGAAATTGGTCTAAATAATTTCTCAGGCCTTTCTAGCTCAAAGTATATTAAATAAATTTTGTGTAATTAACTTGTAACAGTCACTACCATATTTCAAAACGTATTCAATGAAAAGGGTCCTGGCAGTATGGCATTATGCCATTATTTTCAAACCATTTTATCCAGAGAATCATTTCTTAAAAATAAATTTCATTTCCATAACAGAAATGAATGAAATAGAAAAAAGGCTGGTCTGATTGTAATTGAAGTGGAAGTCCCAGAATTCAGCTTCTCCCAATGCCCATAGTTTTACATAGCTGCCTCTGAGCTAGTTCTACTGAACACTCAGGGATGCAAAAACAAGTCTGGAAAACAACTGTAATGACAGAAGCACAAAGACATTGAACTCAGCCTTTCCCAATTCTGAATTTAATACTCATCTATGAGGATGCAGGTCCAGGTTCTGTGATCCCTCACACAATCTGGGAGCTTCTCTTTTAAAACAGAGAACATGGAACCATAAATACAAAAAAAACCCCACAAGACCTCAGGAGAGGTTAGATATGAGGAGGCTGCAAGCTAAGCTGAATGACCTCGGATGATTTACTTAATAAATCTAAACATTTATTTCCTCAGCTGCCAAATGAAAAAGAGTAAACCATCTCTTGAAAGTGTCTTTGGAGGAGAATTAAATTAGATAATGTTTGTAAAGCATCTGGCAAAGAGGTAGGGATAGTAATGTGTATTAACTATACCATATTTTTGTCACGCTTTTGTCAAAGACCAGTTGTACCAAAGTTAAATCGGTAAGGAAAACTTTATTTAAGGCTATTGAAATAAGAAAAGAATTGAATTTAACTACACTGAAACCAAAAATAGGAGGGTTTTTAAGCTAGTGGAAAAGTATTAGAGGACAAGATGGAGGAGGTTGGTCAATATAATTAGGGCATCTAACTCTGGCACTTACCAGAGTGAAGCTCCTAGCTCCCACAGAGGCTTAGGGTTTGGATTATTCAAGATTTACCGCTGAACACTACAAATTTGACTACTAACATTAAACTGTTGTCTAATACCAACAAAGCAGAAAATTTTATGAACAACATGGGCATTGATAAATTTCTAGAAAATTTTAAATTTGTGAAATATTTATATTGATACCATTTTATACATAGAAATAACCTAGGGAAGTTTAAGCATTTCTCATTTGACAATGCTTTTAATGTAATTCAACACCAAAAATAAACCTAATTACTTTAATACCTCTCTTTTTACAAGGCAAAAGAACAATATTTTTTTGTCATTTTCTGGGGATCTTCTTGAGAATTCCAAAGTCAATCTGAAATATAACTTTCTCTTAGAATTCTATTTTGGAGTGACAAAATATCAAAAGTTATAAAAAAACAAAAGATTTAAAAACAGCTCAAAAAGCTGAAAAATACTTTTCTCTTAGAATCTTTTTTTGGAGTGACAAAATATAAAAATTATTAAAAAAACAAAAGATTTAAAAACAGCTCAAAAAGAATCATGGGTCACTAAGAAATAATAATTGTTTATATATTTAGCCAAAGTCAAAGGATTTTAAAAGCAAATATAGGTAGTAAATGATTAAAACGACTTTAACTCCTTTAAAGGTGAAAAGATATGACTCATTTAAATAATCAAATATATAATAAAGTCAACATAAAACACAGGAAGTTATTCTGATAAGACACATAATCTATATCCTATAAGAAAATTACTCAGAAGGGAAAGAAATATCTTTTTATAATCTCTTATAAAGAGCAAACCAATAATCCAAGAGAACCATCATTTTAACAGAGAAAACTAAACCCTAGTTTTGCATCAGTGCAGTATTGATACTAAAGGTCATTTAAAAAAAAAAAGTCAATCTATTCAATCTTAACTAGCTTTGAATACACAGACTACGATTTTATTCCTGCAAACCTATGACTATTCTTATCTATTTAGGTTTCATCCTACATTTTCCTTCTTCTCATTTAGGAGCACCCAATAAACTTAAAATAAAATAACATTTTTTCTTTGACAAAAAGACATCTTAATATACTTTGCAACAAAGTTGTTTCTCTTAGCCCTAGTTATTTTCAGTAGTTCCATTTAGACATATTAATTATAATTTCAACCACTTACAGTTTATATTTTTCAGAGAAAACAATACATAATTGTGAATAGTCTTATGTCAGTATTCTGTAGCAAACTAGTAAAGTTTATGAATATACAATCTCATAAGTTTTCATAAACTTTCTTATTGTGTAATTTCTCAGTCTGGCAACAAGACTGTATTAACAGACAATATATTCAGCCTTTCTGTATCATAAAAATAATAAAACAAAAGGATATAAACAAACTTATACTTAATAATGAATGTTTCATATTATCTTAGATATCATCTAGATATTTAATAGATATTACTTAATTTAGCGCAAGTCTAATGTTGCATGCTACCAAAAATATTTTGGAAACTATTTATGAGCAGAGATATGAAACATAACTATGGTTGAAATGAAGTTTGTCAGAATAATGACTAAATTTGGCTAAAATCAGATTTATAAATTATATATTCTTAAATATTTACTAAATCTCATATCGGCTTATCTGACCTATAAACCCAAGTAGAATTAAAATGTATATTTTTATTACACTTAGTGCTGGCAACTCAGAAGATAGTTTTTTTTATTAAACAGTATTAAACTATTATTGCCAGAGATTTACCTAATTTTTGTAAACTTGAGTTTTAAAATATTTATGTTAGTTTTTATAAGAATATACTTTTTCATATTGTAGGAATCAGAATTTCAGTGTTTTTAATTTCCGAGAAGTTCAGGAATATTTATATAAGCCTTATTTATCTCCAAGCCCATTATAATAGAGCTTTTTAAACAGACATTATAATTTGATAATTTCCCTCCAGAAGCAGCAAAATATTATATATATATATTCATAAATAATATATACAGATAAACATGCAGATCTCATAAATAGAGATCTTATAGCTTTCATTCTAAAATTTTAGCCCTGAGACATAAACACTGCATACAATTACTAATTTATATAAATGATTTGGCTCTTGACTTTGCTCTGCTTTAAGCATTTATCAAGATTGTGTTTCCAGCAGATGGGTCACATTAAGATAAAAAGCACAATACGAGGACTAAATGTTAGTATGGGCAGAGGATACTTCTAAGATTGTCTTTTACCCTGATGTATAATCTTACGGAGACTGTGGATTAAATTTTGGGTGTGGGACCAAAAGTGGTGGGTGTCTGGGTGATTTCATGTATCTGACTGAATAAAATATCCAGTCTGTTTTTATTAAACCTTTTTAGTCTCTGGTTGTTGATTTTGGAATGTTTGACTCCTAGAAGAGACAGAAGACCTAAAGATCAAGTGACTCTAGGGAACTGAGGGCCTGGAGTGGGAAGGGAAATGTCTGACAGGGGTAAATAGAGGGATAAAGGAAGTAAAGATTTGAAGGAGGACATATCAAAGGGTTTAGGGGAGCTGAAGGGAAAAAATCAAAGATGGTAAAAAAGAAAGGAATAGAGGTGTAAAAAGAGAGATGCCTTGGAGTCAGTTTGTGAGATCTCAAGTTTCCCATAAAGGCCACCGAAATTCCAAATTACATTTAGTAAAATCATATCAAGGAGCAGCAAAGCAGACTGAGTTAGCACTTCGGGGACAGAGCATATAGTCAACATGAGTCTTTCAACAAGAAAAATCAGACAAGTAAAAATTTCCCATGGAAGATAAAGGCACCAAAGTAACAAAACAAAAGTCAAACAGGATCGCCACTGATGGTGTGGTCTCCACACACCCAGCGAACTCCATGCGCCCCACTCCAGTCCCCACACATCCCACGGTCTCCATGCGCCTCGCAGTCTCCACGCACCCCGCGATCTCCACACCTCAACATTTCAATACAGAACAAATACACTAATTACCAAAGAACCAAAGCACAATCAAATGAGTTCTCATTACCAATAAGAACACTATTATTAGTCGATTCCTTACCATGCTTCAATGGTTAGCTGTCCCAAGTGATGAACCAGAACTCAGATTCACCAATTGTTCCCTGATCAGTCACGAGTGAAGACAAAGGCTTTAAAGTTCTATACCTGGGTAAGCAGCCCCGGAGTCCAATGATGAATCCTGAGTTGTGGAACCAGAACTGTCAAAAAAATATGCAACAAATTTAAGTAGGCAGGGTAATAGGGAAGAGAGATTAAACTCAACTGAAAAGGCAGAGGTCTTTCAAGTGTTGGCGAGAGCTAGTGGAAAATACTAGAGGACATTAGTGCTGAGGTTGGTCAGTGTGATCTGTTTGCTAATTGGCATTTATTGAAGTTGGACTCCTACCATCCTACAGAGGCTGGGAAATAGGGGTACACTCTTCATGATGATTATAATTCAAAGGATAGCTCTCAGGTCTTTAAAGACATCCCTGGATTGTAAAACAGAGAAGAATATTGCTTAAAATAACTTATCAAATAAAACAATCGGTCTTAAATCATCAAGAATGCTGAAATGACATTCAGATTCTAGAAGAAAATCAATGTAGCTGAAGGACGCAAAATAAAGAATATAGGGAAGGAATCAGGTTTTAAATAAAAGTCAGAGAAAAAAGAAATAGGAGAGTAATGTTATTCAGGCTCACAATGCAAAACAAACAGAAGCAAGCAAGCAAGAAAACAAATGAACAAAAAACAGGCAGAAAAGATAATGCCTGAGAGGTTTAAACCTTTGCATGAGTTTAGTAGAGTTTTCCTCACCACCTTTAACAAGAGGAAGAAGAATTTATTCATGCCTGGATGACCTAGGTAAAGCACGTGTACCAAAAATTTTAAGTTGTTCCAATTCAACTTTTAAAAAATTTGTTAAAAATATCTTATGAAAAAATGTGGCATTCTCTCCAGTTGATTATATCTTGATATTTCTAACTCATTTCTCATTTGCCCCAAGAATACTCGCAAGTGGTACTAGCAGCTATAGTGTTTACCCCAAGATAATTCCCGGATAACAGTCCTAATCTTATCCCAAAGTTTATCATGAAATATCTTGCTTTTATCGTTATTTTCACTTTGCTCTAGTATATTGATAGTCTTTAAAATCAAATGATATAATTCTATTTATAGCATTCTATTTTTAGTAGTTCTGTTTCCATATAGTAATCCTTGATAGCTGAAAATATCAAATCCTTTAGAAAACATAGCATTCCTATGCATGATGTTAAATTAATGCTGGTAGTGAGCTGAACTTTTTTTCTAAACAGAAATTAGCTCAAACACTATATAATACAATTACCAAGTTTTTCACTAGGTTATGTTTGTAGACCAAACCATTTTATAACTAAGTATTTTGCATTACACAATTTCTTCAATTATTCTTTTGAGATACTGCAGATTTTATTTCCTAGAGAAAAATAGAATGCAGGCCATTGACTCATATACCATTCACAGGTAAATGTTCACTAAAAATATGCTGCTCTGAAAGATCTCTCTATATATACATATATATTATATGTTTAGTTAGCATATTTATAGTCAAATATTTTTAAAGGACTAGAAAATACGATGGGAAAAGGGCAGAATGTGACATGATGAAATTTATTTGAATCTATATTGATAAATTATTTCTAGGTCATGAAAGTTTTTTGTATCAAAAAAATGTCATCTATTATGTATAAATAATGAGTATGGCTCATCTTGCCTTTGATTTATTTTTCAGACTTTCAAAGAAATGCCCATAGCTTCTGAAACAAATCAAACCACAAAATACTTCAGAAACTAAAATAGAAAAATGAAAATTTAGTTATTTGGTATCTGTTATACTACATACAGTGAATCAAATATTTCCAATTTTATTATTTTTAAATATTTTCAAAATATTCTTTTTATGAGCATTGCATTAATACCTGGAAAGAATTGACAAGTACATTAGTATAAAAATAACCGCAAAAACATCATACATAGGAGAAATGTGCACTTATTAGATCAATATAAACAGCGGAGAGAGACACACTGAATACAGTAAAGTGCAGGTTTTCTTATCACCCTATTTGATATTATCTATGATGCAATTTGAATTTCTTTACCTCATAACCTGAGAACAGAGGAGATTCAGAGGCTCTTCTGATGAACAAGAGGGTGTATCTCTAAAGATTATTTTCTCTTCCCTGGAAATTTGTTGCGATATACATTGCCATGGATATTGGTCGATAGTCTCTTTACTTTTGTTTACTATACACATAAATAATTGATTCACCTTGCAGTATCACTGATTCAAATTAATTTTTGATATGGGTACTTGTTTCAGTTGGAGATCACCCTAACTTATTTATTTGACATCTTTCCCAATCTTGTCTAGAACAATGATGGAAATATGTATACAGTTGGTATATTTGACAACTGGGTGTACCAGAAATGTAGAAAAAAAATTAGCATTGAGTCAGATCCATGATTTATATGCTTTAAAGCTTTGTCTCTGATAACTGCATTAGGGATTAGTTTTTGTAAAATCATTTCCCCGCTGAGTCTCCCCAGGGTGGCTGAATTTCCATTGACTACTGCTGCATCCTGTGAGCACTGGCGTTAAATGCGACAGGCAGTATCAAAGTTGGTGGAAGCTGGTGAAGACCCAAAGCTGTTTTCTGTTCTACAGAAACCAGGAGGATACATAAGCCCTTTTTGAGTTATATAGCCTTAGAGGATCATCAGAGCAGTACTCTCTGAACTTAGATATCTTAAAAAGATTTCACTGGAAACATTTTTTTTTTTATTTTAATCCCCTCATTCTCAAGGTCACAGACATAAGTCTATTAGAGCTTAAGCCATAGACAATTGCAAGATATACACAATCCCTGCTCCCCAAATCATACTGTTAATCCTTCTATGCATTAAGGTATTGACTTGTTTTTTTGTTTGTTTGTTTTTTTTTTTTAATTTGCTTCCCTGATTTTCTCTTAGAATATATTCTCCAAGTAATCTACCCAGTTTTTCAGGCAAACTGATGCACATCACTAGGTCATCAGAGAAGTTCAAATACATCTCTATTTTTCCTTGTAGAATAAATTTACACTCAAGCTGAACAGGCCCTTATTGAAATTTTAAAAATTTTATACAGGATAATTTACATTACCTATCTTATGGAATACTAAAAATCTTATGCTTAGATCAATATAAATATGGATAGTAAAACTTTTAGCTTTACTATCTTTCTTCCTTTATTATATTCCAATTTACTGATTGTAAATGTAACTGACACCTTTTATTTCCCCCTTCAAATGAAGTAAATTATTCTATATTCTAAAACTATATGTAAATTATACATCACTGAGATAGGAATTAAGAGAATTAGTTATAGGTAAAATCAACTTGCCCGATATGTTCTGAGTGCTATACACATATGAACTTTGTTTCTTCTTATGAGAATTGAACATGAGACTTGCTGACAGCCACCTAGTAATATGTGGCAGAGCTGTGGCTGAACTCAGTTAATGTGGCTCTAGGGATCTCTTAACCACTGCACAATGCTACCTTATTTTTCCTTTCAGCTAGCCTAGAAATTAAAAACTTTCTTGAAGTACTGAAAAAAATTTTGGTTTTTTGTTTTTGTTTTTGTTTTCTTTTATACCCCCTGGATCCTCCCTATAGGAAGAAGGGTGATTTATTTTATTAATATTGAACAAAACTGGATATGTGTTAGTCTCCCCATGTCATAAATGTGTTAGAGGTCACAGGCATACTTGGTTAGCTCTTTGCCCCTTACCTTCTTTAGCAGACCTAGATTATCAAGACCTCACTCTCCTCACAGGTAGATAAAAATGTCCAGACCTGGAGGTGGATGTGGCTTCAAGTTCAATTCATAAGTCTAAGTATGCAGTATTTTTAATAAATTTGCTGAGTTAGCTTCACAGACTCACTAAGAACATAGCTAACAGTTGCTCACAAATTTACATTTGTGCCAATTATTCAAAACCAAGTTTTGACTGTGGTGTGATAAATTTCTACCATTATTCCACTATGCTAACACTTATTGAAAACTTACTATAAATCTCTCATTTTTCAAATGTAATTTCAATCAGCAACACTATGATACAGGTTATTAGCATTTCCACTTAACCCATGAGGAAACATTTTCCGACAGTTTAAATATCCTGGAAAAATTATTTAACATACTATATCAAGTCAATAATAATGGTCTTCTATAAAGAGCCCCACTCTCTTTAGGTCCTATTTAAATCTAATAAATAGCTGATGCCATATCAGACACTCAGTGGAGTGTTTAATAAGACCGCCCCCCAAAATTATTAGAAGCTTATATAAAATTGCATTCCTGATTCTTGCCTTTATTTCAACGCTCTTTTCAAGGGTATAACATTGTGAGGAAATCTCCAAATATTAAAATCCTTGGAAAATATTGCCTTAGGTGGGGGAAAGTCAGATTAAATAAAGATAAGGTGTAAAAGTTTATAATCGATGACATAGAATAATTTATTTATCATTTTTTTCCAGTTGGTTTCAATTATTTAAGCAGTTTTTTCAGTGGTGCCTTTCCTTTTAATAATTTGTATTATAGTAATAGAATTGTCTTTACACCACAAGAGCAGGGGAAAAATGTATAGAAGATTTAATGCATGTGCATGTGTGCATGCACACACACACACATACTATTAAAAATGATTTATTAAAAAGGGTTTTTTTGTGAAGTACTTTAATTTTTTGTATTGTTTTGAATTAGTGGTACATTTTCACATGCAAATGTTCTAAGACATTCAAAATTGTGCATGTCAAGTTATTCTGTGATCATCTAATCTATGCTATTCACAGATACTGTTTTTATGCAAGAAAATGTTTCTTTAAAAAAAAACTTTATAGTAAAAAGCTGAAAGCTTTTCCTCTAAGATTAGGAACAAGAAAAAGATATCCACTTTCACTACTTTTATTCACCACTTTTATTATAGTATTGGAAGTCCTAGTCAGAGAAATTAGGCAGGAAAAGGAAATAAAAGGCATCCAAATTGGAAAAGAAAAAGTAAAACTGTTACTATTGGCAGATGGCATGATAATATGTATATATAGAAAACCCTAAAGACTCCACCAAAAAAGTTCTTAGAACTAGCAAGAGAATTCAGCAAAGTTGCAGAATATAAAATCAATATGCAAAAATCTGTGGTGTTTCTATACACCAATAACAAACTATCAGAAAGGAAAACTAAGGAAATAATTCCATTTACAAATACATCAAAAAGAATAAAATACCTAAAAAATAAATTTAGCCAAGGAGGTGAAAGACCTGTCACTGAAAGCTACAGACACCAATGAAAAAAATAGAAGACACAAATAATTAGAAAGATAATCCATGAACATGGACTGGAAGAATTAATATAGTTAAAAAGCCCATACTACCCCAAACAATCTATAAATTCAATGCAATATCTATCAAAATTTTAATAGTATTTTTCACAGAAACAGAACAAACAATCCTAAAATTTGTATAGAGCTCCAAAAACCTCTCAATAGCTAAAGCAATCTTGAGTAAAAGAAAAAGAGCAAATCTGGAGCCATCCCACTCCCTGATTTCACAGTATACTACAAAGCTATAGTAATCTAAACAGTATGATACTGGCATAAAAACAAATGTGTAGAGAGCCCAGAAATAAACCCACTCTATTATGCCCACTCAATTCAATTAATTAGCAATGAATGAGCCAAGAATACACAATGGGAAAAGAGACTCTTCAATCAATGGCGTTAGAAGGCCTGGATAGCCACATGCTAAAGGATAAAACTGGATCACTATTTTATACTATACACAAAAATTAACTCAAAATGGGTGAAAGACTTGAATGTACAACCTGAAACCATAAAATTCCTAGAAGAGAACATAGGCGGAAGGCTCCTTGACATAGGCCTTGGTAATGATTTTTTGAATCTGAGACAAAGGCAAAGCAACAAAAGTAAAAACAAATGAGCAGGACTAAATCTAAAATTTCCTCACAGATTGTTTCCATCAACAAAATGAAAAACGTACTGAGTAGAAAATATTTGCAAATCATTTATCTATAAGGAATTAATATCCAAAATATTTAAAGAACTTATACAACTCATCTAAAAAATGGGCAGAAAATCTAAATAGACATTTTTCCAAAGAAGACACACAGATGGCCAAAAGGTAGATGAAAAGGGGCTTAACATCACTAATTATCAGGAAAATGTATATCAAACCCCAAAAAGATATCACCTCACATCTGCTAGAATGGCTATTAATAAGAAGATAAGAGAACATAAGTGTAGGGGAAGATATAGAAAAAAGGAAACCTATGTACAGAATTGGTGGGCGAATACATACTGGTGTAGCCACTATGGAAAACAGTATGGAAGTCCCCCCCTACCCCAATAAAAACTACCATATGTACCTTAAGGTCCAGCAATTCCACTTCTGGGTATTTGTCTTAAAAACAAACAAACAAACAAACAAAATCAAACAAAACAAAACAAAACACAAACTTGAAAAGATATATGCACCCCCATGTTCACTGCAGCATTATTCGTAATAGCCAAGATATAGAAACAACTTAAATGTTCATCAATGGATGAATGGGTAAAGAAAATGTAGTACATATGTATGTGTGTATATATACATATATGTGTGTGTATATGTTTATAATAAAATACTATTCTGTCATAAAAAAAGAATCAACTCTTGCCATGTGCAATAATATGGACGGACTTGGAAGGCATTATGCTAAGTGAATTAAGTCAGAGATAAATACTGTATGATCTCGATCATATGTAGAATCTAAAATAACAAAACAAACATAAAAGCTCAGAGATACAGAGAATAGATTGGTGGGTAGGGGTGGGAGAAATGGATGAAGGAGGTCAAAAGGTACGAACTTTCAAAAATAAAATAAAAAGTCCTGGTGATGTAACATACAGCATGGTGACTATAGTTAATACTGTGTTGAATATTTTAAAGTTTCTAAGAAAGTAGATCTTAAGATTACTCATCATAAAAAAAGATCACAGTTAAGTAAGATGTCATGTTAACTACACTTATTGTGATCATTTTGCAATGCATACAAATATCAAATAATTATACTGTACACCTGAAAATGATGTAATGTTATATGACAATTATGCCCCAATTTTAAAAAAGAAAAACTTCGCCAGAGAATTCCATGATATAAAATTTCAGTGAGAAATAATGTCCTAGAGCCCAACTAAATTCTGCTGCAGCTCATGCTCTTTTTCAGAGATTCATATCATATTTTGGGAAGCAAAATAAAATTCACTAACTTCTGTTGAATAGACTATGGGATTGATTTTTGAGCCGCATAAATAGGAGTTTGACTCTGACTTTGCTGCTGAGCACAAAATGTGGCCCTGAGCAATTTAAATAAACTTTAAACTCTGTCTCTTTAATTAATATTGGAATAAAGATGCCTAGATATGTTTTGATTATTAATTGAAATAGACATAACCCATGAGTATATTTTAGGTGCTAAAAATGTGTTGTAAATATTGCTTAATATTTTACAGTTTGTAAAATAATTAAGATGACATAATCAAAACACAAACTCCACAAAATGGGATGCTTGACATACAACTAATGAACATATGCATTTGTCCAGGGAACCCCAGGCTTCTGTGTATGGACATAGAATGTTCACTTTCCCCCTGACAGTAGAAATGGCAGTTATTCTCATTTAAGTACAACTTTGTCAACATTTCTACTGTTGTAACAAGTTATTGTTTTAAGTACAGTTTAGAAAAATGAGTTCTATGGTGAATCAATGCCATAATAATTATCTAATAATTCCTAAATTTGTGTTTAACCATTTTCAAAGCATTGTCTACCTATGTATTATTTCAATAATGTAAGAAATCACCTGTAGAGCAGACCTGAGTACACTCCTAGATTACAAAACTATTGTTTTCCATTTTTTATCTCCATTAGAATAAAGTGTTTAAGGGTACGGGGCTTGGAGTCAAATAGCCTGGGCTTGTTTTAATACCTTCTCTCTCTTTAGTTTTGAAAAAATTGAATTGACACACTTCATCATGAAAGACATGGTAGTGATTAATACCTACCTGGCCATGTAACTTGAGGACATCATAGGAATATGATTTTTTGAATAAATGAAAGTATTTCATGAATAACAGGAACAACTGTGCTTTATGATTTTCAGGAGCAGCATCAAACATAGTTGTAAGATGATTATTTAGGCATTTATGTAATGTGACAGAACTTTCCAGTCATGATGATATATGGAGATGGCAATAGTATCTTAGAAAAAATTCTTTATGTTTCTAACCCCTAATAAACTATTCAATGATCCCCCATTGTTCATTTTCATTTTCAATGTTAGTTCAATTATGAAAGCTCCATTTTAATATAGCAAATATGTTATATTTCTCTAGATAATGTAATGTAAAGACATAAATAATTTTGGCTATAATACAAAACATTTATTTAGCCTCACCACAGACAATACTTATACATGACAGGTGCTTAACAGTGATGGATTTGATCCTACAGGAAGTTAGTTAAGTTATTCAGGCAATGGATTTTTATTTGGAAAGTTTCCCTAAAACCTCTCTTGTAATAGCTAATTGTCCTATTTTCTATTATTTGACAGCTGTGGTTATGTTTATTCTGCACCTGATTCCCTACCATATGTATCACAAAAATAATTCTTGGGACTTATATATATCTTTATAATTGCTAGTAGGATAAGGCAATATTCTTATGAGAAGAGAAATCCATGTTTCTCAAAGAAATACATTCAAGTTACTTCTACGTTAATAGTTCGGGAAGTAGAGGAAGATGCCATAGATTTATCTAATAAGTTGAGGTTACAAAGTAGATTTAAATTTCTCAGCAGGTCAAATGTAATACTAAAACATAAAAACAACTTTTTCTCTAGCTAACAAGGAAGCTCACAGGGACCGGAATATTTCAGAGTTCAGCTATTTTTATATTCTAGACTTAACTTTGATTAAACAGTCTCTTGTTCTATTGTACAGTGGTGGCAATTCACTTGCATATTACATAAATAGTGTCGAAAGCATTGAAACAAATTTCTAGCCAAGTAGATACTTAGAGAAATAAGTAGAGTTCTTCAATCAGCGCCTATGCCAGCTGCAACACTAAATATTCACTTAGTACAGACACTCAACTGTAAGTACAGAATGCTAAGTTCTGTACAGCTGTTTCCCTGGTCTCCCCCCCAATTCAGGCAAAGGTTGTTGACTATTTTATTTAATTTTGTCTAAATTTAAAAGCTATGTGACATGATATGGAGATTTACTCTATATTGATTCAATTTATATTCACATTTTATTTCATTAGCATATTCATTAGCATTTCTATTGTGTTTCATTGTGAATTAGAACATGAGAACTAATTCTTCCACTTAATATCAACTTTTAGCAACTGATATCTTTATAGTTATTATTTTGCTGTGATACAAAGATTAAATTTTATTTTAGAGAATTCTAACATCATTCTGATTAGCTCTCACTTTCTATAATGTTCTTTTAAATTTGAGGCAGCATTCCATTCCAAAATAGTCAAACGATATTATACTCCTAAAATGATCTTACCTTACTTTTGATATCTTTTCAGTTATTCTTATTAACATTATGCTTCTTGAATCACTGAAGTGCCTGAACTCAGCTGAAATGACTTTTATACAATGCTCTCCATGTGAAATGGTGACACTGTTTTTTTAACATTAGATATTTTTTAGTATAACCTATAGCTTCTCCCCATTCATATTTATCTGTATTTCTTTATAGCTTCTAACCCAGAAATACAAGAAGTAGCAATATGGTGTAGAAACATCCCTTCACTGGAATTGGACCTCTTATCGTCTATATCTACTTGTATCTTGCTGACCCCATCTCACCTCCTAGAATTGAGTGTAAGAATTAACCCATGTGCTGACAACACAAATTTATATCACTAGTCCAGGTTTTACTCTCCACACACATACTTAAATTGGATCTTCATACTCACTGTTCTATACTCACATGCCTATTGGACATCTCAGACTGTGTGTGACCAATCTGAACACCTGCTTTCCTTGCCAAACCTTCTCTACTTTTAAACTGTCTCACTCCAGGCAATAGCAGTACTTCCGGTTGCTTAGGCTGAAATTGGTATCATCGGTGACTCTATTCTTTCTCTCACTCTATAAATTCAGTTTCAATAAAATTAAGTTTGCTCAACCTTCAAAATTCTCTGTAACCAGGAACTGATATTTTCAGCATTTCCACTGCTACCACCAAGTTTCCCATATGGATCTCTATAATAACCTTCAAAGAGATTTCCCTGCTTCTACCATTGATCTTATGTTCTATTATTTCTGAACCATTCAAATGGCTTTTAATGCAAGTCATAGCTTGTCACTCTTTTGCTCTAAATCCTAAATAACTTAGAGTTATATTATCTACAAGTTACCTATTGTATTATCACCTATCCCATTCCTCTCTCAGGCAATACAAACACAGGCTTCCTTGATACTCCTGCAACATGCCATGCATATGCTCATCTTCTGGAATTTGCCCTAGCTATTTCTTCTGCATGGATTGCTCTTTCCCCAGATATGTACATGGTCAACAAGCCCACCTCTTTCTTTCCTCGAATGTCACTTCCTCAGTGAAACATATCCTGACCACCATTGCATAATGTCATATTCTCATACCTCCCTCTCCAATCTGCCTTCTCTCTTAACTAGTTATATACTACTGATCCTTACCTGGCTCTTTTTATAGTACTTATCACTCTCCAATATTCTATAGTATAACTATTTTTTTAAAATTTTCTTTTGTCTCTCTCCACTAAAATTTAAGCTACTAAATTCAACAACATAACATTAGATACGACCTTGTTTTATTCTGATGTATCCAAGTACCTAAGCAAGTGCTTGGCAGTTTGCAGGTGCAGAGTGAATATGTATTGAATATATAGATTTCCAGTTTATCTCAAATTATATAGCCTGAGGTTAGCCTGTAGCTAAATATTATACTCAAAATTTGTTCATGACATTAAGTTACTATTTTAACATACCCAATTTGTACAAAAAATAAGAATGCTTTGAAATAAAACTGGAAATTCAAGCCTTGTGTACATTTTGCTACCTCATGCATATTAAACTGTGTTTTTTAATTCCTTTCTGCAAAAGCAAACGCTCAGTTATCTTATATATTCATTGTAGTTATAGTCAAAGTTCATTCATGCCAGGATCTTTCTTGAGAGGACTTCTCCCATGTATATATATGTCTTTTTGTATATTACCTCATATGTACTTCTTTTTAATTGATCTATATAATTGCATGCCTTATCTCTGCATTATTATTTTTTGCTTAATTCTACTTTAATTCCTTGTAGAATATGAAATAATCACTTATGTTTCTAAGTTACTTATCCTATATAGCACTATTAATTTATGATACAGCATAAATAATAATCAGTTCATAAATGTGAGTAGCTTCCTTTAATAAATTATTCTAGATTATGATTGAGGAAACATCTGGTTAGAACTCAGTGGAATCAATTTTCAGCATCACAGTCTCAAAGTTATGTGTGTGATTCCCTGATTCATTCTGTTTTAAAAATATGCCCCTGAGTGCAGTTATGGAAGACAAAGTACTGGTGTCAGTGGTATCCTTGCAGAATGTCATTATAAGCAGCAGCTATGACACAATGAAAGTGTAGCTGGCAGTAAACCATGAGCCATATCAATTACATTTGAAAGTAAAATATTTTCAGTAATGAAATATCTTAGTTTGCAGTGGAAGTTATTAAAATCTTTAGAAGAAGATATTTCTCTACCCTGGTACAACTCAGGAATTTTTGTATTCTAGCTAGCATATTTGCTTCATGCTTTAAATATTTTGTTCTCTAAAAATGATGGCTGTGCTGACAGCTCTCTCTTTCTTCTTCTAAGAATATCTCAGGTAGAAGATATGAAGTTCCTAACTAACATTTCACACTAATATTTCATTTGTGGACAAGTATCTGTCAGCTATGACTCTAATAAGACACTCAAATAGAGATGTGTTCCAAGTGATAACTAGTAACTTCAGGTAGTACGACTTTCACACAAGTAATTTCCATCTTAATCATCTCAAGATAAATTTAACATGTTCTTCAAATTGAAGGTTATATTATACAATAGAAAATAATTTCTTACTTCTCTGTAGATTTCTGTAACAGGAATCCAAAATGATAGTATTCTATAAAATTTAGTAATTTTTAGCTATAAAAAAAAATTCTAGGCTTGTACAAACCTCAGTGTGAGAAAATACCATATTTGTCATGTTCAGAGAAAAAGGGTGATTAAAAACAAAAACAAAAACTGATTCCACAGAGGGTGGGGACAGCTCAGGAGTTCAGGCATGGACACCGTCTACCTATTTTTCTACTTTATGCTAGGATAGAAGAAGCATCCAAAAAATGCAAGGGAAAAATTCTAAGAAGCCTAAAAACACACCATTTGGATAATAGCATGGATACTTTAATTGGAAAATACAGTATTTTCAGTCTCCTTTTTATCTCTGTCATTCCTTAGTTTATACTTGACATTTTTCAACTGGATTAACTACAAAAGCTAACATCACAGACTCTGAAGCTCCTCATCACACTGAGATTAGAACAAATTTTAGTTGTAACTTTTGCTATTTTTTTCCTCCAACCAAAGGCATTTGTTCTTTTTATAGAAAATCTTGTTATATCTAAATATATATGATAAAGGAAACAAAAATGCTCTAAATTTCAAAATTTTGGTATAGTTATGACACTTTATATATTTTTATTTTCACATAATTAACATTTGCCTATACATAATTATGCAGTTTATTCTGCAGATATTTATTTAATTCTTAGAGTATGGCAGGCATTGTTCCTGATACCAAGAATACAACATTGATAAAACAAATTTTATGCTCTTATGGAGCTTGTATTCCAGTAAGTGAGAGACAGGCAATGAACAATAAATAAATGAATATACCAAAACAGAATGCAAAATAAATAAACCCAGTGTAAGGGGAATGGTTATAGTAGGCCCTGGGGAGATGGTGTTCTGTGTTAGCATTGCTGAGGAAGATCTCTTGATAGTATGACATAAATGCAAGAGATGTAAATAATTGGGAGCACAACTCATATTACTAATTTTTTAATGGTTTCACAGTATTCCTCTCTATTTATGGGTAGTGATATTTAAATAGACTCTTAATGTTTAAATTTTATGTTTACTTTTTTATCATATTAATGGACTTCAATCAGTATATATAACTTATATTTCTAATATTTTCCTAAGAATAGACATTTAAATGTAGAATTACTATGTAAAAATTTAATATTTGTAATGATTAACCAATGTTGATATACTTTTCAGAATGCAAGTAATAATGTATATTATTACTAGAAGTATACAGTGTTGCTCAACTTCTTATATGAAAGTGAATATTGCTTACTAATTTTTCATTTTTATTACTAGAAAAAAATGGTTTGTTTTTTAAATTATTTCACTGAATACTAATGTAGGTAACCATGTGGAACAATTTTTCATCATTCTCAGTTTGTACTTTGTTCAGGTGTTCAAGTGCCAATAGATTGATCAATTAGTTTACTCTGACTCTTTACTCTCATCCTTATGCTTACTTAATCCCAGTAACGTCTCACCATTGAACAATAGTTTAGAAACTTTTTCTGCAACAAAAAATAAGTTTTCCAAACAAAATTTTAAGCTTTGAGGGTAAAAATAAATAAATTCATAGACCCATTGTGGCTGAGAGGGCTCAAGGATAAGTGAGTCTATATCTAGCCTACCCATCTCCTCTCTAGTGGAATCAAATGGAGTCCTCTAAACATTTTTTTAATGGTCCTTGGGAAAAAGTATATACTTCTTAAGATTACTCATGATTTTGCTAATTTTAAAAGTCATTTTTTCACCTTTCGTCTCCTAAACTCTAGTCATAGACATCAAATTGAAATTTTTCCATGAATGTCATAATCTTACTTTTCTGCCTTTTTTCAGCCTTTTCCTTCTATAGAGAATGCACTCTCCCGTCATCGTCCACTTCAACTCAAAAACCACTACCTGTTGTTCAAACCTTAATGCAATATGCCTTGCTCCCAACACTCTTCCAACTTAGGTCAGACATACTTGTTCGGTTTTCAAGGTAGAATACAGCATTCACAGCACGTCTTCAGCATCGTAACCTGTGTTTACTTTTTGTCTCTTACGCTAAATTCCCTGAGAATGGAGATGATGTCATAATTCTTACATTAGTTTTTATCATTCAGTAGATGATCAAGAAATGATTCTTAAATAAATAGAAACAAGAACAGTCTTTACCTTTCACTCATTTTGACATATTCCTAGAATCCCCAACAACATTTTAAACAATTCATCTCACACATCAATGACTGATTATCTTTAGAGCAAACGTCAGTCATGTTACTTAGTGCTGAAAAACATTCAATATTTTCTTGTTGCCTACCAAGCTAAATCAAAGTGTCATAGCTTAATTTAAAAAATCTTCTACACTATAGTCCCAGTCTGTAGCCTGGTAAGAAGACAACCTGCCTGCAAAATCTGCAAACTTCTTAGCATGGCTTACCACTGTTTCTCCAATATCTGCCAGTAGTCATTGCATTATGAAGGACTCACCTTGTTATTCATAATGCTTATCCACATTAATTACCATGCCCAATCCTTCCCAGTTGGTGGGGGGAGCTGTGCAACTCTATCTGAACTCTTATATGACTTTGTAATTCTCTTGTAGCACTTATTATGGGCCATCTTTTAAAATTACTATTTGTTTTGTTACTTACATGCACTTAAAGATTTTTCTCTTCTGTGTTCCACAATATCATGTTTATATTTCTGTCACAGTAACACTAAGTGTTATTAAAGTTATGAGTTTACACATTTCTTATTCACCTTTGGGGCCTCAGAAGTTAGCATAACACCTGATATAACAGATATTAACTAACTGTTAATCCATACACCTAGTTATTATTCTGGACCTGCTCATAAACTCTGTACTAAAGAAAAGCTCTTATTCCATTCAGTGCAGTGTTTTAAATATAACAGACAATCTATACATTTTTTGTGGAACTGAATTAATAATTGACCTAATAATGAGAAGATACCACCAAATTATTACTGGATGAGTTTAATATCTATTCTCAACCTTTGCTCTCTGAGTAAGTATTTTTCTACTATTGTACTTGACTCTCTGAATCTTAGCTTCATAGATGTTATTCATATCTTGTTACCATTTATACATCAAGAAGGTGAAACTTCTGTTTTGTTAGGGAATATGTCCATATTGATCAAAATTAATATTGAATAGATTATCTCTTTTCTGTATTATTTCAGAACATTAAAAACTACTTTAAAATATAAGATGAACCTGAAATATCTTATGGTTCCAGGAAATCAAGAAGTGAGTGAAAATAAGATGGGACAGATCTAAAAGAAATACAAACTTGAAGAAGTATTCATGACCAAAACTTGAGCAAAAAATTTTTAAGTGATAGTATTAGATTAGAAAACATAAAATAAATATTTATGAGTACATGTGAATATGAATAATAATTCACTCAGTAAATATTTGAAGGAGAAGAGATAATTTTTCATTAAATAAAAATTTAAACTAACATATGTAAAAGGAATTAAGGACACATAAAATCACCATTAGGCAAACACCACAGTAATAATTTTTCCAGTAACAGTCAACAAAGGGATGCTAAAATTGGTAGGTATAGAGATCTAATGTACAGCATGATGACAGTAGTTAAAAATACTGTATTAAACATTGAAACTTTTTTGAGAGAATAGAATTCAGATCTTCTCATCACAAACAAAAATAGTAACAATGTAAGCAGAAGATATGTTAATTAGATCGACTATAATAATTATTTTATTGTGTATCAAGTCATTATGTTGTATACCTCAAATATACACAATATTGATTTAATAGTAAATTAAAAATTGAATAAAAAAACAAAACCAAGTGACAAAATGTAAGTAGAAAGAGGATATTAACATAATATCAATGTTGTCTTAAGATATTTATCAATTACAAAATAAAAAATAGAAACATTGCATTAGAAAATCTGGCAGACATCAGCTTAGTCAAGTTATTGAGGATAACGCCACAAGTAATAAGACATACTGACATCTTAAATACCTAATATGATGAATGAGAATGATACAACAGCAATTCCATGGTAGTCTTGCCAATAAAAGGATAACATTAATCTAATTATGGAAAAGAAAAACCATCAGACAAATTCATATTGAGAGACATTCTACAAAATAACTGTCTAGGAGTCACCAAAAGTATCAAGGAGAATAATGAAGGACAATGAAAGAATAAGAAACTTTGCAGATTACAGGAGACCAAGAAGAAATAGACAAACAAAACATGGGATTCTTTATTAGATTTTGGAATGGAAAAAGGTAAGTAGGAAGAAATTTCATAAAATTCAAATAAGCTCTATGACTTATTTAACATTGTACCAATTAACATTGTACCAAATTAACATTGTACCAATGTTAATTTGCTGGACTTGACAATTATACATGGCTATATAAATTGCTAACATTGGAGAAAGATGGGTAAAGAGTATATGTGAACTGTGATTTATTTTTGCAAATATTCTGTATGTTTAAAATTATTTCAAAATAAAATGTTTAAAAAGTACTTGAGGAGTCTTTACAGATACACTTTATCTTGGTAATAGTCCACTGAGTCATTTGGTCAAGGATGTTATAAAATCAAATGATTACATTTTTTCTCATCTACAAAATACTTATATATGTGTGTATGTATGTGTGTGTGTGTGTGTGTGTATATATTCATTACCTATTTATTATTTATTAAGAAAGACATTAAGATTAAATCATATGCAAAATTTGGAAATGCAAATCATAACCACAATGAGAGAACATCTTACTCCTGTTAGAATAGCTATAATCAACAGGAAAAGTAATAATAAATGTTGAAGAAGATGTGGAGAAATAGGAGCTGGTGGGACTGCAAATTGGTACCGTCACTACGGAAAACAGTATGGAGGTTCCTCAAAAACTAAGAATTGATGTACCATATGATCCAGCAATCTCTCTACTGGTATTTACCCCAAAGACTTGAAAACTCATATCTAAAAAGATATTTGCACACCGATGTTCATAGCAGCATTGTTCATAGTGGCCAGGACATGGAAGCAACCAAAGTGGCCTACGATAGATGATTGGCTAAAGAAGCTGTAGTATATATATACAATGGAATATTACTCAGCCATAAGAAGAAATGAAATACTGTCATTTGCAACAACATGGATAGACCTTGAAATAATCATACCAAGCAAAATAAGGCAGACAGAAATGATTGAAATCACATGGTATCACTTATATGTGGGATATACACCCAAAAGCAACAAATGAATAGGACAAAGAGAGACTCATGGACATGGACAATGGACTAATGGTTACCAGAGGCGGTGGGGGAAACAAATAAAATGTTAAAACAAACAAACAAACAAACAAACAAATAAATAAAATGTTAAAGAATTCATATGCAAAATTTAAAAATAGTTATTTTAAGATTCTAGTCAAGATGTCAGAGTAGTTAAATTTTGTTCTCACCTTTTCTCATGACCACATCAAAATTACAACTAAATTACAGAACAATCATTATTGAAAATCACCTGAGGTCTAAATGAAAAGAAATCCTTTAAAGATAAGTGAAAATCATGTTGAAACTGACTCTCCAGTCAAGGGTTCCAGTGCCAGGGAAAGAAGTCACCATAACTTCTGGCTGTGAAAACCAGTGGAGATTGTGGCTGAGTGAAACAGGTGGCTGCTGGAGTTTTAGGAATTGCTTTTAAAGGGCTTGCTCATAGACTTACTTACTGACAAACTCATATGCTCTGAGCTCTAGGCTGAAGCAGCAACTTGAAAAGCGACAGGGATATACAGGGAGGAAGTGAATTGTCTATACTCAGGGCAAAGTATGGAGAGACAGCTCTCTCCCAGACAAAGTGCTGGAAGGTGCCATTGTGCCTTTGTTTAGCCCTTCCCTGACCCAACCCACATATGTAGGCAGGTGCCATATTTGGGTGTAGATTGGCTAATACCATTAGCTCTGTACTGGTAATTCCCTGAGAGCTCACGACCCATCTTGTGGTCCTAACCAAGCCGCTTCTCGTGACTTTTCCATACAAACAGTCTATCTTGGCTCATGTTGATGACTTTCTTAAAACCTCTCAAAGGTTCACAGACCCCAAACAAGCAGCATCTGGCTTCAGCCACGCCCTATATATTGCTAAGCAGCCCCAAGCCTGGCATTCGTGGCATCCAGCCTCAGTTTGCAGTTTAACCTCTCCCAGTCACTTCTAAGCCCGACACAAGTGGCAATCATTTGCAGATCACTTTGTTGCTCACACCAAGTGTCCCCAGGCAGGGCATAGGCAGGGGCTAAGCTTAATCTGCATCAGACCCCTTCCCAAGAAGCCTTAAAACCAAAACACCCACTGGCCAGTTTTAAACCATATCAGAGTACTACCCAATCACTTCCACAAATGATATACCCAAAGGGCAGGCACCAGAGACCAACTAAAGCCATTCTTGCTCTGTACAGTCAACCCCTGTACAACAGCTCCTCTACTGTAGTCATGGCGAGTCCTCACAAAAGCAGCCTGGGGGTCAGTCCCTCCCACTGATGCAGCAGTTAAGGCTCAACTACAACAGGAGAACACATATTAGCCACATAAGGGAAACTCCTGGAGCAGCCAGTTCAGATGACCATGGACACTGCTCCACTGGATCCCACAGTATACCTATTACATAAATAAGGCTAGTCGACTAGGAGATATAGAGACTCTACTTAATACATAGAAACAAACGCATGGAGGCAGCCAAAATGGGAGACAAAGAAATGATCCAAATTAAAGAACAAAACAAAACTCCAGAAAAAGAACTAAAAGAAAAGAAAAAGAAAACAGAATCTAAAAATATGAGGGTAGGGGCCTTTCAGACATTATCAAACATATCAATATTTTCATGGTAAGCTACCTGGAGAAGAGAGCAAGGAATTGAAAATCTATTTGAGAAAATAATGACAGAAAACTTCCCTAATCTGGTGAAGGAAATAGATATACAAGCCCAGGAAGTATGGATTAAATGCTCCAATCAAAATACATAAGGTGGTAAAATGGATAAGAAAACAAGACACTTAACATATACTGCTTACAAAAGACTCGCATCGGATTGAAAGACAGACTGATAGGGAAGAGATGGAAAAAGACATTTAATGAAAATGAGAATGAAAGAAAAACAAAGTTGGCAGAGCAGTACTTATATCCAAAAAATAAACTTTAAAACAAAGTCTATAAGAAGAGACAAAGAAGGACCCAGTAATTCCACTTCCAGGTATTTTTATCCAAAGAAACCAAAACACTAATCTGAAATGACATATGCACCCATATGTTTATTGCCGTATTATTTCCAAAGCCAAAATAAAGAAGCAACCTAAGTGTTCATCAATAGATGAATAGGTAAAGCAGAGGTGGTACATATGTACAATGGAATATTACTCAGCCATAAAAAAAGAACAAAATTTTACCATCTGCAAGAGTATGGACAGACCTAGAGGGTATTGTGCTGAATGAGATAAGTCAAAAAAAGAAAATACTATATAATTTCACTTACATGTGGAATTTAGAAAACAAATAAACAAATGAAAAACAAAAACAAACTCACAGAGAACATTTTTTGGTTGCCAGATGGGAGTTCGGAAAGGTGTGTGAAAAAGGGGAAGGGATTAAGAAATACAAATTGGTAATTACAAAATAGTCATGGGGATGTAAAGTACAGCATAGAAAATATAGTCAATAATATTGTAATAACTGTGTATGGTGTCAGATTGGTATTAGATTTATTGTAGTGATCACTTCATAAGGTATATGAATGTCTAATCACTATGTTACATATCTAAAACTAATATAATATTGTATGTCAAGTGTAACTGAAAAATAAAAAAAAACAAAAAATGTTATTTGAGATTTGATATTTTATATTCAATATTGTTAAACAGATATAAATTATATTGAAAACTAATAAAAATCAGAAATTAGAAAATTTAGCATTTTGAGATAGTTTTATTCCCAATAAACAAATATTTTTCCTTTTATGCACATTTTAGTTGTTGTTTTTTTGTGTGTGTGGCACTATGTTAACAGGACAGAAATCTGTTTGGCATGACATTGTTATTTATTAAATTAATAACATATCACCAACTGCATGCTAACCTTGTGCTACCATCTGTTTGTGAATAAACAGACATTTCCAATAAGATAAATCACCAAATGTTTCTTCATATTATAAGTAAAATAATGATTCATAATACAGCAAGTGAGGTCAAGTTAGGATCTTAGAACTGTAGCAATTTGGCAACCTTTAAAATATCACAGTTGGCCACCTTTTAAAATATCATACCTGCAAGGAGAAACTACCAAAGCTATTAGAGGTTTATTTAACGCAGCATTGCTGATTCTACTGGGTAGACTCCTTCAGAGATGGCACATGTTTAGCTATCATTTCTGCAATTTATTGCCTCAGGACAGATGTACTACAAACAATTTATTCCCTTGTGATTTGCTGTTTTATTTGTGAGGAACTATCCAAAAGAAATAAAGACAAAATGCTCTAATCTTTTGACCTTACGTATTGGTCACCTGACTAATATTGCTCCCATAATTCTAAATGATGCCAAATTGAAAGAATAGATGAAAACAGAAAATTATGAAAGTATATCAGTAAACTAATATTACAGCTAGATTTCTTTAAATTTTAAATTAAAAAAAATTAAAAGTATACAGAAATTACAAATGTAAATTTATCATCATTTCATGGGTTAGGTATCCACATTACTATTTATTAAAAAAACCCCTATAATTTCCTGTTAGTCTCTTGTTCTCTTGCATATTTTAATAAATGCACTGGCTTATTTATTTTGTATTTTCAGGAAAATAAACTAAAAACTAATATCAAAAAATTTTAACCATCTGGTAAGACATTTACCCCATCACTTATGCAGATATTTAACTGTGGAATAAAGCCAGCAAAATAATGCATATCATTTGAATTTACATGTGGGCATACAATGTACAATTTTCATTAAATAAAAATTTATATTACTTTTTTACACCTCTTCCTATCTCCTTGTGCTCTACTCACCTGTCACACTGTTCCCTGGTGATGGGGAATAGAAACATGATGGCATTGCTTATATATTTAGGTCAGAAGATATGGAAGAATCATTTTTCTTCACTTTATAACCTACAAAACTGATTTCCCATTGCAGCAGGTAAGAGAAGGCTGCAGAAGGGAAGGGAGAGGGGGAAAACCAGATACTAAACTACAGCACATTAGACTAAAATACTCTATAGAGAATGGTTTGAGTTTACCTCCTTATATAAAGTCAGGATAAATTATGTTTGAGAAAGAAATAAAGAATTAAGCTAGTGTCATCATCTGGGAATAGGTGTTCAAATATGTTTAGCTCATTCTCCTCAGCAAAATACCTGAAAGGCAGCCTATTAGAAATATATGAGATTTCTTTCTTTTATCGCCAAAATACAAACACTTACCATCTTTTGCCTCTGTACTATTCTCATAGAAAATGCATTGACTCTCCATATACCATCTGTCTTCAGAATTGGAAACAGTAAAATTCTTCTGCTTGAATCTGTTGATCAGAGTACCACATTTATACTCTGAACTCATTGGCAACTGATTTCAGAAAACATATTTAACATGTGATCCTATATTCATGAATTTTTATGTTTGACTGGTTCATAGAGATAATCTGGTCACATCTGCACATTTCCAATAAAAGTTAAACTTAATTCTTAATTGCATACTTCCTTTACATGAAAAAGAATGTTCCTTTTCTGAAATATTTTAATTCATGTCCTGTCCACATCTAGAGTAGAGAATAATTCTGTTCAACCTCCTCAGTGGAAAATTGGGCTGCTCCTCAAAAGTTTACTGAGTTCATTGAAGTGGCAAAAATTTAAAGTACAACTTGAGGTCAGTTTTTAATTTCTAATGATTTTGTTTTTTAAAAAAGTTAAAGAGCTACTTCAATGTTATTATTATCAAAATTATTGGTAGGGAGTTCAATCTCTTTCATTTGTGACCCCATCACTGGTTACTTTATGATCCTCTTAGGATTTAATGTGTTTTATATTCATAGTGATGACTAAAGTTGCAGAGTATAAAATAAAATTTTATTATGGACAGTATTCAAAGTTTCAAATAGTACATGCTTTTATTTGTTTCAGGATTAGTACATTTACTGATGAAATGACTAATCCCTAAAATCTGTAAAACAATAACATATAATTGAATTTATGGACACTCATATGAGAAAAAAATCACCTTAGTTGGCAGTCTCATTTTATAACTCTCTTCTGACATTCATGTAAATGCATTCACAAACGGGATGCAACAAACTTAAGCATGGACTGTAAACATCATAAGAAATCCAAAGAAGAAAATTTCAAACGTGATGGATATAAATCAACCAGAAATGTTTGGTAGTTCAAAGGTTTTATTGCCACTTAATTAGAAAACATTATCAGGTAAACGTTGAAGGTATTAAAATTAGAATCACTTTTTCTTCTTGGAGAAGAGAAAATTAAGAAGAGATAATTATAATTATTTTTAAATACTTGAAAAATTGTGCTTTCAGTCGGGTTAGACGAAGTTTTGTTGCATAAAATCTACCTGAACAATTTCAGTAGCTGAAATCTCAGTAGTTGAAAACAACAACTTATTTTTCATGCTACCAACCAATTTCAGGTAAGTGGCAGCTCTCTCTAGAGCAGAGGCTCCAAACCCCAGGCTGAAGACCAGTACCTATTAGGAGCCAGACAACACAGCAGGTGAGTGGCAGGCAAGAGACTGAAGATTCATCTGTATTTGCAACAGTTCCCCAGCGCTAGTATCACTGCGTCAGCTCCACCTTAGACCAGGCATTAGACTCTCATAGGAGAACTGGTCCCTGGTGCCAAAAAGGTTGGGGACCGCTACGCTAGAGTGTGCTCTCTCAGAGACTTAAGATAATAGATTTTTCTTCATGTGTAATGTTATCTGTCATCATGACTACTGATAGGGAACAAGATAAATCATGCACCAGTTATTCACAGTGTCTGCCCATCTAGCTTATATCCTCTTACATTTCATTGCACAAAGGAAGTCTGAAGCCATATTTGACTTAAATGAAGTAGGCAGTGCAGTCCTGTAATGGGCCCAGAAAGAGAAGAGCTAGAAATGTTGGAAAACAGCACTAACTACAACTGCCATGCAGAAGACTGATACCCTCCTCATCCCTGGTGAGACAGGTGAGCTGATGTATATATGGGTATAACACTCCTAAAAGTATATACAGATTCTTACACTTTTCATTATGCATGGAACTAAGATAAATAGCATTAGTTAATTTAATATTATTTAAGTAATGAATTTATATAGTTCAAACGTAAAAATTATAGAAATATCATACACTGAAATCTCCTTCCCATATTCCATCAGTCACTGTACTTTCCTGACTTGTATAAGTAACCACATTTATCATTTTATCTTTCCAGAGATTTTTTAATGCTAATTCAAATATATATTTATTCTTACTCTTTCTTAATAAAAATTAGAATTCATAAAAGCATTTTACAATCATGTGTGTGATTAAACCAATCATTTAAATACTCCATGGCTTAGATAAGATTGTGTAATACAAATATTCTTGAACACAAGCTATAATGGTGTCAGCATTTCTCCTGGGAAATCAGTGACGTGAAAGAGTGCTAGTACAGAAGGATAATGTTGAGTTCTCTAATATGAAAAACTGTAAATGTATGGAAAATTTTGTACTTTATCATGAACATTTTCTAATACCATTCTCCAAGGATTTAGGTATACCAGTATGTTATGATTTGAGAACACAAAAAATGGAGAAATATAACAGTTTATTCACTCTGCTTAAAAGGAGAGATAGGATCAATTGTGAGAATATGTACTAAGACGTGTCTTGAGTTTTGATAATAGTTCTGTCTATGACTTAAGCAATACATTTATGCTTTCCTCACAGGTCAATGAGAAAGATTTCAAAAACTGTGACCTATGCCTGACAACAACTGGAACCCTTATTTTTTCTTGTTTATATTGTTGTAGTTAAGAGATTGAATCTGTGGTCAGATTGGCTCTGTTCACATAACAACCAGGTCACTCAGAAAATCTATAAACCCAAGTATTATAGACTGGATATTTGTGTCCCTCAAAATTCAGATGTTGGAACCTGATCTCCAATTTGTTAGTATTAAGAGTTAGGTCTTTGGGAGGTGATTATGTCATGAGGATGAAGTCCTCATGAATGGGCTTAGTTAGCGGCCTTATAAAAAAAGTCCTGAGATAGTCAAGATGGTGGATTAGGTAAACACTGTGCTCGCCTCCTCTCACAACCACATCAGAATTACAACTACAGAACAACTATGATTGAGAATCACCCAAAGACCAGCTGAACAGAAGTCCTACAAAGAACACACAGAAGAAGCTACCGCATGAATTGTAAAAGGGGTAGAAATATAGACCAGGTTGGTTCCACACACCTGCGCATGGCAGTTAAAAATCAAAAGGGATATCTCAGCTGTGAAGGTCCTCCCAGAGAAGTAAGGGGTCCTGATACCACACCAAACACCTCAGCTCAGGGACACACAGGAAGGACGACAGCTGGAGGAGCAGCTTTCTCCCTGACTGAAGTGCTGGCAGAGGCCACTGTTCCTTTGTTGCGCCTACCCCAATCTCAGCGTGCAGAGTCAGGTGGCCGCCATATCTGAGTCTCCATTAACCTGGCTGACAATGCTTGCCCTGCCCTGGTGATTCTGAGATTCCACCCTGCCCAATTAAAGGCCAACCCAAGTACTTCTGGCAGTTTTACAAATAAACTTCCTGTCTTGGCTCATGCTGTGAACTTCCCAAAAATCTCTGAAAGGTTTACAAAACCCAAACAATTAGCATCTAGCTCAGCATGCCCTGTATTGCTTGCTGAGCAGACACAAACTTGGCACTAGTGGCAGCTGAAGTAGGTTTGTGGCTTGGCCTCTCAAGGCACATAAAAGACCAGCATGGCTGGTGGCCACCTTCAGATTTCTTAGTGGCTCATGCCAGGTGGCCCTGCACAGGACACAGGCTGCAGCTGAACTTGGCCTATAGTGGAGCCTCTGCCAGAAGACACTGGCCTACATGCCTGGTGGCCAGCTATGATCTAAGCCAGAGCACCACCTGGGGCCATATCTGAAGATAACACACCCAAAGGGCAGAATGGGCAGGCACCAGAGCCTTGCTAAAGGGAATCCCATTCCAGAGTGTCAGCCCCTACACATCACAGCTCCTCCGCTACAGTCATGACAGTCTTTACTACCAATCAACTCAAGGGTCAATCTCTCCACCTGATGTGCAAACAGCAATGAAGGCTCAATTATAATAGGAGGACACACACAATTCATACAAGGGACATACCTGGAGCACCTGTCTTAGGTGATGAGAGACTGTGCCACTGGGCCCCACAGCATATCTACTACATAAGGCCACTCTACCAAGACTGGGAGACATAGTATCCCTATCTAATACATAGAAAAAAACACAGGGAGGCAGCCAAAATGGGGAGACAAAGAAACATGCCCCACATGAAAGAACAGAACAAAGCTCCAGGAACAGAACACAACAAAATGGAGACAACCAATCTACCAGATGCGGAGTTCAAAACACTGGTGATAAGGATACTTAATGAACTTAGGGGAAGAGTAGATGAACTCGGTGAGACCTTTAACAAAGAGATAGAAAACATAAAAATAGAGATGAAAACATAAAAGGGAATCAGTCAGTAATGAAGAATATAATAACTAAAATGAAGACTACCTTAGGAGGAATTAACAGTAGATTAGATGAAGCAGTTCAAATTACTGATTTAGAACATAAGATAACAAAAAACAACAGCAACAAGAAAAACGCATCCGAAAAAAGTGAGGATAATTTAAGAGGCCTCTGGGACAATATCAAGCATACTAATGTTTACATCATGGGGGTGCCAGAAAGAGAAGAGAGACAGCAAGGGATTTAAAACTTATTTGAAGAAATAATGACAGAAAACTTTCCTAACCTGGCAAAGGAAATAGACATATAAATTCAGGAAGTTCAGAGTCCCAAGCAAGATGAACTCAAAAAGGCCCACACCAAGACACATCATAATTAAAATGCCAAGGGTTAAGGGTAGAGAGAATCAAAAGCACAAGAGAAAAGCAGTTAGTCATCTACAATGGAGCCCCCATAAGACTGTCAACTGATTTCTCAACAGAAACTTCACAGGCCAAAAAGGTCGCATAAAATATTCAAAGAGATGAAAAGCAAGGACCTACCATCAAGATTACTCTACACAGAAAAGCAATCATTTAGAATCGAAAGACAGATAAAGAGCACCCCAAACATGAAAAAACTGAGTTAATTATCACCAAGCTAGTATTACAGGAAATGTTGGAGGGACTTCTTTAAGAAGAAAAAGAAAAAAAAAAAGATAAAAAATATTAATAATAAAATTGCAACAACTACATATCCATCAAAAATTACTTTGAATGTAAATGGATTAGATGTTCCAATAAAAAAAAATAGGGTGGTTGTATGGGTAAGAAAACAAGACCCATACATATGCTGCCTGTGAGAGACTCACTTCACATCGAAAGACACACGCAGACTAAAACTAAAGGGATGGGAAAAGATGTTTCATGAAAAAGAAAACAAATGAAAAGTTAGGGTAGTAACACTTATACCAGAGAAAAGAGATTTTGAAACAAGGGTTATAACAAGAGACAAAGGACTCTATAATCCCACTTCAGTATTTATTTATTCGAAGAAATCCAAAACACTACTTCAAAGTCACATGCAAATGCACATGTTCATCGCAGCATTATTTACAATAGTCAAGATGTGGAGGATACCAGGGTGTCCATCAATAGATGAATAGATAAAGAAGAGTTAGCACATATATATAATGGGATATTACTCATCTAAAAAACAGAATGAAATCTTGCCACCTGCAGCAACATGGATGGACATAGAGAATATTGCACTGAGTGGAGTAAGTCAGACAAAGAAAGACAAATGCCATATGATCTCACTTATGTGTAGAATGTAAAGAACAAAGTAAATAAAACAAAACAGAAAACAGAAACAAACTCAGATACAGAGAATGTTTTGGGGTAGCCACTTGGGAGGGAGGATGGGGAGGAGTGTGAAAAATGGGAAGAGAGTAAGAAGTATAAATTGGTAGTTATAAAATAGTTATGGGGATGTAAAGTATACCATAGGGATTATAGTCAATAATATTGTAATAACTATGTATGGTGTCAGATGGGTACTAGATTTATTGAGGTGATCGCTTCATAAGTTATATAAATGTCTAATTACTATGTTATATACCTGAAACTGATATACTATCATATGCCAACTGTAATTAAAAAAAAAAATAAAAATAAAAAAAAGCCTGATAGAGATCCCTTGCCTCTTCTACCATGTGAGAACACTATTTATAAATCAGGAAGTGTCCTCATCATTCACTGAACCTGTTGGCACTTTGACCTTGTACTTTCCAGACTCCAGAACAGTGAGCAATAAATGTCTGTTATTTATAAACATATTAATTTATAGTATTTTATTGTAGCAGCCTGAACGATCTAAGACATCAGGCAAATTATTCAACCCTTGTAAACTCAAATAACTACATTATCTTAATTCATAATTTGTTTGTTTGTTTTTGAGGATTACATGCAACCACAAATAAAAAGCTGAATAGCAAAAGCATACAGTAATCACTCAATAAATGTGTGTAGTATTAATGTAGCCACTTACAACAATTTTTCATCTTCTAACATCAAAATTTAATCATTCTCTCAGTTGTATATCATTGCTTTTCAGCCCTGTCTGTTACATTTAGCTGTGATATTTGGTAGAAATTCTCATTCTAGCTTCTCTGAGTCACAGTTGCTACAAATGTGGCACTGATCACTGAGAACCAGTGCTAGTCAGAGTAAATGTTGCCTCTTGTAGAACTTTCAAGGGCTAATTAAGAAAAAAGAACTGTAGAATTTACAGTTGGTAAAAATAAAAGTAACATGCTTGGAAGACAATAAAAACAGGTTCCTAATAATCCAGACCCAAAGTCTTCACATTTGACTACTTTACCACCATGGCTAAGTGCACTGTTTCCCATCTGCTTTCTTTTGCATATGGCTCTCCCTAATCTCCCCTTAGAATTAAAAGTTACTGTTCTCAGACTTTTATAACTAATTTCTGGCCATTTCTATTCTGTTTCTGACTCAGATTACCTTTCCATTTTTTTTCCCTTAGGCTGTTCTCCAACATAATCATTCCTTCAATCAAACTGCTCTCTAAGCTCCTAAAAAAGTGACTTGAATTTTTTTATTTTTGTGCCTCTCAACTTGTGAATCTCTAAAAATATTTCCACTTTCATCAGACAAAAACTTGGTTATTTTTAAAATATAAATTAAAATGCCATTTAAAAATCTCACATATTTACCCTTGAATGATGAGTTTTCTTCTCTCAACTGCAATACATGTTAACTCTACCAAACAGAAAGCATTTACAGGGGAGATTTTAAGTTCATATAAGTTGACATTCTTGAGACATATTTAAGTTGATAGTCTTATTATCTCTCAATTTTTAACTTATCCCTCCAGTTCTTACAAGAACATTTTTTCATAAATATTATAAAATAATCTTTCATTGATTCTGAAATGAAGATTCTCTCTGTATTGATATACACACATGCACAAATGCACACCTGTGTGTGTATGCATTTGTGTACATGTGTGTGCACCCTCACAATCCAGGAGAACTCCAGATGCTATTCAAAGCTTTCTCATTTGCTCTTCAAAACAGGCGGGAATTGGGAGTGTTATGGCCAAGTAGATATGTTCAATTACATTTTCCATGTGTTGGGTGCATAAAATTAAGTTGAAATACACAAATATATTAGTTCTGATTTTGGCATATAACCATGTTATCTCACATTTGGCCTTTGATATGCCTTATATTGGAGTGAATAATGAGCACAAATTAAGGCACTTGGGGACTGTGTACATCACTATGCTTTATAGTTTAACTTAAATATATTGCATTTCTTAGATATGCAGTTCCAAATCTAAATCATCATTATAATCTCTTAGGAAGCTTAATCTTTAAAATCCCCAATCTCTGTATCAGGAATTACTGATTCAATTTGTCTGTCGATGGTCTTTGGAATCAGAACTTCTGGGATGCTCTCCAGGTGATACTTTGAGAACCTTCACCTCTAAGGATACAAAAATTCTTCAGGAAAACATAAAAGACATATTTTATAAAAATACATATTTTTGTCACTAAGGGTAGGTTGTGCTCCTGTCACTGAATGCATAAAAATTATTATATTGAGGATTTTTCTGACCAATCTTTAGTCACTTTTAAATTCTAGGATCTTTGAGAATATCATAAATTTCCATGTCTTAAGTATTGTATTCAACATAAAATAAAATTTAGAGTTGATGTGAGAATGTACAAGTATATGTTTCTCAAATGTGTTTATAAACTACATTTAACAATTATAATACTAGAAGTTTTAGATCCTTTTTAATTTTTCACATCTCTACTTAGGATAATATATTATACAAGCGGATGTGTAGCACTGAAGGGCTAGCCTGGGATGATGCCCAGTAAATGTAGTATAAGCTATTACTGAGCGAGTACATGACTGTCCACAGTCAATATTTTCACTGCTTTTCTGATTCCTAAAGTAATACCTGGATTTTGTGCAAAATAAAGAGAACTCCTCTACTCTGTCTATAAACTTTAAGTCAAAATTCTATCTATGCATGCTGATGGCAGAACTGAAATCTCAAGAGTTCTGAATTTTATGGATTTAAAGTTTAAAGATGAGGGATCTGAAGGAGGGGTAAAAGGTATCTCTTCAAGATGATAACTTTATCTTAGTGGGATTGTTACAGGAGAGAAAAGGGCTAAAAATCTAAAGGATATTCAATAGATACATCATGTATCACAGGATGTTTGTCATTGAGGATTTTCATGAGCTCATGAAATAATTGGTCTGCAACTGTAATTATGAAACCAAAGGCAAGTGTGTCTTTTGAGTGTTCACAGCTCTGTTGTATCTCCTTTACACTCTCAAACTCAAGCAAAGTTATTTCTTAGTGATAGGTAAATACAGTGGAAAAAAGGGAGTCACTAATACATAGTAAAAAACATCTTTCAAAGGCAAAAATCAAAGCTTCCAAGAAACCCTGCATCAATTGCTACAATGTAAATATGCAGGTATGCATGTGTGTATGTGTGTGTGTTTTGAAATGAGAGCTATAACTTTTGCCTCAATAATACTAGGGCAATATATTCAGTTATGACAAAAATTTAGGTAACTCCTAGGCAAGTATCTGTTGCTCACATTTTAAATAGTGGGCCCACGGCTATCGTGTTGAAATTACTACTGAAGCAGTTTTCCTATAATTATTAATTATTACTTTGACAGAGATTTGCTAGATTTAAAGAACCTGCTGTCAACTTTGGAAAAACAGGTAGTGGAATAATAAGTGATATTTACAAAGATAATTATTTATTTTCAAAAAAATATATAAAAGATGCTCTAAGTTTCCATATTAATTCTTAATTTTTATTGAGTTAAGTTTACTTAAGTGCACTATAATATTTTTAAGAAAATATGAATAAAATTGAACTAAATAACTACTTTTCTGAGAAATTGCAAGTACGAATATTTACTTTGTTCCCAAAGAGATAGTCTTTATAAAAATAGACATTTTTTTTCACCTTTCTACAAATAATTATCTAATACTTATAAGTTGCTTATCGTATGCCAAACACTACTCTGTGTTGTATATAACTGATTTAATCTTTGCAATAACTAAGTGGTAGGGCCTGACTACTTTCATTTTACAGATATGGAGGCTGAGGAACAAAGAGGTTCTGAGAGTTGCTCAGAATTACACAGTAAGGGTTGGAGTGTGATGGAGCCAGCAGGACCCAGGCTTCTATTTGTCTAAGCAGGATAATACCATGAGGCAGTAAACAAAATGCTTCACTGGGATTCTGGAGAACATACTGTCATGGATCAACTATTGTAATACCTGAAGAGATTCTAAGATCTTTATTTTAAAATAACTTCTTAAATCCCTCTTAATAACAATAAATAGGTTTGGAAGGCGGAGGAGAAACATAGGTACTCTTAAATTCTAATTGTAATAGAGTGTGAATCATTTTTCATGTTTAACTGCTGACAGATTTTAGTTCCCACCTCTGTCCCTTCCCCTCTACAACCACATCTGGGTAAGATGATAAGAAGGCTCCACATTCCCCCACTTGCACTGGTGGAAAATAACCTGTGGATGTCCTGGCCCAAGAGCTGTAACCTTGCTCAACTTTGCACTAACCACAATAAGCACCCCTATGTCCTTGTTTAAGCCATTCCAGACAGGCTTGAATGCCAGTTCTAACCTCCTCGGGAAATTTCTTTACATGAGTAATAAACTATTTAAAATCCTCTTGCTGCATGGATTTTAATTTTTTAATTCTCAAAAAATTAAAAGTTGAGTTACTTTTTGATCCAGTAATTTTGCTTCGGTGTATATATCCAAAATAGTTGAAAGCAGAGACTCAGACTTGTACACCATTTTCATAGCAACATTAGTTACAGTAACCAAAAGATAAAAACAACTCAAATGTCCATTAATGAATAAATGGATAAATGAAATGCGGTATATACATACAATGGAATGTTATTTAGTCTTAAAAAGGAATGAAATTCTGACGCATGCTACAAAGTGGATTAACCTTAAAGATGTTATGTTAAGTAAAGTAAGCGAGGCATAAAGGGACAAATTGTATGTTATATGTATTTTACCACAATAAAAAAGTTCATAAATTACTTCGTATGGCCAAAATTAGTATCTTATGGTATCTCACATATATAAAAATATATATGTACACACATATCATATATATATACATGTATGTATATATATATTTGAATTTGCAATGCCTTTCACATGTTATGCAACCGAAACAAGACTATTGTCTCAAATGAACACTGGACTGATATTCTTTCCTTTAATAGGGAGATTCCAATTCTAACAGGGTTTGTGAATAAAGGATGTTTCCTCCATACTGTTTTATAGACTATTACTGCCAGTATTGACTTCAAAGAAATTCAGGTAACCACATTTACATTTCTCTTTTGCTTCTTCCTACAACATGTTTTAATGTGGTGAAAAAGGACAAGACAGAATTATGTATCATACTTTGGAGTTAAATCTTATTGGATTTATGCTTCTACCTATATATGTTTTTATAGTTTCCAAAGAATGTATTAATTACTATGTGCATAAT
>NW_006436811.1:15082851-15086997 GCF_000325575.1 Pteropus alecto
CCTAAATCTGTTACTTTTCCTGTTCTAATGTAAGCCTTATAATCAGTATATTTTAAGAGGAACAATTCTCCTTTTCATTTATATACAGATCAAACCCTATAGAGGAACAACAACCAAATGTGGGATAAAATAAAATAGATATCTTATTTCTTATATACGTAAATGGTAGATAACACATCTTTCATGTTACAAAATATAAACCTAAATATCAGAGGAAAGGCAAGATGTTGACTACAAATTGATTCTTGTCATCATTTTTAAAGAGATTAACGCAGATCTTTATGCAGTTTTTGAAATATGAGCAAAACCAGTACTGATATTGAATGGATAGGCAGGAAAGACACTGAGGTTATTATTCTTTCCAAGGAAAACTTTGCCCGACATAATAGTAACTTTTTTTTTTAAATCTCTACAGTCATTTCAATGAGTAAAAATGAGCATTTTAATAACGAGCTTTGAGGTCATTTTGCAACCTGGCGCTGTCTCTGATTCCTTTCACATCCTCATCCCAATTACTTTAAATTAGGAGAGAAAACCCTCTGGTTATCTTAACATTCATCCACTCCTTTCACAAAATGACTGTTTACAGAGTGTAATTAAGAGTTATTTATTGTATTACAAACTCCATCAGCATAATTAGTTATGTCATAGTCTGTAAAACTGCAATAAGAGAGTACAGGTTGAAACACAGACTTTTCTTAAATAGTATATTTAAGAGCACAAAATCCACTATCATCTCTTCCAAAAAATACTCAGTTAATTCTTCTTTCTATGCACTCTAAAAATACTATCTCAACTGCGGAATTATGGTATTATGCCTCAGATTTGTTATTTCAACTAGAATGGAATTTTTTTTTGTGTTACATGTTTGCTGCAATTGTATTATATTTGTACATATCCAAGTTATTGTTTAATCTGAAATATCAGAGTTATTTCCTTTATTTAATTGAAGTTTTTTGTTTGTTTGCTTGTTTTAATATCAGTGCCAATATCATAGGGTTCTAGTGCTTCATTGGAAAACTCTTATCTTGTCAAAGAACAGATTGTTTCATAGCATTTAGTCATAAATAGTTAAAAATCAGTGTATTGTTCAATAACCATTCCATGTTTCTAAGAGTTATCTATGGTGGTCTCAGAAATATTCTGTGTTCATAACTGTGGTGGCCTCATTTTTTTTTTTTTTTTTGGTGCGAAAAACACAATCTAACAAAGTAGAGAAACAGCTTTTTTTAAAAAGCACTTTAAAAATATTTTATTATTAGTTTCAAGTATATAGTACATTGGTTAGACATTTATATAGTTTATAAAATGTCCTCCTAATTGCTCTTTCTCTCCTCTGGCTCTCCACCTTGCCATTACATTAATGCTAATTGCATTCCCTATGCAAGAAAGGAGCATCATTGACAGTTTCTTAAAATAAAATACTTATATTCTTAATAAAGCAAATCATATAATCAACAAACCCAGATGGCTAAATTTAAATGATCAGACAATTATCTTTCCAACAATAGTCTGAAATTTAAACCATCATTATTTTTATACTAGCAGAATGTAAAAACTGAGCTCTAGTACTGAGTTTAGCAATAGTTTACTAAACTTTTATAAATAATCACTGTGTTTGTTAACTCATTTTAAAAATAGTAATTATATTCAATATATTAAATATTTTAGAAGAATTCTATGAGGAACAATTGCAGTTGAGATAAGAGTGCTAGTACTTTGGCTTCTTTTCTGTGCCTTCCCCATCTTATTTTCCCCTAAGTTCCTCTCAAGCATACCTGTCTTCTAGATGCCCACCATACAGCCCTGCCACATGCTACTGCCTTGTGCCACCATTTCAGGGCTTAAATAAAGCCTCAGGCTGCAAAAAGAGCAGGAATAGACAACCCAGAAAGATGAAGTAGTTGATTCCTTATAGGCACACTTTGAGTCACTGGCATATGAGAAGTGGGAGAACCCAGAAGAAATAAAATGCTTTCCATTTTTCTCTGTAATAGACTCTTCCAGTCATAATTTCTTTATAACCTCTCTAGAGATGCCAGGAGTGGCTGAATGACTGGATGACTATGTTAATGGAAAGTAGTCAACTTAATGACACATCAACTTGCTGGAGAAGAGAAACTATTAAACATGAAATACCTGTATATGAGTGCTACTACATAAGTATAGCAATACTTATACCAGACAAAATAGACTTTAAAACAAAAGCTATAACAAGAGACAACGAAGGATCCAGCTATCCCACTTCTGGGTATCTATGCAAAGAAATCTAAAACACTATTTCGAAGGAACATGTGAATCCATACGTTTATTGCATATAGTCAAGATATGGAGGGTACCTGGGTGTTCATCAATAGATGAAGTGATAAAAAAGAGGTGGTACAAATATTAAAAAGAATATTACTCAGCCATGAAAAAAGAATAAAGTCTTGCCATCCTCAACAACATAGATGGACCTGGAGGGTACTGTGCTGAGTGGAGTAAATCAGAGAGAAAAAGACAAATGCCATATGATTTCACTTATACGCATTTTCTAAAGAACAAAATAAACAAATGAACAAAACAAGAACAAACTCATAGATATAGATAAAATTTTAATGGTTGCCAGATAGGAAGGGAGTTAGAAGGTGGGTGAAAAAGAGGAAAGGATTAAGGAGCACAAATTGTACAAATTGGTAGTTACAAAATAGTTATGGGAATGTAAAATATAGCATAAGGAATATAGTCAATAATATTATAATAACTATGTATGGTGTCAGATGGGTACTGGATTTGTTGGGGTGATCACTTCATAAGTTTTATAAATGTTGAACCACAATGTTGTATACCTGAAACTAATATTATGTTGTATGTCTACTCTAATAAAAAATTAAAATAATGTTATTAAAATTCTATTAGCATATGGTCACTAAGCATCTTTTTGGTAAACTGTGAAACTAAGTCATTGTTTTAGGGGCTTTATCTTATACATAAAAAGTTTAAAACTATATGTTAATTATTAAGACAAATATGACTTATAAATTAATTGACTAATTTAGAATTTTAAACTGACTACTGTCAATATTTGAGATACTTTTTTACTTTGTTTTAAAATAGATTTAATTAACTTTAAAGGTACTGATCTACTCTGTTTTATTTATTTTTTTAGTTTTTTAGTTTATTTATTTAAATTAGTTTCATGTATACAGTACATTGCTTAGACATCTATATATTTCATAAAACAAACCTCCCAATTGCTTTCTCCCTTCCCTGGCCCTCCACCTAGTCAACATATTAATATTAACTGCATTCCCTCTGCCATGATCCCCATCCCCGTGAATAACTATCAACTACTAATTTGTACTTCTTTAACCCTTCACCCTATTCTCTCCAGCCCTCCAACACCCGTCCGCTCTGTCTTCTGTCTGTCACCAAATTGTCCACTTTAAACATTTTATAGTATGTTCTGAACATAAGAAAAGATCCTTCTATTTTTTTATTTTTTTAAATTAAATTTATTGGGATAACATTGGTTAATACAATTATATAGGTTTCAAGTGTGTAATTCAACAATATATCATCTGTATATTGCATTGCGTGTTCACCACCTAAAGTCAAATCTCCTTCTGTCACCATATATTTGATCCCCTTTACTGCTAATTCCCTCTCCCCGACTCCCCACCCCCATTCCCACTGGTAACCACCAAACTGTTGTCTGTATCTATGAGCTTTTGTTTGTCCTGTTCATTTGTTGCTTTCAGATTTATATCCCACATGAGTGAAATAGCATGGTTCTCAACTTTTTCTGAGTTGTTTTGCTTAGCACGATAATCTATGTTGTTGCAAAAGGAAGGATGCCTCTAAATGAATATCTATGCAATGCAAATGGTTTGAAAGTGGTTATTATGTTTGAACCTTATAAAGCCTTATTCCTAGACATGGTTAACCATGTACCATTTTCAATTATATTAGAAGCAGAGGGAAGGAAAGAAACAGGAGTCAAGAGACAACCACAGTTTCATATTCGGAGTTAATTCTGAATAAAGACTGATAGTACACGACCAAGAATAAAATTCCTAACCTGACCAAAGCCCAGTGTTTCCATGGCACAAGGATCCAAGAGAGATGAACATTTGACAAGTATTATTATTTGGAATCTGATGGTTT
>NW_006436811.1:15087030-15135672 GCF_000325575.1 Pteropus alecto
TCACCATTTAGAGGTAGCCAGAGTAGGTATAACAAAGTTATAATTTTAAGAAGAGGATATAAAAGCATAGAATAAAGAACAATAAAGTACAAAAGAGATCAAATTGTCTATCCCAAATCACTTAGTCTGACTTGTACAAATATAACCAAAAACCTCCTACCTTCAATATACTTTTTCTTTTACTCTCATTTCTATTTTTGAATGTCTTTTTGTTGTTAAAAAAATCTTTTTCTTTCCTTCTCCTCACTTCCAAAGTTTGGTTGTTTTGTTTTTGTTTTTGTTTTTTTTTTTGAAAAATCCAGTTTAAAACATCTGCAAACAAAGTGCCACAACCCCAGAATTACATTTTCTTTTCTTTCAATTTTCTTTGGGCATAAGCCATGACACAATCTCAAGATAGAAAGATTTGAGGCTAATATCTTGTATATGCTACGAATGCATCTACTAAATATTGTGCCAGGTTTTGTTTCTAAAAACTGATGTCTATTTAATCATAAATTGAATAAACTAATGTCTCAAAGTATAACATATTAAGATGTTCTGTGAACTTAAAAATCTATCAATTAATGGTCATCCATTAAAAGGGAATACAATTGTTATGTATAATATTAAGTAGTCCAGAATTACTGTTTTTGGCTTCTATGTATGCATTGCTTTTTATATAATATAAAGAGGCAAGACTTTTTAAATATAATATCATGGATATAGTAGCTAAATGTTATTGCAAAATAGAGTTTCTATCCCTACAGATTACACACTGATGCTTCCATATTGTTTTAATCAAACAGACAAAGGAAATTGGCATGTAACATTTAAGAGTCTCCCTCTGTATAGAAGGGAGATAAACAGTAACTTTTAAATTTCTCAGTAATGCTAGTGCTGAATCTTCTAAAGATTTCAATTTAGAGATTATATATATATTAAAATATATAATGAATATACATAAGTTTATCATTTTAATGTTAATATACAAGTTAATTATCACATGCAATAATATTAAGTATTTATATATAAAGATGCACTTAAAGAAATCGTCTCAACAAAGATACTTTCCCCATATTATAAAGAAGGTAATTGGAAAGCCAAATTAAATCCAAGTTTTCTCTTTTTGCATGATTTGTTCTTTTTAGTACATTTTTTGCCTCATTACACCTCATCTACTTTACAACAAAATGAGCAATCTTCTAGTATTTTTTAGTAGCTCACAGGGTTTTTACATTACACAAAGTAGAATTTTGAGTACAACAAAAGAGAAAACCAAATAACACTTGGACATATTAATGACTAATATCCTTTGGCAATAATGGGCATATCCTCTTAGCCATTTAAGCTGAAAGTCTCAAACGATTTTTGTGCTCACACTGTTCATACTCAGTTTTTCCCCTTTATTTTACCACCAACACTAACTGAATCAGTTCCCAACTTTCAATTCCCATTGCTTTCATTTCACTAACATTACTGCCACCACCATCAGAGCATAAACCTCTGTAGTGAGAATTCACACCATGAAAGTCATCAAGAGGTATAAATAAGTTACAGATGCATTCTGTTAGGTTGATGTGTATTCTATTAAATTGAATGAGTGTCTATTAGCTTTAATGTGTTCACATGTGTCCTGATAAGACAATAAATACCAACTGTGCCTTGAATAGGCACAAAGCAAAAGTAGGGAAAAGTTGAATCCTGCATTTTTCTTTAAAAGACTTTAAGGCTTGGAGGATATCAGGGACTATTAATAACAAGGGCATATCTTCCATGTGGCTGTGTCATAAAGTTAGTAAACTGTGAAATCAAGTGGTCATATTCTAAGCAGTAGTTTACATAAATGGTGAAACTGTAACATGTGCAGGTCAACAGAAAATCAGTCCATTACAAGCTACAAGTCTCTTTTGAGCCAATTTTAGTGAACACTACACACAGCAGGTGATTGAGTTTATTTGCAGTCACTGGACATGCAATGATAAATAAGACATGGTCTCTACTTTGAAGAATATAGAGATGAATGGAGAGTATACACATAAATAATCATAATGCAACAGTGACATGTACTGTGACAGAACTGTGCACCAAGATACTTAACTATAGATAAGTGATCTTATTGTGTAAGGTCATAGAAAATGAAACAATCCATCAAAAAACATAGAAAGGTCAATTCTTCACCATCATCATAATAGCCATTATTACTTTATTAATAACACAATGTAGGCATGGTGAAATCTACTAGGAAGGGGTAAAAAAGCATGCTAAGTGTGATGCAGTATCAAAAATATGCCATATTGAAGGAGAATAGATGAGTTAAATGTGTCTAGAGTTTAGGTATATAAAAAGAGAGAAAAAAAAGATATAAAAAGCAAAGATGAGATCCTGAAAGAATATATTACTATCAGTAGTGGAAGATTAATGTAATGAAATATCATGAACAGTCATATATATTAAATGACAATGCTATCAGTAATATAGAAAACACTGAGATGTCCAGAGACAATGAAAGCAAGTAAAGGGCATAGGAGTCTTTATTAACAGTTATAAGATAAAGTGTAAGAATGAAGAAAAGATAGCTGATAAAATAGTTTTTGGAATAATTGTTAGGACTGTGATATTTAGTACATGTGAGGAAACATTATCCAATTTCATAGTCAGGTTTCAAACTTGTTTTAATCGAATGTTTGATAACTTTGAAAGAGTTAATGTAGAAAGTGGAGGTTAGGGAAATAATTTTAAAGCTCATTTTAGAAAATATGGCTTAAAATATTAGAGTGCAAGAGAGAGCAGAAAAGTTAATTGGGAATGCATTTAAGAATATCAGAATATAAGAGGCTAATGGTATGTGGTATTGGCATAGCCATATAGGAAAAGTAGAGGGGCCTCATTCAGGGAAAGTATAATGTCAAGAGCAAAACATACTTAAGGACTGAAGAAGATAGAGGAGATGAAAGCGAGAGAGAGAGAGAGAGAGAGAGAGAAAGAGAGAGAGAGAGAGAGAAAGAGGTAGGGGTTAGAGTGTGGGGACGGGAGAGGGAGAGAGAGAAAAACTACTTTTTCAAATATTTTATTTTGGAGTAATGTTAGATTTACAGAAAGGTCACACAGATATTTCAGAGAATTTTTATATACCTTTCACCCAGCTTCTCCTAATAGAGACATCTTATATATTTGTATTGGTTTCTTATTACTTTAGTAACAAATTACCACACAAACTTAAACCAACACAAACTTAACAACTTACAGTTCTGGAGGTCAGAAGTTTAAAATGCATATCAAGGTGTCAGCAGTTTTTATTCTTTTTAGAGATCTAGAGGGTAAACTGTTTTCTTTTCTTGTCTAGCTTCTAGAGACCACCTGTATTCCTTGATTGTATCTCCTTTTCACTGTCAAAGAGAGCATTAGCTAGCCTTTCTCACATTTCTTTATTCCAATACTGAGTCACCTGCCTTCCTTTCCCACGTTTAAGGAACTTGTGATTGCACTGCATCCACCTGATTAATCCAGGCCACTTGGTCTAATTTAAGATTGTTTAATTGTAAACAGGAATGTCACCTGCAACCTTAATTTCCCTTTGCCATGTAATATCACATATTCACAGTTTCTAAAGATTAAAACATACACATCTTTGGGGGGAGGAACATTATTCTGCCTACCATCATAACTATGATATCTTTTTCATAACTAAGAAATTAACATAGGTGTATTACTGCTAACTAGAATCCAGGATTTATTTGCATTTCACCAGCGTTTCCACTACTGTTCTACATTACTATTTTTACATATGGTTGGTAAGCCAGAGTAGTAACCTGTTCAAAAATGTCTGCTTTAAAATTTTGTGTAAAATAAATCTAAAGTCATAAGCATTCTATTCGCAAATCCCAGATCCTGTCTTACAAAGCATCCTTCAATACAATATCCCAGCCACACTGAGGCTCACAATGTCCTGGGAAAACACACACACACACACACACACACACACACACACGCACACGCACAAGCTATCCAATGTTCTCCTATTTTAAGATATAATAATTTTGAATAATGTGTTAACTTGGAATTTTCTTTTTACTGTATAATCTTTTTTGCCAATAGAAGCCACTACTCATCATTTTCATTCTTCTCAAATAGATTATTTTGTGTGTGTGTGTGGATTACTCAATAGTTGCTGAATAAGGCTTCCTTCTTCTATTGTTTCCCATTACAGTATATATTCCACATGACAGTTCATGATACCTTTTTAAAATATATACCATGTTACTATCTTAACCTAGTCCTCCAATGGCCATCTTTCACACTAAGAACAAAATCCCTTGCTATCCTGAACTGAAAGACTGAGTATGACCTAGCTCAACTTCTACACCTCATCTTCATTCAATATTCTCCTGGGTTATCCTGTTCAAGTTTATCAAGCACATTCTGCCCTTACTGTTTCTACCTAATATTTCTTCTCCTTTGAATATTCTAAGTATGTTCAGGCTTGCTCTATTTGTCTGTTCAAATATCACTTTTTCATAAGGTGTTCAGAAAGAGATCTAAAGAAGTCCTACAGACATACCAGTCTTTTTTCTTTACTTCTTTAATATCACTTAGCACTACCTGAATATTAGCTTTAAATACTAAAATAATTACAGTTAAAACTAATTGCATATAGTGAATATAAGTTAATATTTCTAATATTATTTGTATAGCTTCTAGGTGACAGACATTATCTAAGCATTTTAGATTCAATAAATTGTTTTCAACAACCCTGTGATATAGAATGCATAATTATCTTTATACTACAGGTGAGGAAACTGAGGCACAAGGGAGTAGGTAAGCTACCTGAGGTTACATGCCTATTTAGAGGCAGAACAAGACATACTACCCTACTGGGCTGCTTCTGAATTACATGATGCACACTACTATGCCATATTGTCTCTCATTTAGAAATGAAAGAAAAACATTAATAACTTTTTCAAAAAACGTATTTATATACAAAATAAGTTCAATCTTAAGCCATTTCTATCAGGAGATGTGTATCAGTAAAACTCAGAACATTTCTAATTTCTATCCTCATTTCTTTTGACAGCTGAAACCTCTGTTCGATCCAATTACATTTACCCAAATCAAGCTCTTTTTATTTTTCTCTTAATTAATGCAAATGTGAAGTGGTCTCTCATGTATTCTCCTGTATCTAATTCTTATGTCTAATACAGGTTATTTGTCTTTGCTCCATGGCTTTTGTCTTCCTCTTAAGCTTGCCACTTGCATAAATCAAATATACTGCTTTCATTTTATTTCCCTTTATGAATCCAATAACCAAATCTGTCCATCTGGAAAAACATTTTCTGTAAGTCCCAATGCATTCAGTAGTTGGACAGTTGGTAGCTGGAAATCCAGGAGCCTATATCAAGACATCCTCATACATATGAGTCAATCATTATTCTGAAATATCTGCTGCCTATTGAGATTTCTAAAGTGAATGACACACTAATAACAATAGCCCACTTCTAATGTAATAAAAATAGATATTTTGTACTGCCTACTAATATAAAAACAAAAAATTTTATTAGTATAGGCAAGTGTGCTTTTTCCTTTCCTTTTCTTTTTTTTTAAGTGTGTTTTCTTCTAACATCCTCTGATGCAGTTCTTTGAGGTCTCTCTGGCATTCTGGTACACATCTGGGAGAACTAGTCACACAAGGAAGTCCTTGCTAAATCTAAGCATCATGTTATGAAAATACCAGCAATTTATGACTAGTCCTATTTCTTGGAACAATCATATTTATAATTAGATTTTATATCTCACAAAAAGGCGCATAAAAGGAAACAGCTATAGCCTTATAGACTCTTGTGACTCATAGGGACAGTTTCCATTCTCTGAATTATCTATGAGGAAATTAAACCTCAGGCATCCTCTAACTGAAAAGTTTACAAAGTTCTGAAAGAGCACACATTTTTTCTAGTATAGGCAGAACAAAGTTTAATTCAGTTTGCTAAATGAACGTGTTGGCAGACATGATGGTTAATGTAATGATCTGTATTATAACTTTGTAAAAAGTAAATTGTAGAGTACTTTGGGATAATGTTTAAAAGTCCATGTGTGATTTGGGGAAAAAAAAAACATAATGGGGGTTACCATTTAAAAGGATGTATTTTGATTTTTCTCAAAGGAAATAATTATTTTCATTCAGACGTATAATGTATTGTGGTTATTGGCTTGAATTTATCCTCTTAGTGACAAGATAATTCTTTTACTCGTTAAACAGAATTGTTCTTAGCACTTAATATCTAAGCTCATAATTCCTGCAAGCACTTTGTTTCAGTAATATTAGATTCATTGACAGTATCATATATGCCTTCCTAATGTAGTATCAAAACCAATCAATTAGTATGTGTTCATTTTAAGTAGTGAGTCTTTTACATTTGAAAGACACCTTACTGACTGATGTGACTAAATATATCACAATATTAATATAAAATATCTAATAGGGGATGTATTTCTTGACACTTAGAAGAAATCCATGACATTTTCCCCCAAACTGCCTTTGTGTGGCCAGCTACATATTCAAGTACAGTTTCACTAAAATTTAGTATGGCAGTTCATCAAGGCCTCTATAAATAAATGCTGGGGAAAAATCATCACAAAAGCTGTCTAGAGTCTGAGCTGGATAGATAAGAGGAAACTTAACAAAAATATGGCTCAGACAAAATACTTTTGCCATGCCCTTTATATATCTACAACCTTTCCCGTTATAGACTTCATATTTGTACTCTCTATGCTCCTATCTGGCTCATTTTCTCTGTGATAATGAAGGGGATTTGGGAACTCAACAGTATTTCAATTGATTTAGAATATTGTCCCAAGTAGAATTTATGAGGACCTCTAGGTTATAAGGAGAAATGATTAGTCCATTTTACCCTTAAAGTCTGAACTAAATATTAAAATGTAAATAAAACTGGAGAGATGATGATGGCTTTACATTGGCAAAAGAAAGTGAGGAATTCATGCAGCAGAACTTTTGAAAAATTTCCTGTAGATGTAGTACAGCTATTACTATTATGGGAAAATCCATTGGATCAATCACTGTCAATAACAAACAAAAAAAGCTTGTCTGGGAATTGTGTAGAAGACATTCACTCCAAACATATCTTTACTAGTCCAGTAATAACTTCAAGGAACAAGGATTGGCAGCAAGGGTCAAGGGTATAGATATACCTTATCCTCTTAGTGACAAGATAATTCTTTTACTCGTTAAACAGAATTGTTCTTAGCACTTAATATCTAAGCTCATAATTCCTGCAAGCACTTTGTTTCAGTAATATTAAATTCATTGACAGTATCATATATGCCTTCCATTATATATATATGACAGTATGATACATATATATGACAGTATGATACATATATATGACAGTATCATATATACCATCAGCTCTGAACTTGTAGCAATACCTGTTTCTGGTATACATTTGACCCAGATATACATTCCAGACAAAAAGCTAGAAACAAAGATAACTAATGTCACCATAACAAAAATGAAGACTATCCTAGTTCATTCTCAGCTACCATAACAAATATGGTGAATATAAGATAAAAGTTTATGAGAAGATTTAACAAATTTATTTTTCTATGACTGAATCTCATTACTATTTTGACAGTCCATTTAAACTGGATTACTCTTACCTATATGTGTAAACTAATAAATTGAGAAAATTTGAGATTCATGCTCTTCCTGTTATCTTCCTCTAGTTGAACATAAGAGTCAAGGATTTGCACTGAGTAATTGAGAAATAAGAAAATATTATTTGAATAAGTGTTTCTCAAATATCAATGTATATTTAAATCATCTGGAATTGTTATAAAGCAAATTCTGATTCAATAATCTGGGAAGGGACCTGAGATTCTGCATTCCTAAAAAACTCAGCTGCTGCTGATGCTAATGGGCAGGACAGACTTTGAACAGCAAAAGTTTAGATTAAAGTCTCTGTCATATATCTAACTATGGTGCTCGGAGATTTTTTACTATATTTTACTTGAAGATGTAGCAATCTAGCCCTACTGAATAATCTGTGTTCACACTAGTTCTCCACTTGAAGAGTCTAGGTAGAGTGATCATATATCTTAGTTTCTTTAGAATAGTACATGCCTGTTGAGTTTCCTTAGGATACTATACTCCAGCTTGATTACTAATAGCACTCCAGATTTTTTCTAAAAAACTTAAATTTTTCATTGGTCGATTATATTGCCATCTTTGGTCTAGGCCTCTTTCTGCTATCAAGTCCTCTCATTACAACTTCGTGACAAGAATTCATCCATCTATTTATCTGGTTCCTGAAAACTCTCTGGATGCAGGATCATATCATGTAACTCAATAGGGAAGCAGATATCAAACATGATCTATATTTAAAAGGGACTTAAATGCTTCAAAATTGAGGCCCAATTTCTTATTGCCACTGACTAGAGCTCTATATCCCATTCAGTTTCATAAAGTTTTCTGGAATTCTAAAATGGAATATATATTGATTGATAGATTTAGATACATAGATATAGATATAGTCAATCGAAGATTAATGGTATCCATGTGACCTAGAAATTGTGAATGAAGAAACCCAATACTAATGATTTACATCAAATCAAATCTTGGTACACAAGAAAAATAAACTTCTTTTTGTAATAATAAATAAAAATAGGAAAGCCACAGATACATGCAATAATACTATGCTTTTTAAAATAAAACTGTCAAGAATTGGGCAAGTTTATACATAAACAGTTTACTAATTAGTAATATAGTTAGATTAAAATTTAAGTTTATCCAGTTAAAAAATGAGCAGATCTGAATAGACATTATTCCAAAGACACCATACTGATGACCAACAGGTACATGAAAAGATGTCAACAACATTAATCATCAGAAAAATTCAAATCAAGACCAAATGATCTCACACCTGTCAGAATGGCTATTATCAAAAAGAAAACAAATAACAAATGGTGGCAAAGATGTGAAGAAAAGGGAACCCTTGTGCACAGTTGGTGAGAACGTAAACTGGTATAGCCGCTATGAAAAACAGAATTACAGGCCAATACGCTTAATGAACATAGACGCAAAAATCCTTAACAAAATAGTAGTGAACCACATTACATTCAACAGTTCACCAAAAGAACTGTACACCATGATTAAGTGACATTTATTCCTGTAATGAAAATATGATTCAACATCCACAAATGAGTTGATGCAATATAACACATTAACAAAATAAACAATAAAAATCATAAAATCACCTCAATAGATGCAGAAAAAGCATTTTACAAAATTAAAAATCTATTTATGATTAAAAACTCTCAACAAATTGGGTATACAGGGAATGTACCTCAACATAATAAAGACCACGATAAGCTCAGGGTTATTATCATAGTCAATGGTGAAAAGCTGAAAGCCTTTCCTTTAAGATCAGAAACAACACAAAGAGCTCACTCTCACCACTTTTATTCAACATAGTACTAGAAATCTAACCAGAGAAATTGGTCAAGAAAAAGAAATAACATGCTTCTAAATTGGAAAGGAAGAACTTAAAAACTCTAACGACTGAACCAAAAAAAACAAAAAACAAAAAACAAAACTGTTAGAATGATAAAAAATTCATTATTACAAAATCCAAAATCAATATACAAAAATCAATTGCATTTCTATACATTAACAGCATATTATCAAAAGGATAATTCAAGGAAACAATCTCATTCACAATAGCATCAAAAAGAATGAAGAACAGCAATAAATTTAATCAAGAAGGTGAAAGATCTGTACACTGAAAAGTGTAAAACATTAATAATAAAAATGGAAGAAGACACAAGTAAATAAGCAAACAAACAAATAAATAAAATAAAAGTAACAAAATGAAAAGTGGCCTATGGAATGGGAGAAAATATTTGAAAATCATATATCTTATAAGGGATTACTATATAATGGATTTACACAACTCAATAGTAAAAAATAAAATTCTGTTAATAAAAATGGACAGAAGAACTGAGTAGACATTTTTCCAAGGAAGCCATACAAATGCCCAACAAGCACATGAAAAGATGTTGAACATCACCATCATCAGGAAGAAAGCTTGTGCACTATTGGTGGGAATGTGAACTGTTGCAGATTAGTGCAGCCACTATGGAAAACAGTATGGAGGTTTCTCAAAAAATAAAAAATATAATTACTATATGCATATCAATTCCATATCTGGGTATATATAAAGGTAATAAAAACAAGGTCTCTAAGAGATATCTGTAGTGCCATGTTTGTTGCAGCATTACTCACCAATAACCAAGATATGGAAACAACCTAAGTATCTGTCAACAGATAAATGGATAAAGAATGTGTGGAATAAACATACAATGGAATGTTATTCAGCAGTGAGAAAGAAATAAATCCTTCCATCTGTGGCAACATAGATGTTCCCTGAGGGTATTATGCCAAGTGAAATAGGCCAGAGAGAGAAAGACAAATACTGCATAGTATTACTTATATGTAGAATTCAGAAAAAGGGAAAAAAAAAGTCAAACTCAGAGAGTAAAAATGTGGTTGCCTGAGGCTGGGCAATAGGGGAAATAGGGAGAGGTTGGTGAAAGGGTATAGATTTCATCTAAAGAAATGAATAAGGTCTGAGGTTCTAATGTACAGCATGGTGACTGTAGCTGGTAACACTGTGTTGTACAACTACGACTGGCTAAGAGAATAGAATGTAAATGTTCTTCCCTCTGCAATAAAGATAAATATGTAAGGTGATGATAGATGTGTTAGTTAATCAGATGGGGGAATCCTTTCACAATGTGTACATATATAAAATCATCGCAACGTACACTTTAAGTATCACAATTTTATTTGTTAATGATATCTCTGTAAAGCAACAATTAAAAAATATATATATAGAAAATATTCAAGCACAATTGGAATAAAAACAGAAATTAAATGGATATTTTACTTACAAGAATTTTTACAATGAGATTTATAAGATAAGTCTTTTTACAATATTCATTGTTGGTTAAAATACAAAAAAAGTCTGTCATTTGGTTATTGTGTTTAGTAATTTAAGCACGCACTTCCTACCATATACCATAGTAAATAGTAGTAAATAGTAAATACGCACAAGTTATTTGTGGAACAGGAAAAGGAACAGGTTTGATATGATCTCTACTCTGGGGGCCTTATGTTGTAGGAAAAGAAAAAGCAAAAACTGAGTAAATTAAAAGACAAAATATAACAAACAGAAAACTAGGTAGAGCAATGAAAATTGCATTAAGTGAAAAGGAAACAAGTGCTATCAGGGAATCCTGAGTTAAACGGAGGTATGACATCATTGGGGTTATTTAAGATATCTCCAAAAGTAAAAGAGAAATAGGCCGAAATCCAGAAGGACAGTCTAGGTAAAGAGAATAGCCAGAGCAAGACCTGATGCTGGATATGGTTTGGCAGGATGCAGGAACTGACAGAGTATTGTGGCTGCAGCAGGGTGAGAATGAGAAAGTTGTCAGAGATGAAGTTTGAGAAAATAGCTGGAGCTGGGGTCACTAGGCCATGTTAAGGAATTTGGATTGTATTCAAAATTTAATAGAAAGCTATTAAAAGATTCTAAGAAGATGACCAACGCAATGCAAATTACACTTTTTTGAAAGCACTCTCTAGCAAAGAATGTATTGGAAAGTCACTGGAGAAAGCAGTTAAGAGGTGATGGCAATAGTCCAACAATTAATTATGGCTTGACAAGAGTGGTATCAGCAGAGATGACAGAAGTAAAATGAGTCGGAATATGTTAGAGTTAGAAACGACCAGAGTTGCCATTGATTAAACGCAGGGGTCAGAGGGTAGAATAAAGCACAACTGTTATTCCTGAATTTGGTATTTGGATGGATTTAATGCCCTTTACTAAAGAAAAACTGGTGAGAATCAGTTTGAGGTAAAGATGAGAAATTCATTTTGAAAATACTAAATATAAAAAATCTCAGAGACATTAAAGTAGATAAATCAATTAAATTTAGATTGTGAGTTTGGAATTCATAGGATTCGTCTGGCAGGAGGAGTGCATTTAAGAACATATAGCATGTACAGGATGATGGTGAAGAGGTCGAGAAGAGAGCACTGAAGGATTTTAATATTCAAAGTATAAGTAGGTAGTGGGAAATATTCAGAAAAGTGGACAAAAAATAATCACCTTTGGTGTATGAGAAAAAGTAAGATCACATAACATCATCGAAGCAGTGAAGATCATGTTTCTATTGTTAATTATTTAAAATGTTCTGAGAATTCAAATTAGAGTAAGAATACAAGATGTCTGTTGTATTTTCAATAAAGGATCATCGTTGATGTTGATAAAAAGCAATAATGAAAAATTATGAATTGGTATAAGCTATTTTGTTACAGAAATCTTATGAGTATAAAAACAAGAGTTCATACCTAATTGCTCAGTAAGTGCTTCAAGAATAGTAAGAAAAAAAACAGAAATGTTTTTCAGTTATTTCTAATATACAAAAAATGAGAAACTACCTAATTTCCAATAAAAGGATATTGATTTTAAAACGCAAATAGTAAATCAGAGTAGTATAAATTTATTAAAAATGTTTTGTTTGAACAGTAACTGATTTTATTTAAAATAACTTTGACGTAGTTTTTTTAATTATAGGCCTCAAAATGATAGACTATAAATTTGTGTAAAGATATTTCTCTATGCATCAATTCTTATAGGCAGAATTTTACTGCTTTATGTTCAGGAAGTTTTAAATGCATTGGTTTAACTCATGTGAAATATTACTTTTTTGTTGCGTAGTATATACTATTATAATTGAAAATATTTTAAGTGTACTTAAATAGTACACCTGGTTGCAAAGTCCTTGGCTGTAAAGTCCTTAAATATATTTCTACTTGACGTTCATTAATTCAGCTATTACAATCTTAAATATTTTTGCATCTTTTTGCCTGATATTTTCTGAGAATTTGTAAACATTTTCAACTACGATTTACCTATTTCTCTTTCAACTACTATTTATTTATTTCTACTACTACTTATCTCACAGCTCTGGCAATTGTCTGCTATATTCTGAGGTGTGTGTGTGTTTGTGTGTATGTGTATTATGACAGCTGACATTTTTATTCTATATAACATATTTCATTTCTTTTTGTATGTCAATGCATTATCCTATTTTATGATAAAATGGCTCTCCTAGTTTCTGCTATTTATGTTTCCCTGAATAACTGCTTCATCACCTTATTTTTTCCCCATTCTTTGTGTAGATGTTTCTTTATTATGTTTCTTGTGGATGAGTTGATGGGTGTGTGTGTGTGTGTGTGTGTGTGTGTGTGTGACTTTTCTTGATTTGATGTTATATCTCATATCAATTTATTGTAGTGATTGTGATATAACATTTTTCCTTTATGTATGCTTTCTTTGAACAATATATTATTATTGCCTTTCTTTTTTTCTTTCCTGGATTTCATTAGATTTTTTCACTATTCTGTTGCTTGGAAAATCATTCATTCTGTTAAAATTTTTCTTGTACTGTCTCTAACTTTCTGAAACTAATTTTTATGTTTATGTATCTCTATGAATTATTTAAATTTATCAAATTAGATATAGATATATTTAAATGGAACAACTACTTGAAAACACTCTCCGCTTCTACTTGTTTTTCCATCTCTTTTCTACCATAATTGCTGCTGTGTGACTATTGTCTGGAATTTCAGTTTTGGGATATATTATTTAGGCATTTAGACTCTTACGGCAAACAATATTTTACTAAGTAATTTGCATATTTTTTTTCCTTATCTAGACCTTTATCTTGATTTTTCTGTCCTTGAAAGAGTATGTATTTTTAAAAGTAAGCTGATCTTTCATCTCAGTTTGCACTGGACAGGCCTAGTTTACCCTTTGACCAGAACTATTTAAATGTTAAATTGTTAATTAATAATTATTTATCACTTGTTAAAAATTAATGCTGGGAAGTGTCACATCATAGTTTGGATGATAAATTACATGATTACCCGATATAAGAATTTTCAAAGAGAATAATAAATCAAACATTTTGAGACCTTGTATTTTTCAGAATAACTTCCCCTTTCAATTAAATAAGCTTTCTACTAGATAGAAAGTGTAGGTTTGAGGTTTGGTTCATTTGGCCTTTGAAGATTTCACTTCAAAGTATTCCTCCATTTGTAATTGATGATCTTGAGTCATTTGTCAATCCAAACTTAGTTCTTTTGTATGAGATCTGCTCTGTTTTCAGAAATATTTCAGAAGTTTTCTTTTTCTTTTTTTTTTTTTTTACATTATAAAGTTTCAATGAAATGTGCTCAGTTATGGGTTCATTCTTCATTTTTAAACTGGATTTATTGAAACATAATTGTTACAAAACTACAAATATTTAATGTATAAAATTTGATGGATTCGAACAGATATATTTGTTTCTAAAATCATCACCAAAATCAAGGTAATAAACATATCCTTCCATTTTCAAGTTTCCTCCTTCCCATTTGTTTGTTTGTGTGTGTATTTGTATCTGTTAAGAAGATTTAACTTGAGATCAACCCTCCTAACTTTAAATAAATTTTAAGAGTGTAATACTGTATTGATTATCAGCACTCTGTTGTACAGCAGACCTCTAGATCTTACTTTTTTCTTATTTATATAACTGAAACTTTATAATTGTTGAATAACAAATTCCCATTTCCCTCTCTCCCCAGCCCCTGGTAACCATCATTTTATTCTCTGCTTACATGAGTTTGACTATGTTAGATATCTCATATAAGTAGGATCATGTAGTATTTGTCATTTTGAGTCTGGCTTAATTCTCTTAGCATAATTTCCTCCAGATTCATCTATCTTGTCCCACATACAGGATTCTCTTTTTTTTTTTAAGGCTAAGTAACATTCCATTGTACATATATACCACATATTTTTTACCCATTTATTCATCTACAAATATTTAGCTTGTGTCCATATACTGGCTATTGTAAATATTGTTGCAATGAATGTGGAGGTTTAAATATATCTTTTTAAGATATATTTAAGAGAATCATTGTTTTATATAATATTATATATGTAAACACATATATATGATATCTAGCACAGATCTTGGCACAGATCTTGGTGCATACTCAATATTCAGTACATTTTAAGTGAAAAAAATTAACAAATTTAATCGGTCTCTTTTACTTTGGCTTCTATCCTCCTCTGTGTAACTGCTGTTCCTTCTCAAATACTTTCTAAAAGATAAATCTAATTATGCCTTAACAGCAATTATAAACTTCCTCATCATTTACTAACCTGTTTCTCAAACAATGATATGTCTTAAAGTAACCTATAAGGCCTGGTTAAAAAAACAACACACACACGCACACACACACACGCGCACACACACACACACACACACACATGCTAAATCAGGATCTTTGGGATGTGTTTTCCAGGATTTGCATTTTTAACAAACTCTCTAAGTTTATATTTACATTCTCAATTATGAAAACCACTGATTCATAGGAATAACATAAGCTGGTTAACATGTTATATGAGTCCTGTCATTATTTAACCCTTAAATTTCCAGTCTCAACTCCCACATTGCTGACTTTCCATTCTGACTTCATACCAATAGCACTCTAGAGCTTTTATTTTCCCAAAGCAAGTGACATTATCTTCCTGTTCTTGAATTTGCTTTTCTGCTACTCGGACTGTATTTTTTTTCTTATACACTTAAATAACTCAAATTTCACATTTCACAATCCAGCCCAGGTATAATAATTTTCAGAAAGCACATTTAGTGGCCTATAAACCCTGATAGAATTGATCACTCCCTTGTATGATACCCTTACATATTATTATAACTGGCTGGGGCTCTCAGAGAGTATGTAATTTGTTTATATCTCTCTTCCTGAACTTTGAATGCTTTAAGTCCAGGATCTATGTTGTATTATTCTCTTTAAAACAAATGCCTAATAGACTCAGGAGTTTAGTACATTTTCTATAGCTATTTGGTGGACAATTATATATAAAACAAAGTGCATTTTGTTATTCATGAAGTGTTTTTCTTTTCTTTTTTCTTTTAAAATTATCTCTGAAATACAAATCTGTTCATGGAGAACTCTTCAAAAATACTTCTTAAATGACATTTTCTCATAAGAAAGGTAGAATTTATATTGAAAAAGATAGTGGGTTCTATTCACTAATTCACTGGTGTTAACTGGTGTTAAATTAGAGATTAAATTAGAAATAAAGAATTAATCTGGATAAGCAATGTGCTGGTTGTTTTCCATTCTTTAAAAAGAAACCTGTTTAAGCTGTTTCTAAAGATTTAATTTTCAATATGTTCCTTATTTTAAAAATTTAAGGTTAATAAGGGAAAGTAATATGTTTATTCATCCCTCCTGTTAAACATTTAATACAAAGTACTTCCAACTTCCCTTTACAGAAAAATATGTCAAATGTCTCAGCATTTTTAGTACCAGATTTGCACTTGCTTTAAGAATTTAGGAGACACTAATTGACCTGAAAACAGCCCAACATGCATGAACAGCAGTCATGGAGCTACGGTTGCTTCAAAATCTTAGTCTCATTGCCAATGTTTACCTAATATAAATATAAGAAAAGCAAATAACAGTACTGCCACTTGTGTGCTTAAGCCATCTCTCATTGAACCAAATTTTCCCTGGAGCATGCCATTCCTTGGAACCTAGATAAGCATCCAATGATATAGATTAACACTTCGAAGTCACTAGGGTACCATCAAGACTTTTTTGTTGATGATACTGTGTCTTTGGCACTGGAGAAAATCTAGCTCATCTTGTTAGTAGCAGAAGAAATGTAATTTCAGTGAGCTGCCAGGATAATGAAAGTAGGTGAACAGTAGATGGAAATAATGCCCTGAAGAGATAACAGAAAATGCTTGGATTCTTTTTCACTCTATTTTAGTGCTGCTATATGCTATTGGTATCTGTTTGCTTCTGTGTCTCTGTCAATCTTGGGCAGGAAATTAGGCATTTAGGGAAACATTACCTCTTCCAAGCCGATCGGAGACTATTTTGTTCATTTCTGAGTAGTGCTAATTGACAGTGTTGTAAATGAAAACATCACAAAAATGTGATATTTATCTATACTGATTTAAGAATGTTAGAAATTCACAGGAGAATGACTCATCGTCATCTTTTTAGAAAGAAATAGAATTCCAGATTTTTGTCAGTATTTAATTATATAAGTCGATGACTTCTTATATTTGGGGAAATTAGAATAAGTATATCCTAAAGTTTTGTGGATCAGAGTTCACTTTCCAAAACCTTAATAGCTCCCAAATCCATAAGGATAAAATTTTAAAGGAATTTAGTTGATTTTCTAAGAGAATTGGACTACAGCCTATTTGATCAATATTATTTTCAATAATTTTTCTATGTAAAATGAATGAATGGCTTCACAAAGTTTAGCCTGTTTACTCTTCCCTGAATACTTTTTTACATTTATGTTCCTGTATGTATATATGTGTTTTTGTCCTTAACTAGAAGAATGCCCATTTCCTCTTTCCTAATGAAAATTTAATTCCATACTGTCTCATGTTTGGCTAATGGTGATTAGCCCAACTCATTTGAATGATAAAACATAGGAAAAATTTTTAGAGCAGTGAAACTATTCTGTATGATACAGTAATGGTTAATAAATGAAGCTATGTGTTTGTTAAAATACATAAAACTTTATAGCAAAACGAGTCAAATTTAATATATGCAAATTTGAAAAACATTAGGAAGTTAGGGAATCCTCCACAGAATGTGAAGAAATAGTTTAACTCTATTGTAATTGTATGATAACAACCACACTGAAATAAAGATACCCCGTGTTCATTGACTGGATGATTTAATATTCTTAATAAGTCCATACTACTCAAAGTGATCTACAAGTTTAATTCTTTCCCCCATCAAAATTCCAAACACATTTTACACAGAATGGAGACAATAATCCTAAAGTTCATATGAAATTACCAAAAAAAATAAATAAATAGTCAAAGCAATATTAGGAAAGAGCAAAGCTGGAGGCCTCACACTTCCCGATTTTATAATACATGATAAAACTACAGTAATTAAAATAGCATGGTACTAGCATAAAAACAGACATATAGACCAATGAAATAGAATAGAGAGCCCAGAAATAAGCCTCACATATAGTCACCTAATGTTCAACAAGGGTACAAAGAATACACAATGGGTAAAGGTTAGTCTCTTCAATAAATGGTATTGGAAAAAGCAGATATCCACATGCAAATGAATGAAATTTGACCCTTATCTTACACCATATACAACAATCAAATCAAAATAGATAAAAATCTTAAAAGACCTAACGCTGTAAAACTTCTAGAGAAAAAACATAGTACAAAAGTTTTTTGACATAGTCTTAGCAATTAATTCTTGGACATGGTGTCAAAAGCACAGAAAACAAAAGAAAAATAAACAAAAACAAGTGTAACTATATCAAACTTAAAATCTGCACAGAAAGGAAGCAATCAACAGATCAAAAAGACAATGTATAGAATTGGAGAAAAACATTTCCAAATTATATATATAATAAGCAAGGAACATCTATAACTCAATAGAAAAAATAACAACCCAATTAAAAATGAGTTAAAAACCTGAATAAACATTTCTCTAAAGAATTCATACAAATAGCCAATAGGTATATGAAAAAAATGCTCAATATCACCTAGTATCAGGTAAATTAAAATAAAAACCGTGATACAATATTACTTTATCCAATGATATAGATTACGGTGGCTGTTATCAAAAAATATTGTTATCAAATGATATAGATTACGGTGGCTGTTATCAAAAGATATTGTTACGGTGGCTGTTATCAAAAAAAAAAGAAAAAGGAAAAGAAAAAAAGAAAAGATAAGTGCTGGTGAGGATGAGAGAAATCAGAAAACTTGTACATTGTTGGTAGGAATAGAAAATGGTACATATATATGTTGCATAATTGAAATATATATTTACATATCTAGATCTAGATCTAGATAGAAAATTTGTAAAAATACCAAGGTTTAAATCATTGTCTCATGGAGTTCTTGGCCTTGCAAGAGTGTATGCACACTCTATTTCCCTGGTGCTTTCCTCATCGTTTCATGAGATTTTATTTAAATGCCATTTATTTTGGCAAGGAAACTAGATTTTAAAAAATTGCTATAATAATCATAATAGTTTAATAGTAGTTAATATTTACTGAATATTTACTGTGAGCTAAATGCTCTAATTTCTAAGTGATTGGCATGCATTAGCTCACTTCCTGCTTAAAATATTAAGAAGTAGGTACCATTATCAACTCTATTATAGACAGAAACCTAAAGGAATTTGGTTGCTTTTCATTGGCACCACTTCTGAAGCTTCACAGCTTTCTTTACTCTGTTAATTAATTTACTACTCCCCCAACTGCTAATTTACAAAGGTTTGTTGACACCTCTCATCTATTGTTACCTTGTCATTCACTTTGTAGTCATGTGATTATTTGTCTTTAATTAAATTGCCACCATCATAGAATTTCAGTAGAGAGCAGAAAGAAATCCATGTATTCACCATGTTAAAACAGAAATCTGCAAGTGTTTTTCACATAAGAAAATCATATAGAAAGTCTATGTTTCATTTGCTTGCTAAGAGAGTCATTATTGATGTTGACAATGCAAAGGCATTAAGCCCAATGTGATATTCCTGGTCCTCAAAGGAGCAGGTGCCAAGTGGGATTACACATTTCAGAGGTTTATTAGGAGAAAGGCTTATGAAGTACTGTGAAAAGGACCCAGAGATAGCTGGGAGAGGTGTCAAGTGCACAACGTCGGGCTGATACTTTTGAAAGAGAGAGGGAAGAATGGTTAGTGAAATAATTTTAGAACTGCAAAGCAGTTCTAAAAAAGTTTGGCAAGGTTGATGAGAATTATGTGTGCCACAGTTGCTCTTCTGAGGGATTATTCATCTCCTAGAAATAAGCCTGATTTAGTGTCACTGCTGTGTCAAGACATTGGCAGGAAGCAGCCCATGAGAATCATTGCCCTGGTGCAAACTTGGCAATAAATTTGAGTGTAATAGCTGCAATCACAGTCTCTGAAGTTAGAGGTCTGAGGGGTGCATTTTCATGGTCACTAAAGCCAACAATGATCAAGAATTTATGTTAAATAAATACTAATTTTAAACATATCTTGTGCATAACTCATTAACTGAGAAGCTTTAGATAGAATACTTTATTGTTTTTATTTTTTTCTTTTAGGCATGCCTTTACGTAGGAGACAGTGACTATGAATTTGTTTAAAGTATTTTGTATAAACCTCCTTAAGAACCTGAGGTTATAAGAGCCCTGCTTCTAACCGGTCTCCCACCTTAACTCAAGTTTCACTTAGATAAAGGAGGTTTTACTTCTATGAAAAGATGAAGATATTGATTAAATTAAGAAGCCTTGGGAGAGATATGATGAGGACAGATGTGTTCAGGCACAGAAACACTGCTCAAAAATTTGGAGGGTTTGGATCTGAAAACAATCTTTAGATCATTGTGAGGGAAATAGAAAAAGTAAACTAGAATGAGAGCATGACAACTCTAACTGGTTTTGTTTTTATTAAATTATATTTTTTAATAAGATCACCTTGGAAGAAAAATGAGGAAAACTAAGCTAGAGAACATTGGAGAAGAAATAGTATATTACACTAGACAAAGAGTTTTTGCAATGAAGCATATGGATCTTAGACTTGAATCCTCATCTAATTAGAATTCATGCTAAGATTTTAAGGAGTCAATTATATTAGCAGTGGGTATAATCATTTAAGATTTGTTAAAATAGAAGTTACAACCTAGAATGTGCATACATATATTTTCTAGTCTTAAAGAGATTTTAAAATTTCCTCTCACTTAGACTATCAAAATATAATTTCTCTTATTTGTATGTTTGCATCTCTTTAGATCTATAATATAGAAAAGGTTAGGTCTCTTAAATATAACCCATCAGTCGACGATAACTATTTACCATTACCCTGACTTGTCTGAATTTTCTAGTTGCTCACTCTCAATAGAACCTACAGAGACTATTTTCCCCACATTCTTCCCCGACACCCGTAACCACTTAGGTTTTAAATAAATAAACTTCATAGCAAGTTTGCCTATTTTTACCTTTTTTTTTTTTTACTTTCCTTAATTGTTCTTTTTTTTCCAACCATTTAAAAATCTAAATATTGTTTTGTTTCTCTTGGTGTATAGCTTTATTTTTTATATCGGTTTTTATATATTTATTGCTATCTAAACTCTATTCTGATTAAGAATGATTACTTAACATTCCCTTTTCCTCTCTGCAACTTTCGTGTTTCATTTTACATCATTAATGAATTCATTATTTTTATTAAACTCTATCAAGCTTTATGATCAACAAATCAGACAGGGCCTCTGCCTTCATCTCATTTAGACTCTAATATGAACAGAGACTATTTACATGTATTAAAATAAATAAAGCATTGCAAATGTTATGTCTAAGGAAGAAAATAAATAATAAGGTGTGATAAAATAAGTAGGGTGACCAATTATAGATATTTTTAATAAATGTGTCTATTAAAATGTGTTAAAATTAAACTTTAGCACATTAGATACCACCAACATATTAATTATCTTCTTAACTCTTATTCTAAGCGTGTCATAAATCTGAGTTTGATCAAATTTAATGCCACTTCTATTATATTTATTTTAGTTCCATCTCACATTTGCTTAATTTGGATAATAGGCACCATTACTAAAACATGCATTAACTCCTATAGTTTATTAACTGGATTTAGCCTGAACTCTAAATATAGTGTTAAAAACAGTTCACTTTGGGCACCTTTCATTGTATCAGTGAACAATTCCTGAACACTAGGAAAATGGCTGGCTCTGCACTGATAGGCACATTCCCACTGGATGTCTGCTGTCAGCTGAGGCTCTATGGTGTGCATCCCAGCTAAGATGTGGTGTACGAACTAAAATGTTATTTGGCAACACCACATGCTGAGACCTAACTGTTTTGGAGAAACTAGGTTTAAATGATTATCTTTCTCCTTTGTGCCCAGTAGGAAATAGCAGTAGTATCCCTTCAAGTTTAACCAAAGATCGGTACTACAGCCCTCTGTCAGATAATGATTGAAATATACAAAACCCTCCACGATTTAATCAGCTGTGTTTATTATAAATAATAATCAATATGTGTACTGAAAGGAAAATAGCATAAAGATCCTTAATATGAAGCTTTCTTCCAAAGAGATTTTTTATTCCTCATAGAATAATTTTTTTTTTTTTTTTAATGAAAAAATTGGTAGCATATTACGGAAAGAGCTAGCCTGGTAATTAAGGTCCATGGTTCCAATAGTTAGTCTGCTACTTAGTAGTTGTGTAATAATAAGCAATGTAACCGAAGTTGTTTATTCATTTGAAAAAGGTGGCTAAGAGTATCCACATCACAGGAATTTTTGAAGGTTAAATATTATAACAAACATGAGGTCATCCACTATGAGATTTTTCGCACGGTGTGAGTTTAGTGCATTGTAATTGACTTCTTTTCCAGGTATCTTATTCAAGAGTTAAGCTGGGTCTCAGTTTTCCAATTTAAAATTAAAGAATGAATTGAACCATATTTCTACTTTTGAATTCTTAGTCTTGGTAAGACTATGCTTCTAACAGAGTTAACCATTAAGGGACCTGCCTTATAAAGTAATCAATCCCTCATTCCTTTAACTATGCCAACAGAAGATGATGTCTATAATAGACTTCCATTTAGAGAAAGTTTGTAAACTGATAGACATAAACTGTACTGTTATTTCATTTTTAAAAAACTGGGTAATACTTAAAACAATTTATGGTTTTAAAATAAATATAAGGTTGCCTGGTTTCTCTTTAAAAATAATAGCACTGGAATTGCTTGTTCCATTTGATTGAATGGCAATATTCAGCTGGAATAGGGTCATTTCCCCCTTGGAGCCCATCTACTACAATTTTTCAGAGACCTCATCAGTTCCTATTGTGTCTTCAAACCTCACTCTTTTATATGATCTGTCTGGATCCCATAGGAATTTGTGTTTGTTGCTCCCAGTCTACAGATTTAGGGAGAAGATCTAAAAATCTTTCTGATTCCAAATTTCCATTCTTCATATGTACTTTTAAAATATAGCTTGTGGCAATAACATCAAATGTATACCTATTTCAAAATGTTATATTTCTTTAAAAAAACAAAAGTATATTTATCTGTAACATGGTAATATTAAGATGATTGTGTGCGTGTGTGTGTGTGTGTGTGTGTGTGTGTGTGTGTGTGTGTGTGTATATAGTCATGGAATGTCAACTGAGAGAACACTGACACCTAGCTACATAATCTAACTGAAGATTAAATATATTGGTAACATTTTCCTCAAGTGTAGAACTTGAACTTGCAAGTTCTACACTTTTTTAAAGTGTAGAAAAAATCATACATACTATATAGGTTTTGAATTTCTATATATCTATGATTTTGAATTTCTATATATCTACTCAATTTTTGAATTACTATATATCTACTAAATTTTTAAAGTGAAAGAAAACATCATACATACTATATAGATTTTGAATTTCTATATATTTACGAGCATAGTTCCTCTACATTTTCTATCTGAAATTTTAGAAACAATGTTGTATACTTCCATACATACATGCTAATGAAACTCTATATCCAGGAATTACAATATTCAGGATATTTTTTGAATCTCTGTAATGAGTCAAATATTTCTTCATATAGAAAGGTCTTAAAATGTATATATTTTTCATTTTTGGAAATTATATGTGGTATAGTTAATCGCTCTACTGAGATAAAAGAATGCAAATAATGTATTTATATAAGTTATTTCTTCCAGATATAAGAAGTTTCACCTTTGAGCAAACTTCTGTTTGGAGACATTTAATGACAAAAGAAAAGAGCTTTAAGAGAACAATAACATGCAGTAAATACTAGTTGGTCCTGTAGATCAGTGGATATAGTAAAAGAAAATGATTCAGTTACTCTCAGATTATACCGATTTTCCTGTTTATCAAAGACTACCTCATATTCAAATAGTATTTACTTTCATTAAACTTCATTTTCATATTTATTTAAGAAATTATTCAAGAACTACAGTTACTGAGGAAGTAGTCTGATATTTAGCAATCACCAGGAAGCTCTGCTGATTCATTTTATATTGTAACACTGTGGGATTTTCATACTTGACTAATTGCACTGCACATTTGATGATTCAAACATCTATTCCACTGATATAGCTGAACACTTTGAAGTTACAGTTGCTGAGTTTTAAATTGAACTACACACAGGTTATGTGGTTTGATTTTATGATTAGTTTGTCTGCTTTAATAATTAAGCTCTAAATATAGTATAATTTATTAATCATGCCTTAGTCATTATTAACAGAAGTTGATTTTATCATTTGTAATCCCATTGCTTCACTTTTTAAATTAAATTAATATAAATTTTAGAAGAAATTTTAAGTGTCAAATTCATAATTCTTATATTATGTTCTAAAACAGAATTATCTTATGATTATAAATATAATATAAATATGATTACTTTGTAAAATAAAAATAAAATTATTTTATCATTAAAAACAGGAATTTATTTAAATATAACTTTGTGATATTTTTATTCTTCTTTCTTTAATCTCTCCAAATACATTTATATTGTTCTCAACATATTATATAATGCATTTTGCCTATGGTAATGAAATGGATAATTCGTGTATAATATTTTATTTTTGTAGGCGTATATGTATATATTTATATGTAATTTTTAAAAATACATATTCAGTTATGATATTGGGCATTATTATAGCAAAGTGTTTCTCTAAAGAGGAGAAGAAATAAATTTAACTGAGTCATCTAATATTATACTCAATTTCCTTACTCACAGATTATTTTCCTCACAAAATTGCTTAGGGTATAATGTTTCAGTTATGTAGAATGAAAAATGTCAGGAGATTTGCTGTAGAACATTGTACTTATAGTTGAAAACATTGCATTGAACACTTAAAAATTTAAGATGATAGATCTTATGTGCTTTTTTGCCACAATCAAAAAAAAAAAGTAAAGATAAACGTGAATAAGCACCATCTAATTATAACTAAATTACAATGGAAAAAGTAACATTCTCACTCACTTAGGTAACATTCTCACTCACTTTTTGGGGCATTTACAATGTGCCAGAAATGTTCAGGCTAGCAAGAGTTACAGACAAAAAGAATAACAATCACGTAATAGTTTTATAAATGTTGTCTTAGGATTTGCACCCAGTACTTAAAGAACAGAGATGTAAGGCTGGTCAAGGATTGGCCAGGAAAGTCTTTCCAGAAGTAATGAGGCATACATAGAGAATGACTGAAATTTACAAGGCATAAGGGAGAAAGGATCTTCCAAATCAAGGAAATAGCATGTGAGAAGGCAATGATGCCAAGGATCATGGCAAATTGTTACTTCCCTCTTCTCAAGTAATGCTGTGACTCCTAGAGAACACGGTAATTTCTACTCATTCTTAATAGATATTTCCTCACTAAAATTATGTTTTATGACATAAATCAGTTGTATATTAATATACTTGAGATACTTTAAAATAATAGAATGTTTTACAATTTTTAAAAAGTCTAAATTTGTTCTATGTACTGCTCCTTATAAAAATTAAGTGAGGGTAAAATATAAGTATTTTCTTAATTTCAGAAACTGACACAGAGGTAAGTGATCTAATCAATCACACAAACTAGGAAGTGACCAAGATTTGACTCTTTTTAAGAAGATTCTTTTAGTCTAGGGCATAAACAACATAGTAGAAACTAGAGGATTTGAATTTGGATGGTTTCAGTTTAGAGTTTAACCTCTACTACTTACGTGGTATGTTACTTTCAGAGACTTTAAACATCTCAGAGTTTGCTTATCTGTGAAATGATGGCAGCTGTTAAGAGAATTAAAGGAAAACATTTTCAGGCACTTGGCTCATAAGAGAGACCCAATAATAGTATATCATCCTTCCAAGTAATATGTTCATAAAGATGACATTAATAAAAATCTCAATTAAATTACAACATACGATTTAGGTAAAAAGATATAGAGTAGTAGTATCTATATCTCAATTTTAAAAATATCAATTACAAAAGAAAGTATATTGTTAATGCTTTTTCTTCTTAAAACTTTTTTTTAATCTTAAGCAATCAGTCACTCATTACAAAATTTAAACACCACATAATCAAACCAACAATTTTATTTAAAAGTGACCAATAATATCACTTCAAGACTTAACAGAGCAATCTTCCATATTAATAATGAGTTAAGAGAATAGTAATAAGGAAATTGTTACTTCCCTCTTCTTAAGTAATGCTGTTACTTCTGGCACATTGAATAATAACAAGGAATCTCACCTAATCTTCATGGCTAGTTAATTTTATATTATCGTTTTTAAATATCCTTAATAGAAGTAACTATTTTGACATTTTTTGTACTTAACAACATATACACTTGTACAATATTCAGGGCAATCAGAGTATGCAAATATAACTACTAATATATTCATTTCAATCAGTAAAGTATGCAGCAACCTAACAGTTGAAGTACTCATTTTAGGTAGTAAACAGTATGCAGCTGGTTCTATAAAAATAAAATATGACTATGACATATAGGGAATTAACAAAATGTTTAAATCTCAAAACTGCTGTCCAAATTTTCATCAACTATATTATTTGATAAATACGTTAATCAGTAGCAAATCAGAGCAATTACAATTTGTTGGGTTTTATTACTTGCAATCACAAAGACATCTTTTATCAAATTAAGCAATGTATATTTGTAAAATCAAAGACAAAAACAGAAAAAAAAAGAAAAATGAGAATAAAATATTCTAAAATTTTGAATTTCAAGATATATTTCTGTTTTATGTATATTATCTTTTGGGGTAACAAACCTAATGGCATATGTCCATGAATAACTGTCATAAAACAAACTATTGGCTTTTGACAGCTCCCCTTTTCTGAGTAAAGTCATGCAAATTTTGGTTATTAATGTCTGGTATGTAAAATAAATCCATTTAACATTTTTAGAATTCAAAAGTTTTAAAACTAGATTACTTACTTAAACCAAGCTTATAAAAATTATAAATTTAGAGATTAAATTCATAATATATAGTTATAAAATTTTAACTGGTGGTATGCTATCATAGGAGAAAAATCCATTAATCCTGATATATTTAGATAAGAAATCTATTTACTACTCCTTTAGAATTAAATATTTTCTTTGATTAAAATATTTTATTATTCTTTTTTGTCTTATAGATGTCTCATTTTGACTTTTAAAACTACCTATTATTTTGTATTAACTCATGAAATAGCTGCATATCAATCTACTTGAATTTTTCTCATTTCTTTCTTTCTTATCTTAGCCATTTAAGCAGTTATAGAACATTATCTATGTCTTGGAAAACTCGACTGTGACTATATTCACCTTCATGCCAATCTCCCAGTGGAAAGAAAGTAGAATGATAAAAACTATATTTCATGCTTTCTTTGTCATCAGAGCTGTGGCTATTTAGGGGAATGAGCTATTTAGGTTTTGTCAATCAGATGCACTCTTGACACTTAGATTCATTATTAGTTATGCACTGGTAGACACAAGGAATGGAAAATCCATTTTGCTGTTATATATTAAGGCAGAGGTAATGTTGTTTAGAAGCCAGGATCTAAGGTAGCAGCTTCTTGATTTTTGGAGAGGCTCGTGGTTTGGAAGCAGTGCTTATGGTGACAAATTTAACATTCTTCCTGGTCTTGGTAAAGGCAGCAATTTCTTTAATGGCCAAGTCCTATGGATGGCTTGAGTATCTGTTCTTGGAGATTCAGACTATTTTATGTTGATTTAGCCCTCCAGATCATTGGGGGAGTATGCTTTCACCATGAATTTTCTATTACTTAAACCAGCCAAAGTAAATTTGGCTATCTAAATTGAGATTACTGATAAAGACAGTAATTAGTAATGAAATGAGTAAACAGAAGTAGCATGGTACACTAATCTTGTTAATCAAAGTGTTGTTCTGTACTAGTAGTACCAATATCAACTAAGGGTTGGTGAGAAATGATGATTCTCAGGTCCCACACCAGATCTACCGATTCAGAACTTGCATTTCAATAGGTTGATATGTTATGCCCACTGAAGTTTCAGCCTAAAAAATAAATGAGTAAACAAAACAACGAAAACCAAAACAACAACAACAAAAAACCCACAAATGTTTCATAGAGGTAAGGAGGAGGTGGGTGGCAAGGGCTCAGATATTGATTGCTAAAAAATATCTGATGAACAATATGAGGTGGCCAACAATATGAGTTGGAAGGCGGACCTTGTGCTTATTCAAAAATAAAGGGGTATTTTTTCTTAAGCAGAGATGGAAGAGTACATAGCTATGAAAGTCTTGAGACCTGCAACCTAAATTACTCAAAAGTTACATGATTTTGAGCATGAAAGCAAATTGCAGCTATACTCCAAAGTAATGAATCAGTAAGAAAAAGTGACTGGATGATTGAGCCTAGGAAGAGGTTCAGACTGTAGGCATAGTTGTATTTGGGTTTATGCTTGCTTTTTGTTAAATGTCTGCTGGAAGACAAGAGGATTTAGGTTTCAGACTAAATTAGATCAAGTATGATGTTTTATATCTCAGGACTCTGCCATCCATTTGAAGAGAATGGAAATGAGAAGAGCACAAAGACAGAATTTAAAAGACAAGAGTAGTCAAGCTTCAAGTCTTTGGTTGTGGTAATTTTCCCATGGAATTGATTGAAGCTAATAGAAACTCTTTTGTGCTTTTGAGGTAGCAAGGAAATTATATTGCTGAAGGAACTGGTATTTAGTTTGTACAACTCACAAAGCAATCTCTAGACTGCCCAAAGCTGTATGCTTCAGGAAGCATATACTTCCCAAATTCTAATTCAAATATGACCACAGAGGACAGCAGTCAAGGAATAATTTCCAGGAAGACAAAGCCAGAAACAAAAGACAAAAGAGTCCTTCCTCAGAGAGAAGAGAGTTTTTCAGAGAGCTTAATCAGAGACCATTAGACAGGCTAAGTACCTCACTCTGTTGCTACATTTCTGCTTAGCACAATATTATCACTGCTTGAACCAGGATCACTGTGATTTTCCAAATCTTTGTTTCAGAATTAAAGTTTCTATTATAATTATTATTTTCCTTTTCTAAATTTATGTATTGGGTATAGGAAGTTAGATAACTTTTAGTTTATTAGTTGCTGGTCTCTGGATGTACTACATTCTACACCCATATCTGATGGGGAGGAGGGCATAATAACCAAATTATACCAAGTTTGTTCTGAGGGAGATTTGAGGACATGATTCTCTTGATTCAGTTTATAATGACACCCAGATTGGCTTATAGATACTTCTTTGATTCAAGCTGGTTTTGCCTAAATAACAGCATTGTGACTCAATTGCTATTATTTTCCACCCTATCCTTCCACCTTTGTATGACTACTTGCTTACCCATTAAGCTTTAGGACATAAAGTTCTAGCCAGCATCAAATTTTTTAAGAATAATACATAATACTATATATAGTATTATGCATTATGGTAGGTAGATTAGATAGATAGATAGATAGATAGATAGATAGATAGATAGATAGATAGATGATAGATACATAGATACATAGATACATAGGTACATAGATACATAGATAGATACATAGATAGAAAGAAACAGAGGGAGGAGGGGAGAGGGAAGGAGAATGTAGAAGGAATAAATGTGATGAATTTGCTTTTGAAAATTTTGAGAGAATTAAGTGTTAAATAATGTTCATATTAAAATATTTTAAATAAATGTTTGTTTTTAATTAAAAAAGAATAAAGCCTCAGGTCTATGATCATGAAGACAATAAGTTTCAGTTAAACTAAAGATAATATCTTAGCTTTAGATATGTTTCAGCCTCAGGTCCATCGAGGCAGAACGACCCCTTCAGCCACAAGACCACACTGTGGGGCCAGATGGGATGGCACCGTGGCTGATTCCAGAACCAGACACAATGATCAACTTCCACATCCCTACCCAATCATCCAATCAGTAGCATCCGGGATCCCAACTCCTTTAGTTTTCAAGACCACTGATTTTTCGATATATAATCTCCATTCAGGATACCCATGGAGCCAGGCCTTTGAGCAAAAACTTGCCTGTGTCTCCGGGACTTGCGACTCTCTAAAATAAACCTTTACTTTCTTTTTTGCAAAATCTGTACATATCTGATATCTGATTGACTTAGATGCTCACAGGTAGATGGACCTCTTTGCTCCAATAACAAATTAATATTGTAATGAATTCTCTTGATCAGAAAAAGGATATATGTGGATATGTGAACAGCATAGGTATAGATTCTGCAGTGGCAGCTCGTTATCTCACCTATTATCATATTTGCCTATGTCCTTCGTAACAGAATCTCAATTTATCAACAGGAAAAAGGGAGAAAATCATTATGGACCTGTCTTTCCAAGGAAACATTTTCAAAGTCCCAATTTGGATATCTTTTCTTTATTAGCCAGAAGTTACACGGCTACTGATTTTGCTTCTGCTTCTTGTTTAAGAAATGACTTTCCTGAATAAAGCTGGGTTCTAGTAGCCTTTCCACTAGTTTTTCCCTTTATTAAAAAGTCTTTTCAATATTTTCTAATACAAAAATAATTTACATTTTTTTAAATATTCCTTCTTCTCTAATACATTTATACAAAAAAAGTGTCAGACTGACTCTGCTCTTCCATTAATATTCTTCCATCAGTTGTTTTCCTGCTTCTCCTAAATGATTCTACAAGAAACACTCCCTGAAAATTACCACCAACAGTTTCCCATATTAGATCATCTTCATCCTATCTGACTTCTCCTTAGAAACACTAGCATGGTTGGCCACATAGTCCTTGGCATTGTCTGTTTCCTCATCATTATTGATGACATTGTACTCTTGTTTACCTAAAAATACTGCTATTTTTTCTCTTTCTTTGGTTTTACTTCCCTCATCTTTCCTCTAAATCGAGACACTCCTCAAAAATTATCAGTTCTTTTTTCTTCCCTTGAAACATTTAATTACAAAGATATGTATATTTCAACACATTAATTTATTAAATGTTATTAGAAGTATGTTAGATATAAATTCATAGTCATATACATGATAATTTTATTTTAGGTTAAATATGGGCTTGAATATGTATATATAATCATAACATAGCAATTGTACTGTGGTTACTATATAGTAACTGTTACAGATGCCTTTAAAAGATGCAGCCAATCTGGAGAAATGTGTGACTGAGTTTGCCTAAGATAATCAAAGATGGCTTCAAGAAAATAAACTTCAAAATAATGAAATTAATTAAAACAAAGGAAAATTTATTACACTTATTGGGATAGGGAACTATCTTTGAAAATACTGTCCTCTCTCACTACCGGAACTGGCATTATATACATTACAGAACACAGAAATTGAAATTTTCGATTGGTTCTAACAGATGCAGGAGTAAGTCTGACTGACTTACCGACCTGAGAAAGATGCTTCAGTAGTCTCATCAGTTTATTCTGGACTTGTGGTTTATCATGTCACTTAAAACAACAAAATATTTCAAGGACATATGTTTTTAAAGATAAAATTCTCAAGATTGTTTTGTTGATGTTTTATTCCTTGGTATTCATTCATTCAACTAAATCAACTTTAAAATTTTATAATCTAAGCCAATGTAAAAGCATCTTCCTTCTAGCCTTAAAAGAGTCGAAAATACCAAATATTATTTTAAAGCTAAGTCAAAGCTGTCATGTCATCACAATTTCTACTTCACTCCATATTCACAAACACACACACACACACACACACACACACACACACACACACACACAAGCATATGCCCAGAGTTCCATTGAAAAGTGGAAAGAAGATATCAGGCAGAAGTCTCTTAATATGTCTTGGATAGCCCTTGAAATATAATTTTTTTTCTAGTTTTCTACCCTTTTATACCTCAAACCTAGGGACTACAGAGAGTGGGGTTTCAAACTAACATGTAATTTTTTATATCCTCTTTTCCAAACTTCTCCCCTCAGTTCAGTCCAAGCAGCGCTCTTTTTCTTTTTCTTTAGGTTGTTGTTGTTTTATTTTGCTTTGTATTTTCTTCCTCTTGTCTGTAAACCCTGAAAACTCTTGCTATGTACACATACTACTCTACTCATTGAGTAGCTGTAAGTATGATTTTTCTTAAGCCCCCATTAATTTACCCTTAATATTGCATATTTTATAAAATTTTAAAAACTTAATGGCATTTTTTCCAAACTTAAACTTAGCTCTTGTAAATCAAAACAGCTTTGAATTCCAGATGTTTATGTTTGTAATAGAGTTAAGCCCTATTTGTAAAATGCAAAATGAATGTGTAGTGTTTTAGTTCTACTCTGTTACTTTTTCATTGAAATAATGGGTACTTTGAGCCAATGAATGGAGATCTAGAGTATTACTTGTATGAATTATCCAGTATAAAAAATATAGCAGTTAATATGTCTAAATATGGGATTCCACATGAATTGCCAGCTACTTAGATGATACTTACATGTGTGTATTTCACCTACAGATGCCAGTGACTCAGAAGCAAAATATGTCTTTTGGTTCCTTATTTCCATATTAACACATTTCATTATGGAGAGTCATGGAGTAAAACTATAAGAAAACAGGAAAACACACAGAAAGCTTTATTACTATTAAAAGATTTATGAGTATGACAGACATATTTAGAAGAAATAATGTATGTTATAGGCACTTAGTTTGGTCACAAAAAAAGAGACCAGAACAGCAAAGCAAGGGGGGTGTGTGTGTCTGTGTGCGTGCGTGCGTGCGTGTGTGTGTGTGTGTGTGTGTTGGGAGGTGACATACAGGGCAAGGATCTCTTGGTTATAAGATACAGATAGCTTAAAGATAACTTGAAAACACATGATTTTAAGAAACAAAGTGTTTTTTTAATAAAGATTATTTTAATATAAGTGTGAAGGAAGGAGGGAGAAGTATCCTATTAGAGGGAGAGAAAGGAGTTGGGAGATAATAGTTATAAAATAAATAAGACACAAGAACCATTTTTCAGCCTAAAAACGGCAGGAATGAAAAGGAGGGGCATGTTCTAGAGTGACTAGGAAGGTGAAATATCATGACTTGTTCATAAAGTGAATTTGGGAGTACAGAGAAAATCATGTATCTAGGTGTCTCAAATTTCTGGATGACAATTACATGGATAGTAGTGTCTTATTTAGTTTACTGAAAAGAATCAGGTTTATTTTAGATAACTTGCATCTGAAGTGCATAATGTAAATAGTTTGACCTTTTGAAACAAAGCTTCATTGTGGTCTGGCTTTTACTAAATGGGAACCCTAAGCAATTAAGTTTCATCTCTTATCCTATACATTGTCTATATGATGTGGAAAACAAATATGACAACATTGCTGTGAGAATTATACACACATAGTACCATGCCTGGCACTTAGTAGGTACTTCATAAGTGAAAGATGATAAGAAAAACTATCATTTTAACCTTAATGGGATATTCATGGCATTTAAGGTACTTGTTTGGATTTAAAAACAATTTTTATCACTTTGCAGCCCAGAGCAGATACACACATTTGGGATCTGAAAATCTTTACTGCTGTATATCCAAAGGTGATCAATGCCCTAGCAATTGTGAATATGAATGCAATAAAAATATGATTATGTCATGAAAAGTTCCCCTAAAATAATTCACCATTCTATATAGGGAAAATAGACCTGACCTCAGCATTTTTATTTAAATTGGTTTTAAAATGAAAGCAAGCAGACTGCTATACATCACTTTTTCTCATGATTTATTTCTAGATTATCCAAATCTTTCCAAATTTTCCATTGCATTAGTTTCTTAAATACAATAATTGAGCTTCCAACTCCAAGTGCAAATCAAAATTAGCAGGGCAGTTGTGTTACACTTCCTTTTTAGATACACTTAAATGTTAAAAATGTACTTGGAAATTATTTTAGGAAAATGTATCTCATTTTCAAAGCAATGTTATGGAGACTATGAAAACATTTTCTGTATGAATTTTATATTTAAAGCCAAAATGTTAAATACCAGGACAAATTAAAAATATGAAAGTATTTCATTTCTTTTTCCAAAGAGTCGTATTTTCATAGACTAGGCAGAATTAAGAATGGTACAATTTAAGAGTATAAGAGAGAGAACTCTTCATTCAGAAGATTTAGGTTTAGATAAACTTTTAATGACATTTTAACACCACCCCAACACCACACAATTATTATAAATTATCTTCCTTCTCTTCTCATCTATACTCAAGGAAACTTCATTCCATTTTTTTTTTTTTTTCTTTTCTATTTGTAGATGTCTCACAACCTGTGTTTCCAGGCCAGACTACATTTCTGAGCTACAGGCATAGGCAACTGCAACTAGCTACCTCCACACCTGCATGTCTAGGAACATATTTATGCTCTAGTCAGCTTCTCCCAAATCACTTAGGTAGTATGTAATACACTCTGCTTTCATCCATCAACACCAGGAATGTGCAGGTCATCTTAGAAAACTCCTCACTATAATACAACCATCAACTGTTAACCAAGTACTTTTGAATCTGCTTCCACACCATGTTAAAAATATTTGCCATCCTTTCTATTACCAGTTTCACTGGGAAATTCCAGACCCTTTTCTCTTACTCAGCTACACTTTTTTCCTGCCTCTATTATTAGTCCTCCTCCATTCACTTCTCTGGAACTATGCCTTCTTCACTTGACATAAGATTATGTATTCTCTTACTTAAAAATGTATCAATGACACATAAATGCCTGTAAGGATACAGTCTTTGATATATCTTATAGTGAGTCCCATGATCTAGCTCTTGCCTGTGTCCACAGTTTCATATCTTGCCAAGTGTTCATCCTATTTTGCTATTTCCAACTATCTAAAGTTCCCCAGTCCCTTCAGATTCTGTCAAACTCTCTGATTTTTTTTTTTTTTTTTTTGCCTCTAAAATGTTTCTGGTATCCTAACTCCTATCCCAATCCTCTCAGTAGAACTTCCCATTCTCTTACCTTTATCACTCATATATCTCACATGTCATTTTCCATAACTTGTTGTATTATTATGTGCTAATATACTTATCTTGCCCTACCAGATGCATGCCATTATGTTAATATGCTGCTAAACGAACACAGGTCCCAGCATCCATTGATAATAATAATTATAACGATCAATACCACACAAATCCATACCTACAGTGCATCAGGAAATGTTGAGGAACTGTAACTACATTAACTCATTGCTCTGTTATATATGATATATGAGACAAATAGAGGTTAAATAAATTGCTTAAGCTCCTTCATTGAATGAGTATCTGTGCCAGAATTCGACTGAGGCATACTGACTCCAGAACTTAAAACGAACCCTTTGCTAAAATATAATTAAATGATTATTGACTATATGACTGAAATATATAAACACCCTTGGTTTTGTGCAAGTTGATTGTTTCCATTTTCACTTAAGGTACATTCAATAAACAGTGAAGTATCAGACGTTCTAGGTTACTGTGATGATCAAGTTAATTTCTATGAATTACCTAGAACACTCTTTAGTACATAGTACGTGGTCAGCAAATGTGTTCTATCACACCTACCAGTTTTTGAGAACTTGTAAGTTGAATACTTTAATAACTACTTTACATAGATTATCTATTTTTATTCTATTAATAACTTTGAAAGTTTGACATTATTTTTTTCTATTCTTCAGAGAGGGGACAGAAGATTAGAACTTAAGAGGTCATTAAAAGTCACACAAATAGAAAGTGTTAGAAGTAAGATTTTAACAAAACTCTATCAGTCTCTAAAATCCATGTGTCCTATACTTCAGATTTTCCACTAAGAATATGTACGTACGATTTCTAATTAAATGGTAATTATATATAACATATGCATAAAAGATTCTTGTTTAAAATTTTATATTAGGTTCATTCAACTTTGAAAAAAATTCTATAATTTTACATATTGACTACTATTTTATATACTTCAAGGTAAATGATTGTCAAATGTGTTAAATATCATGAAATAATTAATATTATCTTTCCCTTTTAAATAATTTTTTTTCTTCTTCATGTGTGAAAATGACTATTAAGGTACATTGAAAGGATCCAAATAGAAAAAAATAACTTAAAAATATTATAATTGAGAGAGTAAGCCCTGTTTGCATAATTTGATTTTTCTGTTCACTATCTTTGAAATATTATTTTAAAACTCTGAAAGGCTTATTAAACTGAACACATAGAACTCCAGTTTCTATTTCCAGACTTACATACCCCTCAACTGCTGTCATCATGCTGTTAATTGAATGTTTGTGTGAAGATGATAGCATTTTCAACAGCAAGAACAAAAACATTGTTTTAACTTTTTGATTTTGGTCTCTTCTTTTTTTGGATGTTTCTAAAGCTAGTTATAACTTTGTTTCCCAGTCTCTATTTACTTACTCTTGGCTTTTGACTTTCTATCTGCCAACTTCACTTTGGTATGCCACTGCTTGTCACTCTAATGTGTTTTTCTTCAACAACTTCAAACACTGTAGCAGTCTCTCTAGCATCATGAATAAGATAATATTTTTAAGAATATAAAAAATGAAAAGGGTAAATTAACTCTAAAGAATGAAATCCTCTTAATATATATTCATCATTTCAAAAAGCTGATACCACGCCAACAAATAACTACAGTATAACAAGAAAGTCAAATCTGTAAAAAGTGAAAAATTCAAGTAAAAATAATAAGATAAATGATCCTGGGAAGATAGCCGAGTAGGAAGCATTAAGAGTACTTCCCTTTACCTAGACAACAATATGTCCAATGCAACTATTTTGGGACTCTGGCAACTATTGATGGCATGCAACTTCCAAGGAAGGCTTGGATATAAATTGCAGTTCATTTCAGTAAATTTCATAGCTAAACTCTTCCAGAAACCATGGACAACAATACTCAGGTGAAATCATTTGGTTGGTACTACTTCATACAGTTTACCACATAGGGTTGGTAGGAAAACTGAGCATGTCTATGTAATTTCACTGGGAAAAGACCCCGGGAAGCTTGCACTCAGTTTCTACTGATTTTCACCCATGTACCTCTTTCCTTTGCTGACCTGAATTTGTATTATTTTACTGTAATAGGTCATAATCAGAATTACAACAGCTTTTTTGAGTCTTCTGAATTCAGATGATTTATTGAGCCCATGGGTGATCTTAGAAACTCATAAGACATTATAATTTGTGTACTGATGATTGTTTTTTGATGTCACTATTAAAGTAACATAACACCCCAACATTAAATGTACGATTAATCTTCACATGATTCTTTCCTCTTTTTCACTTTCTGCTTCTTTTAATCCATGTGGTAAGTGAGTCTAGACAAATCTGGCTGGCCAAATGTTTTTCTCCTTTCTTCAATGTAGCAGAGTAGGTGAGCTGATCTAAACCTGTCTCCTCACACTAAGTTTCCTTTCTTTGACAAACTTGTCCTTTGGTATTACATTTTATATTTGTGTGTAGATAAAAGGCTTCCCTTAAGCTTGAAGCATAAATCATATACAGCAATCAGTCTTTTGCCAGAGCTGTGTACTGGAGAGGGACTAGAAAAAGGGGTCTTTTGATTCTATTCTACTATTTTTCCTCATATGTATAGCTCATTGGTAACCCCAAGAAGAAGAGTAATTTGCAGAGGAATATTCTTTCTTGAGTTTCCTAGAGGCTATATCTTCAAATAATACCAAGCACTAAATAATTTTCTAAGTGACACAGCTTTCAAATATGCCTTAAGTCTTACAAAGTGGAAGTGTAGTGCTAATTAGTGCTAATTAGTTGCAATAGATATGTCAAATAGGGAAAGCACTCAGTAGTTCCCTTTTAATTTATTGTCCTTGATAACCAGCAAGTTTGTGTTCATAGTCTTCTTTTCTCTTTAGCTAGTGACTGCATGTGTCAGACAATTAACCTCTTTGTATTTCAATTTTTCCATTTGCTTGGTAATAATGTTGGCTTCATAGGAATGCAATGACACATAGTACTATATTTTAGAAAGTAATTTCTTCCTGTTAGCCTGGACGTAATTGTTGCTCTTTATTTTGAAATAGGTAATAAAGCACAGAACCAACAGGTACTGGTGCTTTTTATAGGGGACTATTTCAATGTTGTTCTTAGGTCTTTATGTTGAATAGCAGGGCCAAATGGTCACATTTATAACACGAATGTGGCAGTTCATAAGTAGCAGTACATGTATGACTGGTTCCTCTGTGCCGATGCCATACTCTATCTGGAATGCACTGTCTCAAAGAAATGATCACCACAAAGTCCTACTTAATAATAAGAAGCTATCTCTAGTAAAGCAAAGATAATTTCACTATTTCTCAACAACTAAAGATTATTTCCTACAAATTTTAATTCACAGTGGTGCTAAAATAATATTCTCATAAATTCATAAATCTCAATCAACGATCTATCCACATTTGGAGAATTTATAGTCAATTCATCATTGGTTCCTTTAATGCCATTTTGATTAATTTATTGAGTTAGGCACCAGGTAATTTTTCTAATTTACTTATTTTCATAAGTATGCTGGACAATGTAAATTCATGAGATGGATTCTATAATACTATTAGGAATGCTTAAACTCTTCCTTTAAAAATCCAAAATTTTACCAAAGTAGAAAACAGCATGTCCTAATAAAGAATTATTCCTTCACACTTTTATATTACGTGAAGATACACACTCAAGCAAAGTAGAAACTTTATAACTATTTAAGTAATATTATTAAATTAGAGAATTTCATTCCTTATTTTTTAGACAGTTTATTGAGGTATAATTGATTACAGAGAACTGGACCTATTTATTGAATACAATTTGATGAGTTTGGAGATATGCATATACCAGTGAAACCATCATGACAATCAATGTGATAAACATATCCATCACTTCAAAATATTTCCTACTACCTCTTTGCTTCATTTTGCTTTTGTGATAGGAACACTTAATTAAATTATTGTATCTATTATACTTGCTTCAGCTGTTTATATGAAACAGGTTGAGCTCTAGTATTTGATAGACATTTCAACTAAGAAATCAAAACTATTATATTTTGGTGGTCTATTGTGATAAGGCCCACCTTGTGATTTTCATCATTAACATAGCAACAGTTATAGTAATTACGAGTATTAATTTTGTGCTTATTATCAGAACATACTTGTTAACAATAATGCATGAAATAGTAACTTTATTTATTCATAGTTTACAAGTGAAAAGACAGGTCGATGGCATACAACTAGCAAGTGACAGAAATAGATGCGTTAGCCCAAGCCACTCTGTTTCAGAGGTAGCATTCAGAACTACTTGCCCTGGCTTTTTTCCTGTTTATTGTCGAATCTTATGCCTCTTTCTTATTTATTACCAAATTAATAATTGACTTTCATAAAAATGGTTTTAAAACATTACATTTTAAAAGATATTAATGCTACTAATCAACTTAATTGGTTATGCATTTATCATATTTATGCCTAATGAAGAATGAGTATCGAATACTGAGCAACAGCCTAATCTTGGTTAAACGTTATTTTCAAATTTATTAATTAAATCTTTATTTGTCCTATTTATTATATTTTCTATTTCTTTCAGCAGTGTAATGAAATAAAATCAGCAATAAATGCTAATAATTGAGTGTTCATTATATTCTAGACACTGTTACTTCTATTAATTCATTTATTGTTATTAACAGCTCTATTACTAGGTACTATTATCTGTCCCATTTCACAGATGAGATCAATGAAGAACACAGAGGTTAAATAACTTACTGAGGGTAATATGAATAACAGAACAAACAGGCAAGTTTTAATTCAATGCACATGGCAGCAGAGTCGATCTTTTGTAGCTTTTTAAATGTTCATTAAGAGAGATCAAAATATATAGAGAAGACAAGGAAATGAAGAACACAAAAATATACTGAAAATTTATTTTAAAATTTTATATTTGAAAGAAAAAGTGCACAATAACAGGTTGCAACTTGTTTAGATTTTAAAGTAATACTTCTGATATCTTTGAAATACTTTTAATTTTTCATTTGCTTAGTGTTCTATTTCAAAGATCCTAATAACACATTGAAAAATTATTTAAAAGTTTCATTTTCATGAAATAAGATATATCTTAGATGGAGACAATTTATATATAACTTCAAATGAAAACAACTCTCAAAATAATTTATCAAAATTTCTTTTAAAATGCTTAAAATGCATAAGAAATTATCAAATTATTTAAACCCAAAGCATCTGAGACCCTTTCAAGTGTCTTGAATTATTTCTTGAAATTTTAATTACAATTTTCAGTTATGCTCTATATTTATAAGAATTAATTTTCTTAGTATTCTTACAATTCTGCAATCTTGTAATGGATCTATTGAACTTTAATACTTGAATCTGAGAATAATGGAACTAATTATCTAACACTGACAATTGATTTATTACTTGTGTTCCCTCTGTCTATTTTGATACCGATGAGGAACCGAAGGAGAAGTTAAGCAATAAAAATATTTCAAAGGAATTGACATATTGCAATTTAGTACTCATCATCAGAGAACAGGTTGTGACTTAAAATTGTGAAATCTCATTTGCATGATAAAGGAAATGAAAATAAATTCTTACTGGTTCTTTCATATTGCAATGATTTTTTCCTATACATAGATTCTTGACAAAGAAATTAGTAATTTTGGAGCCTCTTTTTAATGGCATTACTTATAAAAAGGAGAGAAAGGTAAATACTCATGTTTACATCTAAAGCTGTCTTTATTTAGTATACAAATTTATTTAAAAGTTTCACAGATATTACAGGGTTAACTAAAGAAAATGCAATTTCTTGTTTTAATTCAAGTAATACTATGAAAAAAAGAAGTGATAAATTTTATGTTAGTTATGCTATTTTAAATTGTAAGGATGCGAAGTTGTTCAGTCCACAGAGTTGGGCATGCTAAGGAATCACACACACACACACACACACACACACACACACACACACACACACACACTGAGAGATGTAGGTATATTCAAATATCACCCAAGCTCAAGTGCACACATTTATTCTTTCACTCATTCATTCAAAAATTGAGTCCTTAACATATGCCAACTCAGATGGTAAGTGCTAGGAGGTATGATGAACAAAACATACATGTTCTATGCTCTCTTTGAGAAAACCATGCAGAGAAAACTGCAGTTACAGGGAAAACTACAACTCTAATAAGTGTTATATGTGGACATATATGTAGTATTAGTATCAGTAGTGGGTGCTGATTTTTAAAAGATTTCTTGAAAAAGCGACATTTGAAGCTGAGAGATTTATAAGTGAGGAGGAAGGAGAAGGATGCTCCAGGTAGAGTGGACGCGATAATATTCAATGGTAAAAGTATCATGATATTTTGGAGAAAGTGAAAGAAGCACACACAAATGAGTCTGGCAAGAAAGACAAGGAAAATAGTATCATGAATGGGCTTAAAAAATAAGGTTGAGGAGTTAGGACTATATATGAAGAAAAATGGTAAATCGTTGAAGGGATAAGATAGCTGACAAGATCAGATTTACACTTTGAAAAGTAATTTCTACTGGGAAGTGGGAATAGGTTGGAGGAAGAAGGTATAGATGCTGGAGTCTGTTCATCGATTACAGTCATTTAAGGGAATGATGAGAATAATTCTGATTAAAATGGTTTAAGTGGAGAAGGATATAAATGGAAAGATTCTAGAGATATCAAACAAAAGAAAATTTATTGGGACTAGGTGATATCTTACATGGACGAAATAGAAAGGGAGAGTTAGGTATGATTCCCAGTTTTTAGACCGAAAAACTGGATAAACGATGTGAAAATCACTGGCAGAAGAAACACCGAAAAAGACCAGATAGGATGAATGGGTGGAAAGTTTTGAGCCATACTATGTTAATTTAGCTTAAATCTGTATGTAAGCGAGGGGCTTGGAGAAAACATATATATGGTAGCTGATATAATTGATATATATGGTAATCTCTGGCTGAATTTAATACCTTAATAAAATAATGATAAATTATTCAACTTTTCCAAATCATACACATTTACTTTGAATCAGTGTGCTCCAAATCAGATCAATTAAATAAACTTTTTAGCTATATTTATCAAATCCTTTAATGTAATTATATACGTAGTTATTGTCTTCAACTACTAAAAATAACAGATGATTTATGAAGACAGTTATTTATTAATGTATTGTAGGGCTTCTAAGAAAGCTTAAAGTATATTGTAACAAATAATAGAGAATTTTTTTAGTTGTACTATTAACAGTAATAATATATACTGATTCAAAAATAATTAATATAAAAAATTATACCCTAAAAGTAAGACAATACTTTTCTAATTGTTTATAATTTTTTTTTTTTTTAGCAATTGCAAAGTTGATCATACACTTAATTCATATGGGAACATCAATGAACATTGATACATTTTATTGAAGTTAGTCTTCCCTTTTGGAGCACAATTAGCCTATGAGTACATGTGACTATTAAATTTTCCTAATAAATGAGGCCCATAGACAATACACTTTCTTTTTTGTAGCCCTTTGTTGTATGAGTATAATGATATAAATGTGTGGAAACATTATGTTCTTTTATCATTTTATTACAACTTCAGAGAAATTTTCTTTGAAAAATTACTAAAATCTTTTGAACTATAGGTCATATACTTTGGTTCTTCATGATGGTGTCTGTTTGAGTATATCAAACAATATTTTACCCCAGAGAATCATCTTTTTTTGCTCTTTTGCCAATCCCCTATCTTTCCTTGTCTTGCCTCACCCTTTACCTAACTTACTTCCTGAAGCTCACCCTAGCATACCAAGACTTCTCCAGCCTATTTCATTATTTCTCATTTCTAATTCAAGCCCATTCTTCCCAGCTGAAAAAGATTTATCGCTTACCAGTTTTTAAGGGCCAGGCTGGTTGAACAGGATCGAAGTCAAAAGAAGTAGTGAAATTTAGGAAGGCCAGTTATTCAGTAGATCTTTATTATGTATTTATTTAAATATTTTAAAAGGTAAGAAATAAATATCGCATATTCATTCTGATACCAATACCAAGAAGTCAATTATTCAATTTTTGTTCTAAACATTTAGCAGAATTTTTCATGAATCAGAGAGCCTTATGCCTCATCAAATTTTATAAAAACTTTTTTCTTTATATTTAAAATTCTTAAGATGGAAAAGAAACAATAAGTCAAAACTTCTATTTCAATAATTCTTGGTCTAGTTTAAAGGCTTTCTGAGCAAGTAAAAAATTAATATAATATTGAAATTGATACAGGTAATTTCTATATTATAATTGACACCTATAAAAATGTAAGAAAATAAAGAATGTAGAAGATTTAATTGAAATATAAACTATAGCTTACTATCAAAAATATTTCAGTTGCTGCAAAAAAAAACAAGCATTTCTTCATAAAGATATAAAAGTAATAATGAGAGAAGAAATTATTTGAAGACAGAGAAACAATATTTAGATTGGCTCATAATTATTTCCTTACAAATTTTAAGAATAATAATGAATCAAATACTTTTCAACATAAGTAGGGGGGAAAATATTTGTAAATCATATATCTAATAAGGAATTTTTGTCCAGAATATATAAAAAAAACTTGCAAATCAATAAGGTAAATATCCAAATTAAAGAATAAGCAAAGGATTCACTTTATATCTACTTCAAAAAAGATATAAAGTGACAAGCCCACAAAAAGATGTTCAATATAATTAGCCATCAGAGAATTACAAATTAAATTGCAATCTTTTACATGATAAAATACTATTTTATGCTGACTTGAATGGCTATAGTCAAAAGGACAGACAATAGCAAGTGTTGTTGAGCCTATGGAGAAATTGGAACTCTCATTCACTGCTGAAATATAGAATGCTGCAGTCACTTTGGAAAACACTTAAACGTTTAAACAGAGTTATCATGTAACCCAGCAATTTCATTTCTAGGTATAGCTGAAGAGATTAAAAAATATATATGCATGACAAAAACTGTGAATAAATATTCACAGAATCACTATTCATAAAACCCAAAGTAGAAGCAATTTATATATCTATCAACTGAGGAATGGATTAAAATAGGTAATACATCCGTACAATGGAACATCTGAAAAGATAAAATAATAAAATACTGATATATGCTATGACGTGAGAAACCCTTAAAAACACCGCGCTAAGTACAAGCATAAAACCAGTTACAGAAATATTCTAGGATTATATTTATACGAAATGCTCACAGTAGGCAATCTCAAGAGACAGAAAATAGGTTATGGTTGTCATGGGCTAGAAAAGTGAAAAGGGAATGACAACAAATGGGCATAGGGTTTCTTTTTATGGTAATAAAAAGGTTCTAAAACCACTAAATTATACTCTTAAATGGGTGAATTTTATGACATATAAATTATATCTCAATAAAGCTTTTAATGTACAAAAATAAATAAAACTTTTATAATCTTGGGAAAATTTTACACCAAAATTTATTCTTCACTTGATGACTAAACTAATGGTTTCATTTTTAACAATTATACCTTAAGAAAGACAAATTTTGTTTATTTTAGTGTAGTATTATTTTTTATTTTTATTAGGTGATCTATTTTGACATCATTAATTCAATTATATTATATTATATGGCTAAAATGATTTTAAATAATGTGGCTATACATTCTGTTTTGTGTTATAAGTATTTATATTTGAAATGTGCTATATATTTTCTGACTTCTAGATTTTAAAATCTGAATTTTTTAATATTTTTAATAAAATGTCAAGTGTGCTAGTACTTTTAATACACTTAAGACATTATGATAAAATAGATAATATCCTGACATGAGATATGTTCTTTTGAAAGATATAAATTATGAAATGCGTTATCATTTTTCCCCAAGAACTTTATCCTATGTTCCTTACTGTGGCTTTTCAGACTCTAGATTGTAAGACTATCCTAACACGGTGAATTTATTTTCTATTATTGAATTACTCTTTCCAAGTGACCGGTTCTTTGGTATCAGATACTTGACGACCCAACAAATTCCATCCTCTCTCAATTTTTCTAAAGCAGTATCAATGAGTACAATAAATCTGGAACTCGCTGTATCATCTCTAAAGAAATGTGTATAAGTATAAATAAAATATACAATAACTTGAAATGTGAATGACAAAATGAGCTAATTATCTGACTTTGGTCTCTGTACGATATATAGGACAAAACTGTGTTTTCTCTCTGTTAGTGCTGGTCTGATCACTGTTGAGGAATGTTATTTGGTTCAATGGGCAATATTTTAAAAATAAGATGTTCATTTTTAAATCATGCCAAAAGTCACTACTTTTTTCTTTCCCATTATCACACAGATATCTCTGGAGACACAAGAAAAAGGAAAATATGAATGGTTTCTGGCAAATTTGAGGACTATTCCAGTTAAATTTCATTTACTAAAGAAAAAAATCATATGTAATAAAGACTATATATAAAAGTCTATTTTAGAGAAAACTGAAGAAAATTTCAGATAACTTTAGCCTCACATCCATGACACAATGTAAAAATACATGGCCTTTATGCAATTATGGCAGGAAATTATAAAGAAAACAAATGTTATGGCAAATATGAAACCAACAGTTAGATGCAACATCCAAATTAGACCAATAAGTCATAATATCCATCCAAATAAGTTTAAGATGGAGTAAAATTTAATGTAAAATAACTATGAACTGTAATATAGATTATTTTAAATGTAAACTTGAAATAAGGAAAGTATTTCTAAGTGAAATGCTGTAAAGGAAAGATTGATATTTTCAAATACATAGGAATGTAAATTTTTCCATATCAACTGAAATGATATAATCTAAAATATAAACGATTGAAGAAAGTACTTAACACATTTATGACAATAAAGATGAAATATCCTTCATTTATTAAATGATCTTATAAATAAAAGTGCCTGCATGCACAGATTATTTGCATACATTTGAATGTACATAGGATTTTAAGAGACTGTTAAATCGAGACTTCAAAGCACCACTCCTCAGAATCTAAGTTCCCTTTTTATATGTGGACTAAATAGTGTTTCCCTCTCTCATTTTATATATTTTGTTTCACTTGACCTTAAAAATAAATTAAATGTTGATGATACTCTTACTCCTATTATGTGTACTTACTGTCAATATATATCTGCACTATCATTAGAATCATCTGTTTTTTTCCATTTAAGTGCAATTTATCTTCCTGTGAGATCTATTCTGCCCTTTGCATATGGAATTATATAATAAGGGAGAAAAGTTAGAATTAATAAATGTTAACTTATCTTCACAATTTGTATACACGTTTGAATTTTATTATTCAGAGTCAAAATTCACTTTTTCATTTTATTTTCTATTTTTTTTCTTTCTCTGTTATTTTTCTTTATTCTTATACTACAATATTTTCAATGTTGAAGCAGAAGGTTTAACGATAGCACTTTGATAATGTTATCTGAAACCACTGTTTTGAATGGTGACATATTAATATGGCTTTATTCAATTTAGTCACATTAATTACATGCTGTTAGGACTAAAATGGACTGAGGTTTTGGTGGGGTGTGAGACTCAGAGTTCACAGAGGATGTCTGTTCCTCAGGTTACTTGAAAGTAAGAATTATTAAATGCAAATGATTTGTGTTTTTGCTTCCAAATGATGTTGGCTTTATAGCACTGTTAAAATACATGGTCTTCTTTAAAATGTCACTGCCTCAGATTCATAGTTTCAAAACAAGTACATCTCAATTACTCTGTGAAAATTTCAGTGTCATATACATTTTGATCAGGCACTTAACAAAAAATCTTTATTTGTCATATACTCTCCTGGACTTCCTGCCCATGTATGTGCAAGATGATGGTTTGGCTCTCTCAACTTCCATTCCATCCTCCCTCTACATGAAGGAGGAAAGATAATCCATTCCTCTCATCCTTCTTTGTTACCAGGGCTCTGAGAGTGAACTAGGTTCTATCTTTTGGGCAATTTTGTGAAATTCAGAAGTCTTCTTCTTGGATAGAGCACAAGATTTTGGCAGAATAGAGGGTCAGCAGTGGCTGGACTGCATGTTCTCCAGCTTTGTGGGTCTGGGACCGTGTGGGTGCTTAATGATGGCTAAAGCAGTAGCATTTCTCTGAATCTGGATTTTAGCTTCAGTGGTGTGATCTAGATGCAAAAAGCCTATGACAGCTGCTTACCTTCCAGTTTTCTAGTCCTTCAGTGATTTTTAAGCATATTATTATTGTCAACAGTAGTACTAACTACTAACTACTACTAGAACTAGTAGTCTTAAAATCCTAAAAGTTGTTTTAGTTCTTCATACACTCTTGATTAAACAAATTATAAAAATATGCTGTTAAGAATGTGAGATTTTTCATTTCTGAGAAAAATGTATATGTATAAAGTACTGTTTAGAATTACTTGGGTTTTATTTGTCTCTTCACTAAAATCAAAAGATTCAAAGGCCTACTGTTCTTTAATTCTTATTCGCTTATTTTTAAATATATAAATTTTGCATAAAATAAAAATTATTGTAGAAATTTTATTTTTTAATCATCTCAAATTTAATAGAATATTGTTAATCCGCTATTTAACTGCATTTATATGTTTAATGCTTTTAAGTATATTTTCAATAACTTCAAGTGCTTCACAAAACATTTTAACAAATAAAAGCAGCACATCTTCCAAATACTTAAAAATCTCTTAGACATAATACATTAATGGAAACATATCGATAAGAAAAATAGTATTATTTGCCAATATTTCAATGTTTGTAAATATCATAAACACTCTAAGTAGCAAGCACACAGAGATTATTTCCGAACATTAGACAGAGATGTTCATGTAATAAACTGGCTTGACTTAATCACCTCTATAGTTAAGTCTAACTCTGAACAGATTTGAAAAACAAAAACAAAAGCAAAAACAAAAAAGAACTTAGGTATTAAAAAAAAAAAAAAAAAAAAGATTTATCCCTAGGAAAAAAAGTTTACTTAATAAATAATTTATGATGATTTTATTGTTAGCTATTGGCATTTTAGACCGAATAGAGGATGTAGAAGCTGAGGGCTATAATCTCCACGGTAGATTCTTGGTGTGCTAGAGAGAGGCCTACTAGTTTTCTTTTTCTCTTCTCTTTCTTTCTTTCTTTCCTTCTTTCCTTCTTTCTTTCTTTCTTTCCTTCTTTCCTTCTTTCCTTTCCTTCTTTCCTTCTTTCTTTCTTTCCTTCTTTCCTTCTTTCTCTCTTTCTTTCTTTCTTTCTTTCTTTCTTTCTTTCTTTCTTTCTTTCTTTCTTTCTTTCTTTCTTTCTTTCTTTCCTTCTTTCCTTCTTTCTTTCTTTCTTTCCTTCTTTCCTTCTTTCCTTCTTTCCTTCTTTCCTACTTTCCTTCTTTCCTTCTTTCCTTCTTTCCTTCTTTCCTTCTTTCCTTCTTTCTTTCTTTCCATTTTTTTTCCTAATTGGTCTGCCTAGAACTTGCAGTACTATGTTGAATAGGAGTGGTGAGAGTTGGCACCCTTATCTTGCCCTGATCT
>NW_006436811.1:15135694-15151509 GCF_000325575.1 Pteropus alecto
TCTTTCTTTCTTTCTTTCTTTCTTTCTTTCTTTCTTTCTTTCTCTTTCTTCTCTCTCTCTCTCTCTCTCTCTCTCTCTCTCTCTCTCTCTCTCTCTCTCTCTTTTTGTCTCTAGACAGCACTTCATTCCAAGTATACATCCTTCAGATGGATTGGTTTCACAATTCAAATCTTATGTTTTAAGTTATACTCTATGTGATTTTTTTAAAGTACTTGACTAGAACTTATTTTTAACTCCCTAAATATATTTAATAGTTTTAAAGAGGATAAAATTATCTTTATCTTTTCTCAGACCACTTTCTTTCCTTATATTTTAATAGAGGTAGGTGCCCAAACATTAAACAATAGAATAGCTACCTATAGGCTTTCCATTAAGCCTACCTTCTCCCCTACCTTGCTCTGGATCCCCAGAAATAAAATTCTACACAAACTGTATTTCCTACAAAAGGCACATGAAGAAAATTAGAGAAGCAGAGGAGGTATAAGAAACAGAAGGGTGAGTTGGACATAGGACATTTATCAATGGTGATTCCAGCATTGATACATAATTTGAAAAAGGGGAAGCAACATTAATATGACAAATATTTTTCCAGGTTACATATATTTAATGAATAGTTTAAGGCATTTTCTCAAATTTAGATAAACTCATCAATCGATTATATGCATTTCCTCAATAATTTATCATAGCTATTTTCCATTTTAGAATACCTGGTCTTCATTTTTGTTTCTTTAGGCAATATGAAAAATTTATTAGAGTAAGGCCTGGATATTTCTGACAGCCATTCAATGCTCATGAGATAGGCTTCATCTCTTAGAATGTTAAAGTTTTCTAAAAATAAGACAATAAGCTCAAACTGAGAACAAAAGTCATTATTGGTGCACCTGTACCTCCTGTGTCCCCTGATAACGTCACTTAAAATTTTGCAAATGCAGATTAGATGATAGCAGGATTTTAAAACTAGAAATAACTTTAAAAATATGAGAATAAGAAAAAAGGTTTTTGTCTTATCACATTTTGTCCATAGCCCTCATTTTTAGTTAGGCTACAGATGGTGTGCAGCCTATTTCCATAACGCCTGCAGGCCTCATGACATCAATCACAACTTCTAAGAATGTGTGAACTATTCTGGTCCCTAACCTTGGATACCTTGAGTCTCCATGGGACGTGACAACTATTAAATGAGAGTAAGAAAAACAGTTGCTCAAGTAAATATTAATGGAAATATACATGTGTGTGTATATATATATGTATGTATGTGTGTATATATATATGTTGTATGTGTGTGTGTGTATATATATGTGTATGTGTGTGTATATATATATATATATATATATATATATTCTGCATTCCTAAACTCATATCCTTAATCTATCATTTTTAGGCAAGCCTTTGAGAGCTATAAAAATATTACAACCTCCTCAAGAATCTGAATAATTTACTGATGTGAGAGAAGTAAAATAAAGTAAGCATAAATTCTCATATGTGCATTTTAACACTAACATCGTACTGAAATCCTAAATGTGGAAATAAGCTGTATCAGCCTGGGTTCTTCAGAGGAACAGAACCAATAGAAAAGAAGCTGAAAAGTCCCACAATCTGCAGTTAGCAAGCTGGAGACTCGGATAGCCAATGGTATAGTTTCAATTAAGTTTGAATGCTTGAGAACCAGGAGAGCCATTGATATATATCCGAGTCTAATTCTGAGTCCAAAAGCATAAAACTGATGTCCAAGCTTAAGCACAGGCATAGAGAACAAATTCTCCCTAACTTAACCTTTATTTTTTTGTTCTACAAAGGCCTCCAAAAGATTGGATGAGTCCACCATATTGGGGAGGGCAATCTGCTTTACTTAGTCTGATGATTCAAACATTAATCTCATTTAGAAACACTCCCACACACATACTTAGAATGAAGTTTAACCAAATATCTGTGCACACTGTGATCTAGTCAAATTGATACACAAAATTAACCATCACGAGTCTTAATGGTACCTTTAGCACTTAGTTAAGCATTGTATCATCAATTTACTAGTTTTCATTTCATAGATCATATCAATATCAATGTAATTCTACTCTGTCACAATTCTCTTCCTTTATTAATGGGTAATTTTCCCTTTCTAACAATCAGATTCTTATAGTTAAACAAAAGAAGGATACCTCCATCATGGTCTAGCTACTTTCTCCCATTACTATTCCCACCTTAAAGCTTACGTGACCTCTAGAGAGAAATTCCCTTTTATTGCACTCAAATAGACTCTCACTTGTGTTTGTGCTCTGTTTGCATGGCCCCTTGTGTCTAAAACAGGCAAATTAAGCCTTGGACTTAAGCTGTGAAAGTATCATCTTTTAAGTTCCAGAGAAAAATACCCTGGTCAAGGCTGTCAAACAGGCAAAGTTTATTTTGGAGTCATTGGCCACGCTGTCTTCCAGAATAAAGCATGGAGACAGTGCATATGCTTTAAAGCCAAAAGTTTTGGCTTCAAATAACAGCTCTTTCAATTTTTAGCTTGCTCAATAACTTAACCTCTCTGAACTGCATTTTTCACTTCTATAAAACTCTTGGAGGGTTATGTTGAAATTAAATGACAATATGTGTGTGAAATGCTAAGTTGTTCCAGCTGATTCTCAAACACAATCAGGTTGAATGGTGGTGAAACATATTTAAAGAGAACAGTGTTGAAGTGACTAAGGTAAGAAAACTTACAATCTGCTCTCTTTCCTTTTTTCTTTCCCAGGATTATTCTCTCTAATAATCCTCTCCCCTTAATTTTCAAATGTAATATATTTTTTGATACTGTTTTATGGAAGTTACAAACAACTACACACCTCTATAATTGTACAGACTAAATTATGTGTCAAGAAGAGAGAGAAAAAAGCACATTGAATAAAGCACTGGAAATACAAACCTCAAGGTACTTCTGTCTTCCAATTTACAGTAAAATATTTACTTTTATAATGTTAGGAGAGGCCAAACCAGTAAGGTATTAAAGAAACATGCAATTCATAATACACAACATTGCTGTTATGCCAAGAACATTTTAGAAATGTGAAATCTCAGACCCTACCACAGATTTCTTAATCAGAATGTTTTAATAAGATCTCTCAGGTGGTTAACATTCCCATTAGAGTGTAAGAAGCACAACTGTAGAAGATTTTACAAAGTGTGAAGATTCTTATGTAAAAGTTTCTTTCCCAGAGAATACTTAAGATTTGGCATTGCCTATTCCTATAGTATCTGACACTATGAATTCAACAGAAGATGTTGTGATTTCTTTATTAGACTGGTTCATCTTATTTTTACTTAACCACAGAGTTTTCTGAGGTAGTCACAGCTTCAATGTACAATTGGGGGAAATCTTGGGCCATTAACACCTTGCAGATCAGATGACTTCTTTGTTCTTCTAGTTGACCTTTTCTCTTTTCCATCAACCATAATTTTGTTATATACATATACTAAAAATTTCCCCAGTATTCTTGCTTTCTACTACTCATTCTAATGATTAATCTCAGCACCTTGTAACAGGTAAATTTAAGTTATGAGTCATTCTCATTTCATTGTTATATTAGTGGGATAATGTGATCCTTCCTTAAAATAATACTACAATCAGCAAGCAGGCCTAGAAAATGTTCAAGAATTAGGCAAAATGTTCAAGAATTAGGCAAAATATACATCACACAAGACTCAGTCAACTGCATCTACTACTCAAAATAATTTAGGCTGTTCCAAATAGAAGTGGTCATCAAGGTAAATTTTTGTTTGAAGATCAAATACAAAGATTATTTTAGGTATTTTTTCTAACTTCATTCTCTTGGCTCTGCTTTTAGAATTAATTTCCATTGAAACCAATTGTCCAAATAGTGAGCATAAGTTAAATGGAGCTCTCCAGGTGAATTCTGATTACTCTTTAGTTTATAACTGCAGCAGTTTCAGAATGTGGTGTCTATATATTTTTTTCCAGCTATCTTTTTCAATTAATTTAGGAAAGGCAGAAAGTAAAATAAAATAATAGTCAGGAAATTGGGCTAGTACATGCTTTAAGGAATAAGAATAACTAAAATACTTTTAATAAAATATATTAATTCTAGTATTCTTATTAGTTTAATTGGGTCCCTTTGTGACTTTCTAAAGGATTATAATCATCTATCAATTTTATTTTTATTACATAGAATATATTCAAATTTTCTAAAACTTGTCTAACAAAATTGGGCCATTAAAGGATAAGCTAAGCTATAAACCCTGCATATTTTTTAATGTGAATGTTTTTTCTCTTAATTGATACATTCCTTGGAAAGTTACCTATGGAAATTTTATCTTTTCTACCAACAAAATGCTAATATTATAAAATATTCTATTTTATTTAATAAATATATCACATTTGAAATCTAACAAGAGAAGAAAGGTCACTTGTTAGAGGTATGAATGACACATTAATCAGATAAGAGTATTAATCTACAAAAAAGCTTTCTAATTAAGAAATTTGAAGAAACTTTTGAGTAAGGCTTGATTATTATACATATTATTTCAGCCCATTATATCTAAGGGGCCCTGAGTTATCAGAACTACCTCTATTAGTGAATAGCTTTATGGCAAGAGAAACAAAAATGCAGTTATCTAAAGCTACTTTTTTTCTTTTCAAGAAAATAACTTTAATTATGTAAAAGTCTACAGAAGAATACAGTTACACATTTCAAATTGCACTTAAAGGTGAACTTGATGATTTTTACCAAGTTATTGTATATCTTATCTTTTTTAATCCATGCGGCTGCATATATATACAAAGAAATATGGAGAAAAGTTTGTGGTTTTTAAGCAATTTACACAAATGCTATCACACTGTATCCATATTTTGTGTTTTAACATTATTATATAATTTCTACACACACACACACACACACACACACACGTGAACCTAAACAGTTTAAGTAGAAATTTCAGAATGAGAATAAATTAACTAACTTAATAAGTCTAAATTAACTAACATAATAAGTCTAAATTCTTCCTAAATGTTTGTTTATGTCACACATATTTAGGAAAAAAAGATAATATTTTGGTTCAATGCAATAGGCAATCACACAATAACATAAAATCAATTATGTAGATATTTTATTTTTAATAATGAGCTGAGTATGGAGTTGAGGGTCAAGTCTATGGCTTTTCTCTTCCCATTTCTTATTTCCTATTGAGAAAGTATGGTCTCAGGTTTACTGTAATAGGTATAATGGAATCACGAGTTTAGGATTAAAACCAACTTGACTTAAATTCAGGACTCTCAAATTATTAACTGTGATAATAGTGATTCGATTTTCTTTTTCCATACACACAAAACTAACATACATTTTGTTTGCTTCAAATCAGATGCTGTATGTGAAACCACCTAGTAGAAAATTCATTGAGTTTACTGCTCCTACAATATTTTCCTAAATTAATACCTTACAGAAGATAGTAAACATGTATTAGAATTTGTATCACAAAATGATTCACCAGAAGTTTGATATTTTTTTACAGACCCATTTTACTTGGTACTATATCCAATTGAGTTAATATTTAAGTGAATTTCTAATTTCTCTCCTTAGAGTAAGATTTTTTTTCTTCTGGAACATGTGTACCAATGGACAAGCTTAGTCCATTGTTTTATTTATTTATTTATTTATTTATTTATTTATTTATTTATTTATTTATTTTGCCCTGTGGCTCTTCCATAGGTGAGAATTGGAGAGCAAAAGAAGAAACAGTACTTAGGTAGTCTACTATCTGGATGAGAGAGCCTAATTTCTGATTATTTCTTCATGTTTTGATCATCCATCTTATATTGTTCGTTAATACTTTTTCTTATGCTTTTAAATTGTTGACCTACTGGTTATTGAAATATTAGAATTATTTTTGGGGTAATTTAATATAATTATAATTATTTGCTATTCTTTTACTCGACACTTTTTTATTCTTTATTGCTCTGCTGATTTCTAGAACTCCACTCCTGTCTTAATCCTAACTTCTCAGTTTTTCCATAGTTCAAATAGTTAAACACCTTAGATTTCAATCTAGAATTTCTCTCATTTATTCTGATAGTATATTTTTCTGTCAAAACTGTGCTAAAACTTAAAATCCATGGGTTAACAAATTGCAAAACAAAAAAAGAGATGTACTCATCTGTGAGGTGAATATAATTTAATTACTGCTCCAATCTGGTGGAAAAAGATTTAAATGATTTAAAATAATTTATATTTAAAGATTCTCATATTATGGAAATATCTTAAATTACTATATAGTTTTAATAACTTTCCAGTAACTGGAGACTTTATGAACTGACTGGTCACATGATAAACTATAAAGCAGAGTCATTCAATAATTGAAGAAAGTTATTACAAAGCATAACATGCATGAATCACTTTCTTACAGAGACTTGGAACATAGCCTGTAGTTAAAGGCACACTCAAATTTATTTTTAAAACCATAAATTGTAGTTACATTAGCATACAGCTTCTTATACCATTTAGCAGTGACCTGATCCAGAATAAATAGGTCATTTTCTGGGAACTAATATTACATTATTCATTGAACATACTACAAACTTTATTGGATTTGATAAAATAATACAATCACTTTCTCCCCTTAATATATTTATATTAAAATGATATATTAAAAACATACAACATAATTTAATAAATATTTTATTTAGAACCCACCCATATGACAAGGATTACTCTAGGTATTAGCTGTGATAGAATGATAGATAAAATAGTGCCTTGTCTTCCAGGAAAGGGACTTAAAGTCTTGCAGGAGATAAACACACATAAGTGACTGTAATATAGCACGTCATGAAAAATAGTACAATAGACTCCAGTATAAAGAATAGGTGCTTTTTTTTCCCCTCCACTAAAACACAGAGCAAGCAAGGAAGATTTTTTCAGTCAGACATGAGACCCAAATCATGCCCAGGAACAACAGAAACAGTAGAGTAGGACTCCAGAAATGCAACTCAGGAAATATCTAAGGAACATGTAATAGCATTTTGCTAAATATAAGTAACAGAAAGTAAGTTGAGCTAGTCTCACTTTAAAGAGGAATTTGTTGCAACATACTGGACCATCTCACAGAATGCAACAACAAGAATACTTCTAGATCTCAGCAAAGACTTGGAGTCAGGGAGTCATATGACAACAGGTATTTCATTCCTGTCTGGTCTTTGCTTGTCATTGTGAAAAGGCTCATTAATTTCCTTCTCCTTTCAAAAACTCGACTTTTCTGTTTAACCTCAACAAATCTGGATTTTGACAGTTTCTGATTTTTATATGTAAGAGTTTCAGCTATCATGAGAAATACTGGATTTCTTCTCTGGATCTATTTTGCAACATTTCCAGGAAGAGACTGATTCACACAATAGGCTATCTCAGGTCCTAGGAAGTGGATGAGGGTTGTTAACTCTTGCTTCACTAGTAGTAATGCAGGAATAGCTGCAATCAAGTAGGAAGAGGGGCACTTTCCAGAATTTGAATGCTTAAGGCAACCCATTAAGTATTCACTAGAAGAAGATGGATAAGTTTGGTTAATAATTTTGGAAATGGTTTATTATCAGGTGATTACTCAAGAGTTAATTATTAGTATATAGATTTATAACCTATGAACATGAATGGCCAATAATGTTCACTAGGTTATGGGACTAAGTTTAGTTTCCATTGATAAGACCTGGCAAAAATAAATGAAGACATAAGGACCCAACAATTGCATAATTTTCAGTATCACACTCCACTATTAAGGAGAGAACAGGGAGCCTGGCAAAGTTACTGAAAAGAATTATCCAAAATATGGAAAAGGGTAAGTCCTGGAATGCTATAATATTAAATTTTACTGATTTATCCTGTTTATTGAACTCTCCTTTCTCCTCCTTTGCTCAATTCTTTCTGAGAAAAACAGAAGAATGTTTTAGTTAACAAGGTGGACTCCATAAACATAGGCTTCCTGTAGTCTAATTTTGGCTTCTACAATTAGAAATAATGAGTCTGAAGTGATAGTTACCTCTCTAATCTTTAGAATAAATGAGATCATTCATGAAAATTATTTGCCACAATTCTTAACACAGAGTCAATGCTCAATAAATATTAGCTGCTGCCAGTATAAATGTAAGATTTTTATTTTTGCCCATATATTATTTTACAGCCCTTTCTTGGATAATAAACTAATTTAAATACATCTCATATTCTTTAATTCCCAAGTCAATATATCTGCCCTGTAATTCAAACTAGATCTTCCTATTAATGCCTGCTAAATGTGTAGTGCAGACACTGGTAGGAAAAGCTGGTAATCCAGTAGACAGGATCCTAGACATTCATTAACTCAGATTTTACTAGTGTAATTTACTATATAATTCATTCATCATTCATTCATACTTTTATTAACTTAACAACTACTCATTTAGCAAATGTATCCATTCACTGATTTAAAAAAAAAATGACAAATATCTTCTAGACAATACAGATATATTCCCTTCCTTTATGGCATTTATAACTTTTGTGAATAACAATATGAGATTAGCACATTAATTAAAGTAACAGGATATGTTTAGAAGAATTTCTATTGTCTCAACAATAGAGCTAATAAATAAAAACAGAAATTAGAGTTTCAAATTAACACCACATTGTTTAGTTCATATAGCTGCTGATGAGCTACCAGTAGTTGGGGCATCCAAGTGCCCAATAGTTATATGGAAAAATATCAGAAATCAACCAAGTACCAATGGTCTTCAAGAAGAGTACTGAAAGAAGAGAAGAGTTTCTTCTTATACTGTATCAAGTAGAAGTTCTCCTAGGTTACCACTTATACATATGGATTATTCTAGAAAAAGAGGAGACAAATATATCATTTCTCAGATATATGTTTATTCAGCTATAAAACCCATCCTCGTAATCAGTGCAGTTTGGTGAGAGCATTCTTGGGAGAGTTTCTCACCGCCTAAGATTACAGAATATTAATTTTCAACTTTCTTTCTTACATTACAGTGTAGAAGAGTAGGATACTTAACATGTTTCCCATTAAGTTTGTAGATACACTATATCATAGACTTTGTGGCCGCCTCTCATTATAGAGACATCCGAAGATAAGAGGTTTTCTAGGAGCACTGTTACCAGGATTTGAAGGGACCATGCAGTGATGCACCTTAAAAGCAGCGAGGTTACATCATGCCACACTACATCTCATGGTTTTTAAGAGCCCATGTTAGAAAATTCTTCATATTCCCTTGGCTCCGGTAAACAATCAAGTAAATAAGCAGAGCTTGAGCCATGAGGAATATCCAGGTAGAGTGAATTCTAGGCAGATAAATCAAAAAAATGGCTGAAGTTGAGGAAAGAGATAACTGGGACTTGGTTAGGGCAGTGGCAATGGGTACAGAGAGAAACTGATGAAGTTGGCATATATTTTTGAATTCTGTCAGAATTTACTGGTAGGCTGTATAAACTACATGAAGGTATCAAAGATTATTTGCAAATTTTTGGCTTGAATAACTGAGACACTGGGGCTAATTTCAGTACAAGAAACACTGGCAGATTAATAAACTTGAGTGGAGAGAATCATTTTTTCCACTGAGGTTATGTTCAATTTTAGATGATAAGTAGAGATAAAACAGAGAATTATGAGAGATTTGAAGTCCAGAGGGCTAGTCGAGTGTTTTGGCTTTGAGAAAGCCAGGATAATCATCCTATTTAACAGAAGGTAAGACTAAAATTATAATTTTAGACAAAGGTTGGCTTTGAGATTTAATGATAAGGTTTTGAGATAACTTCGGGAAGTGAACACACAATGTAATGTACAGATGATGTATTACAGAACTGTACTCTTGAAACCTATGTAATTTAATTAAAGAATGCCACACCCAATATATTTAATAAAATTAAGAATATACACACACATACACAAAGATTTTGAAAGGGTTCCTCTCTGGATACTATCATTTTATCAAGCAATCTTAGATGAGGCATTTAGCTGAGAGGAAAGAGGGACAGCAGTTGAATATTGAAGAAAGAGCTAAGCGTATTAAACAGTCTCCAGAGTGGAAAATGATTATACTAGAGAGATATATTAGATTTCCAGGCAGTGTCAACTTCCTATTTGAAGTCTGTGGTCATGAATTTTGAGTGAAACTGGTAAGAAACAAAATCAAATATTGCCTTGGGTTTGAATCTATTCTGTCAGAAACTATTAATTTTTTTTAGGCAAAATAGTCTCTGACTAGATAAATACCTAAACAGGTCTGCTAAGTTAATATTCAGATTAAGTGAGTATATTTCTATACTAAATATATTATACTCAAGTAAAAAAAAAAATATATACAGATGTAATTTGCTAACTCGATGGTCATCACAACCTCATGGTTAAAAGGTTGTATTCAAAGGCTATTAAACATAAATTTTATACTTAAAATCCTGCTTTTGAAACAAATTATTGAATTTCATTTGATTTTAAATATGGCAATATAAATTATAATTGTATTAGATAAGGAGACTTGAGAGAAGTATAATCTTGTTGGCATAATTATTCTGTTGCTATTATGAAACTGTTCTCAGAAAGGTAAGGAAAAAAGTCTAGAAAATGTTCACATTTCAGTAATACTATAAATAAAGTGATAGTAAGGGGAGCCTAAACGCTTTTTTAAACTTAATGCATATTTGGTTTTCTACATTATGCTAACATCAACCAGGTTCAGAGGAAACTAGTTTTCCCAGACTTTCTCTCTCTCTATGATGCCAAGTTAGAAATGGCCAAAAGAGACTTTACATGAGATTTCGAAGGAAAAGCTAAAAGTGTTTATTATTCTAAGAAGGTCATTAGGTTCAATTATGATGACAGACCCAAAGTTGAGCCCCAACCATTCTCTGTTCTGCATTCAGCTTTTCTTCCAAACTGCTGGTCCAGGTGACCAATAACAGCCTTAAGTCACCCCAATGCTTGGCCATGGAGCTACAGAGGTGCCCATTACAAAGAAGACCCTCATCTTGAGCGAGCCTCTCATCAGATCAGCCTTCTTGTTTTATTTTTTCTAATACCACTGCAAAGTTTCATGTTTTCACCTGTCAGTCCTTCAAGCAGATCCATTAGTGGCTCCGATGCAAATCTGACTTCCACTTCCAGACATTAACTTTCACAGGCCTCCCCACCTTTGTGTAAGGTTTAATTCCTTTACCAAATTCCTTAATACCGAAGTACTCTTCATGACTCTGGTTTTCTCACTAAGCCAGACAAATACAATATTTCAGATTTACAGTATTTCTCTTTTGACATTCAAGATATAATTTATGTGTTACACACTAGTGAAGATCTTTAATATTAATATAGGCTCCAAATGTGTATTTAAAAAAGTTATCTTTTAGGGTTGGGATCAATATCCCACACAGGAAGACAAGGTGCCTCGTTTGTATATAGCAGCCCTTACACTGGTTGAGGTTGATATTTGATTTTCAAATATTAAAATAATTTTCTTCTAAGATTTATTTTGAATCAGGCAGGTATAGAACTTATGACTATTAATATGCCAAATGAGTTTATCTACCTGTATTTAAGATTGTGATATCAGTTTTAAATGTTTCAAGAAGATCCAAGCACTAATTTATACTTAATATCAGTATAATAGCGAATTCAGGGGAGTAGTTCATCTCCATTAAGTGGCAATAATTATAAACTAGATTAAAAGCATGATAAAAAACCCTGAAAGTAATTTGTTTTAACTATTTTAATGGTTTAGACCTATTTAGGAATGAAAACATAAAGAAAAGAACATTTGAGATAAACATACATTGAGAATACATGAGATTTCTGACCACATTAAGAAGAAAAAAGAGTTGATATTAAGAGCTTGAAATTAAGGTTATCGATCTTTGTAATTCATTAATAGTCCTGTTAATTTATCATTTTCTTTTGTCTTCTATCTCCTTCCCATCTACCTCATAGGCACCCACTCTTGTTATTGAAAAACTATTTTGGAGAAGATGGGTAGATTAATGCTGCCCTTACAAAATATATGGGACCTAGAGCAAACTGTTTTGGGTGACAGAAATAAGGGTTAAAAATAAAGAGCTTTAGAAAATTTAACTCAGAGACCTTGTCCTTAAAGCTTAACATTTTAGCTAAATACTTTTTTCAGATATATATTTACTTTGGCTTAGATCTTGAGATTAAGGTAAAATATTAGACTATTTTGTAAATTGTGGAATAGATACAGAAATTTTCTAATATTCCAACAATACATACCAAAAATATCAATTCTTGTTTTTATTCTTTGATTTATTGTCTCATTACAGAGATTTCCCCCACATTACTACAGAATGAAGGTTCTGTGTATACATTACCACTGTAATAATGCTGTTCTTTCAAGTTAGCTTATTAGAATGTGTTGAAAAACATCAATTTAAAATTTTCATTATGCTAAAGTCTTGTTCTGTTTATGATTTTTTTCACTCAACATTGTTTTTGAAATCCATTAATTTTTATGTACATAAGTTTTTTTAATATTCTCTGACTTTTTATAGTCATACATTATGTACATATGTAGTATCCCTAAGTTATGATAACTATTTCGATATAGATAGAGGTTACCTCCAGTGATTTTCTAATATGTAAAAATGTGAAATATAAGTTATAACTCCATTAGATGAGGAGCTTTGAGATATATGTAATCCTGGTGACATAATTATTCTAGTGCTATTATGACTTTTTTCCTCATCAAGTTACAGAACCACCTCAAACAAAGTCTGGGGCCCATGTTTTCCTGGTTCAGACACGAAGTGCTCACCAGCATCAGCTGCCAGCATCAGCTTGTCCCAGGCATCAGAGTGGGACTTGGGCATTCTTGAGGAAAGCACTGCAAAGCCTGTGTCTCCCGAGGTATAGGACCTGGGCAGGAAAAACACTTGCCAGGGTTTAAGGGAAGTTCTATTCAGAAGGACCTCTTCTGACATCCATTACTAGTGGAAATTCCCTTCATAGACTCTCATACATTTTTTTTTCTTTGTAGTACTCTTCTAAGTTGTAATTTTATATTTATTGCTGTAATTATTATATAAAGAGCTTTCTGTGCTAATAGAATATGTTTCATGATGGCACAGACAATGTGTTTTGTTTTATTTCTTTTTTTTAAATTAAGTTTATTGAGGTAACATTGGTTAATATAATTATATAATTTTCAGATGTACATTATAATTTGACATCTGTATATTTGATTGTGTTTATTTTATTTCTTTATCATCTAGCTTAAACTAATGCAGTGACAAACAATTCGAAATCTCATCAGCTTAAAACAACAACAACAACAAAAAACTGTTTCTCACTCATGTTAATATCCCTTGCAGGTCGAATTTGGCTTTGTTCCAAGTGTTCTTCATTTCTAAACACAAGCTGAGGAAGCATTCTTTGTCTGTGATTATCCAGACTTATGACACATGGAAAAATAGACATAGAATCTCATAATGGCTTCTACAGCTCTTGCTCAAAGTGGCACATCATCCACACTCACATTTCATTGGTAAGACAAAGCACATGAGTTCAATGGGAAGTTTAATCCTCCTATAACAGAGCTGCTTTAGAGGAGGAAATCTTTGATGCCATCTAACAGACTCTATCCTCCTTCAAATTTAGTTTCCTCTTGTAAGCAACGGCGTCAGCTTCAAAGTTCAGGGCCTTGTGATGGCTTCCACATCCGATTTAAATGTGATTTCTCTAAATCTAGATTGATTGATTGACTGATTGATTGATTGATATTGCTTACCTATGTTTAGGACTCAGTGTGCTTGATTTGTAGTAGTTGCACACAAAGTGTCAACCAAATGAATAAAAAATTCACAAAAATGCAAAGAAGTGTATGAACTATTATAAGTATTTTAGAAAATCAAATAATGTGATCAATTAAGGTTATTATTTTAGAGATGCCTGGAAATGTAGGGTATGAGATGGTGACATTTCCAAAACATGGAGAAGATGAATAAAGCCATTAATGAACATTGTATGTATGAGGCAAGTCTGATGGAGAATCTGAAGGAAAACGATGTGTTTTTTTGTGAAACAACCATAGTTTACAACAGCTAATATAAGTTTTAAAATTCTATATATAAAAAACTATTTTTTAAATATTTTGAAAAAGTAGATTGAAATATATTTTATCTAATGCATATGATATTTGATGTACAATAACTTAACTGAAACTAAGGTTACTCATGTTTCCCTCAGAATCTCTGTTCTTGTATCAAACACACAGAAGAATCTTCTCATTAAAAACGACACTGGCAGTCTACGACCATGATACTCTGAATAAGCCCCATCCTACCTGATCTCAGAAGCTAAGCAGGGTCGGGCCTGGTTAGTACCTGGATGGGAGGAGACTACCTAGGAAGACCAGGTGCTGTAGGCATAAAAAATAAAAAATATATATATAAAATAAAATAAAAAAATAAGGGATGTTAAGCTGACAAGGTCCTTGCAATCTGTGAGGTCAACCAAGAGTTGCCTCGTCTAAAAAAAAAAAAAATGACACTGACAACAGCAAACTTACAAAAAAAGTGTTCTGGCTTTACCTGCTGCACTATGATTCATGATCATGTACTTAAAGTGTCTACCCAGAGCATTAAACTGATTAAGGGTTCCGAGATCACAAAATTAAGAAGTTAAAGCAATGAAAGAAGAATTCAAGGGAAATAATAGAATCTTATTTTATGTCTATATTGATCCTCTCTAAATTTCTGCTCAATTCTTCCTTAGTCTTTCTGATATTTTTGTCTATACACCTAAATTAAGCAACTGTCTATAAATTAAATCCATTCTTACATGAGGGGAAAAAAAAACTGTTGAATATATCATATGTGAGTTAAGATACAAGCTTTTAAACTTTAAGTCTTTATTCCTCTCCTGTGAATAATAATTAAGCAGACATAATGAAGTGACATCAATAAGTACTTAAATGATTTGTATGCTCCCATGTCTGTTGGTGTATTTCCTCTATCTCATTCAACATTCAACAAACATGTTAGGTACTTGCTATTAGTAATTCCTTGTGTTGGGTGCCGAGTTTTTTATTGAAAAATATGAAAATGGAATAAATTCTGTACTCACAGTGTCCTGCTTCTGCCATGTAGTGGATATGAAACCTTGTGAAACCCTTTTTGTGCTTAGGTTTTCTTACTTGTTATACTGGTGTGATAACAAATCTATCCGTCAGGATTATTATTAGGAAAAATGAATAAATGAATGTTTGCATGGAACAGCACCCAAATGTTAGCCTTATTAATAATAGAAAATTACAATACAGTGAGATTAACTGATGTATGGTCTGTGAAGCAGGATTCAATTCTCTTTTAGAATGAGCCTTCCTGGGAAAAGTAATTTTTGAGCTGACTACTGAAGAAAGAGTGAGAATTAACTAGATTGGCAGAGCAGAAGAAGGACAATCTAGGAAGAGAATATTTGTTACAGAAAAGGTATGCTACAGAATACAGCATTTTGAAAATTGCAAATCATTGTGCATAGCTAAAACCAAAGTTTCAAAAGGAAAGCTTCTGGAAATAGTACTAGAAAATATTTCTCAGGGCTAGATAAGAAAGTACTAGTATAAGTTAGGTTTTTAATCACAGCTTTTATTATTTTACCTATAAATAGAGAATAGTATATCACTGTAGAAAAATTGTATATGGTATTGTGGAATGTGGGTATCTAAGATAAAAGTATTAAGATGATAACTCAGGGTGCTATTATTATATGACTATTGGTAAGAACAATGTGGCCTTGCACTAATGTAAAAAAAAAATTCACTGGAATGAAAGAAATATATAAATATATATAAA
>NW_006436811.1:15151555-15161501 GCF_000325575.1 Pteropus alecto
AAAAAGATTTTGAAAATAGGATTAAAAGCAAGGGTAGTTAGGGCAAAATACTAACTTATCAAGAAATAGCAGAAGAACAGATTTTCTTTCAACCAACTCTAATGCAACCAAAACTGAAGGGACCTAGAAAAGTGTGGCATCATGACAACCATGGAAAACATAGAGTGTCAAGAAGGAGGGCATCATTAGCGATGCAATATTCTACCAAGTTTGAAAGAAAAAGAATAAAGCAAATTGAAACTGGTCTATAGACTTTTGAATGTGTGACAGTATTAATAACCTTTCTTAGAGATGTTCCAGTGAGATGAACATAACCAAAATATTTTATTACATTTAAGTATGAGTGGGAAACAGTGACCTGACAATGTGATTACAAATAACAAAACAAATTAAGAACAAAGCAACTACTCAGAGCAAGAAAGACATAGTGTTTTCCACAAAGAAACTGGAGCAAATAAATGAAAAAGCATATACATATATATACATATAAAGTTGTGTATGGTATTGTGGAATGTGGGTATCTAAGATACATATACATATATGTATATATATGTATATGTATCTATATGTATATGTATCTACATATATGTATATATATGTATATGTATATATGTGCATACATACTAATGTTCAGAAAGAATAGAGGACAATTAAAAGAGTGGGACCGTGAGGACATAAAGAGAAATGTGTTTAGAATACTGAAGAAAGAATCATCCCTTCCACTGAGGAAAGTAAAAATGAAGCAAGGATGGAAGAATGTATATGCATATATAGGTAAGTGTGGAACAAGAAAGATGATTAGATCTCTATTTCTCTATTTTTTCTCTAAACATAAAGAAAAGTAATTAGTTGAAAGTCATGGAGGCAGAGCAATAGCACAGGTAAGGGTTCAGAACTTTAAAATGGTAGAAATATTTGGAATAGCTTAATCTGAGTTAATCTAAAACAACAATAATCAGAAACAAATAAGCATGTATCCAGTTGGCATTTTAAATTCCAGAGATTCCTCAAAACCATAATATGAAACTGATTTCAAACAGCTTGTGTATTAATTGTTAAATTTCTTTTTCAGGCTGTGATTCACTGGGTTGGGTAGTATGTAGAGGAAGAAAGGCAATATGGGTTATACTGATCAGCAATTAGAATTTTTACGGCTCAGATGTCAGAAAGGGATAAAAAGTTGAGACTTCAAGAATGTCATGAGGTCTTTGGCTTTGGTAAAGGAATGATAAAAGAGGAAACTGATAACCTTGAATAAAATCAATTTAGTTACAAGATTAATGATCTCAATGAAGACAAGATCATTAAAGATCTCAGTGAGGAGTTGTCTTCATAAAGACAATGGAGTAAAAGTTCAGAAGGTGAAATATTTGAATTTACCTTTTCAGAGGTGGGTCAGTCCAAGAAGATGACCAGATCCATCAAAATATACATGGGAATAGGTTTGCGCAATGCAGTGAAAACGAAAGCCATTGACACCTAATGGTAAATTAACTCTTTTTAGTCTTCACATTGTAACCCAGTTTTATCTCAATATCAGCTCTTATGACCTATTCTTCCAAAAATCTTCACAGAACCATAACAAAGGTAAGTAAAGCCTAACTTCAAAATTGAAATCAACTTAGAATAATAATAAGAATTATATGAAACCTGACTCCTGAATATATTAGCCATACTCAGCAAGTCACTGACTTAATTTAGCCTCAATTACTTTAATTTTAAAAGTTATGTTAATAAATATTTTATTAAATTATTATAAGAGTAAAGTTATATAAATGTTAAAACACTATGCATCCTATATCAATGTTCACAAATGTTAGGTATGATTTTATTTATCATCATCATGATAATCATCATCATCATTATCTTCATCAGTATTACTCATAGTTGGAGTGTCTATCCAAAATAAACACAGACGTTCAAAATATAGGCTGAGACTAATCAGCCTCTTCTCCACCCAGAAACTGCAACTTTACTGAAACTTGTTAACAGATTATCATGGAACAAAACTTGGAACTGTTTCCTTTTGAAATCTGTCTGCATGATAATGGAAATTTTTTTTTTCTTATAAAAAATAAAACAAATGTATGTAAAATTTTATTGGCAATTTCTTCTAGTGATTGACTATTGATCTTATTTATAACAAGTATAGTGAAAAAGCAGTCAATTATCACTATTTAGACCAGTTTGGGACTGTGTTTAGTGGCATGTAACAGAAATATCATTCCCAGTGATTATTCACATAAGAAAACATCCAAAGGTTAATATCCCAGAGCTGCGACAGAGGGTCCATGGTATCACTGATGTCCCAGGCTCCCTCTACCTTTCTACTTCATCATTTTTAGCAAGTCACCTTGCTAAAATAGTGGTCGCAAAATAGTGCTGTACCTATGGATTAACGTTTGCAATACATACCAGAATATATACAGGGATAAATAAGCAACAAAGAGAAATAAGTGATACTTATTTTCTCAGAATTCCTAGCCAAAAATTTATTGGCTATATCTGCATCAGGACAGGACTAATCTATAAAGGAAGCTGGAGAATGCTTCCAGCTGGGCATTTTGTTACCTGAGACAAAATGAGGACTTTCGTAATAAGAATGTAGAAGAGACTAGATATTGGTAGGCAAACAGCCACAATAATGTATATGCATTTTGAACTTATGATGACCAAAGGAGGAAGGGTACATAAAATATACATAATCACTGAGTTATGAATGCATTTAAAAGTTTTATGACTATTGAGTGGTTTGTAATCAATACCAAATAGTAATTTGTTATATACATATTAATATACTATTTAATATTCTAATATTTTGAATAAAATGATGTTGCCAAAAATAAAATCGAGATTTGTGTGCTTATCACTTTTGCAACTTCTGAATAAAGGCTCAGAACTTCAGCAAATTCTGTTACCTTATATTGCTTGCCTTTAAATATAGCTTTTACTTTCACTGTTTGATGCAAGTACTTTCAGTGTTGAAATATACAAAATGAATGTTCCTTTTCTCACTGAAATATTTCAGTGATACACATGCTAAAGGATATCAGGGTGGTTGTTTTTAACGGACCTAAGAAAATATTTGCAATCAACCATTGTCAGGTTTTTAAATAAATATTGACGGTTTCTGACTCCTAGGGACAGGTAGTGGATGTACACAACTCGTTTCCAATCTTGCCACCATGGGACATGTTACAAAGAAAGTAAGCCTCAGTCTGGTTTCTGATAAACATACAAATATTATTACCAAGCAGGTACAAAAATAATTATATAATTTACTTAATAATATTGATGCTTGTTTTTTTTCAGGCATTATACAAGCACCTTGAAACTTTCAGTTCACTCTACGGCAGATAAAATATTTAACAGAATAAGCCAGCCTTCTTGAATAAGGAATCAGAGTCTTTGGTTAAGAAAGAGATTGAGATGAGAAAGGAAAGAGAAAGAAGAGGAGGAGAGAAGGGAGAGATGGCAAATGTATCATATAATCTTCCTACATATCATGTATTATACAGTCAACTACATATCATGAACATCACTTATTTCCCCAAAATAAAACATCTTTAATGTTTATCATGGTAATTATGAACCTACTGTTTCATAGTTTTACTAATGTGTAATGAGCTTATATAGGAGCTCTAAAGTATGAATCCTTGATTAAGAGTCATCAAATGCTAATTAACTACTTCTGAATTGTGTATTTTTAATTAAAGTCCTACAAATATTATCTAACCATCCCCGGGGTATATGTTAATATTAATTCTCTCTCTCTCTCTCTCTCTTTCTTTCACACACATACACACACACACACACACACACACACACACACACACACACACACTACCCGTTCTATTTACTGAGTGTTTCTTAAATTTTTGACCTAGTCAATGAATACATTTGGTCACAGGCTAATGTGACCATTGTAATGGACAGTAGCTAGGGATTGGATGGAGGACACAGCCAATGCTCAGAGTGCCCCCTGTAGCATCAGCTGAGGGCCACAGCAGGTTAAGTGAGCTCAAGAGTGTCTGAGCATGAAAGCAATGACACATTGACAGTGACCAAGCTAGGGGAGAGTTCATACCAGCCACTTTTCCTGGGAATAGTCAGTATCTCAAAGTCTCACTGTGGCTCTGAGAACCTTGTCACCTCCCAGGTCTTGGGCTTTTAAGACAGTTTGCAGTTTACAGTCTACCGTGCAATGAATTAGCAATAGATGCCTCCCTAATCCTTTTACAAGCTTCATGTGATTTATCAGGTATGTTTTATAATCTGTAGTTTTACTTTATAGGCATTTTCATGTTTCATGTGATTGCTGGGATTCCAAGGTGCCATTGTATTCTGCAACAAATATTTGAGAGTATAATAAAATGTTTGTTACAAAATTATTAACTTTTGCATTTTGGATAGTGGAGTCAATATAATTACTTTATATTCATACTTGAATGTTAAAATGTTCCCATTAGGAACTCAATATAGCAATAAATTTGAACTTGGCAGCACTAATATATAAATATACCACAAACTATGAAACAGAATAAGCAACATAAAGATTTTACATGAACATTTTTTGTTGTTTTACCATATATGTCCTTAATAAAACTATAATTGGTTGCCTAGACAATTACTTATGGTATGCCATAAACTGACACTATAAAAATTATTTTCACTCAGTTTAAAGCTCGCTGTGTGTTGCATTGTAATTTTCACTGACAATGAGAAATCAACATATATTATAATAATTACTTACCCATTAAAATTTCAAATAGAAACATTTACATACTTAAATCTGATTGTTACAGCATTCATCTACGAAGAGCTGACATCAGGATTAACATATTTAAAACAAAATCTCTCGAAATATCCAACATATTTTAAAACTCAGAATGTTACAAACTCTCAGAATGATGATGATATTACTTTATATTTTACATTATACATTATGTTGTTTAGCTTTAAAATAGTTGTTTGGACCAAAATTACAGAAGCAACACATTAAAAAAAAATGTGTTACTCGAATGTCAACTCTTCCTCACTAGTAGGTGGTCAACTCTCCCTCAGTTAAATACTGTGGCCTAATAATGAGTTACTAACCTGGTTAGTTGACTATCTGCAGCTCTCTAAATTCCTACTCAGTTGATTAAAGGTGAGGGCACAGATGTTTAGGAGTTGTAATTATTTATTTTTGAACACTGGCTCACTAATTTCCTCAGAATATACACTTCACCAGGATAATGACGTATTCAAGTTAACACAACCTGCCAACTGTGGTTCCAGTTAGAACCAGTGGTCTCTTCTACCCTCAGACTACATTGATGCATCTTTCTAGTTAAATATCTCAACACTTTCTTGCTTCAGATGAATTTTTTCCCAGATTTTGATTCCAAAGGCATGCCCCTCTGCATGTGTCTGCCTGAAATCCCTTTTTATGTCTAAACACTATTGGTGTTCCAGTTAATTTCAAAGAGGTTCCTTAGCCTTCAGTTTAACTGTCTTGATCAAAATAGGCACTAAGGTAAGTAGAAAAGAGGAATTCTATTCAACATTTCACTTTCGATTTTTTTTTAAGTTGCTAGAGACAAATGCAAATATCTCTTCAATATGTGTCTCAGTCTCTAATGTGTATTGAAGAATCTAGTGAGTTTGTTATAAAAGCAGATACTCAGGCCCCACTCGAGACTTACTGAGTCCTAATCTGCATTTCATCCAGATTCCCAGGTGATTCATAAGCACATTAGAGTTTGAAAATCAATGGCTTAGGGGTTATTTTTATTTGTCTACAAAATCAAATATAGAATACTTGAGCATGTACTATGATTTTTTCACAGACATTTAAGATTATGTCCATATTCACTTTCCATATGACACTTTCTTACTGAATATTGGATTTCTACTAATTCTTTCATGCTCCGAGACAATGAGTACACTATTAAAAATATAAGGAAAAAATTTTACTGTTATAATAAAATAAAAATGTCAATAGATTTTATTGCCACACTAAATACACACAATTTCATGGTGCTGCATTATAATTAGATATAATTATAAGTCCCTTGTAAACATGATTATAAATTACATTAAGATAGTCATATATATTTGCTAACAGAAAGTAGCAAGAAGTTATAGGGATTTCCTTTCATCCAGATGTTAGGTAGCTAGTCAGATATGAGCGACAGGGGGAACAAAGGAATAAGGGTCCAGCCCAGAGACCACCCAAAGAAGACCCTATTGGTAGTTAAAAGATTCCTTCTTCATCTCCAGAGACAAAGGAAAGGAAGATCATAATCTTAGCGGGTCTAATCCAGCTACGGACTCCGGGGCAGAAGGTACTATCCTAATTTGCCTACAATTTAAGTTTCATTATAATACTATGTTTATGCCTAGAAGTTCACGAATCTAATTATAAATGACTGAATTCTGGGTAACCACATGAGCACTATGGGAAAAGTTATATAGCAGCCAAGTGTCAATCAGAATGACCTCACTTGCCAATCACCTAAGAACACCTTGGTAACCACACATCACTGGCCTCAAGGATAACGCAGGCCTCTCCCTCCCCCGGGGTTAGGGATCTCCATCTTCCCTGGCTGTAACCTCGCCCAGGGGTATGTAACCTTGTTTCCATGCAGTTAGCCGGTTTTAATCTTGACCTGTCTTCTACCTGATAATGAGCTTTTAATAAACAATCATTTTTCATATTCACTGAGTTGAAATTCATTTCTTTGACAGTAAAAAGGACCTAGAGGTGTGTGTTACTGGAACTCCGATCATTCCAATGGTAATGCAGACCTATTGAAAACAGTATTCCCTCTTTACTCATCCTGCTAGAAATATAACTTATTTTGAAAATTAATGTTATAAATTCATCCAGTCTTTAATTTAACATTTATTAACTTCATACTATTATCAGGGCTTGTGTTTGATGCTAATAAACTAAACAGGACACAGCTGCCCCCTCAATAATTTCCTTATTTTTGGTAGAACCAGAAATGGCTCTCCTATAGGGGTTCAGAATTCGTCACTTCCAAAACGTTCCATTTTGGTACTGATTATTTTGAATTAAAGGTACTTGAGAAATAGCAAGTGCAAGAAAGACACTCTGACTCTCCTTTGTTTCCCTGCAAGCAGAAGATAAATGTCCCATGTGGAAGGTACTCTCTCTGTACCAGGAGGGTAGAAGGTATCCTTATCACCAGAGATAGGGAATTTAGGATCCAGAAGCCTTTATAAACAAAATTTGTTACTGTTTCACACCAATTTACTCCCCTAACCCCAAATCCTTTGTCTTGTCAATTCTTGATAAATTTGCTTAATTTAATTAATTAATTAATTAATTAATTTGTTTGTTTATTTTTTGTCTAAAAGACATAAAAGCTTCTTGCTTTGGTCACTTATTTGAGTCATATTTTTATGTGACTTCCATATGTACAAAATTAAATATGTTATTTTTCTATTAATCTTATGTCTTATATCAATTTAATTATTAAACCAGCCAAAGAATCTATAATGGAAGTGGGAAAAAAATTGTCTCCCCGCCCTTCAGTAGAGAAAAATGCGTACTAGGTGTATGAGTATAAGCAGAATACTATAGAAACAAATAATAGAAGACTCCATTGCCTACGACAATCAGGACAGTATTCATAGACAAGAAAATCTTGAGTTAGATGTTGCTGAAGGAACTGAATATGCTAGTTAAAAGAACACATGGAGCATAGAATGCATATTCAGGTAGAGGGACATGTACAAAATTACACTGCTGTGTAAAGGCAATTTTCAGGGCGGTGAGAATGCCTGAGAAAGATGGAGTAGGAAATGAAGCTTGCAAAAAAGCCAATGGGGAGGGATAGGCAATGCTATTTTATCTCATTTACCATATTAATTATTGTGCTGAAATAACAAAATTTATTATCCCTCTTTTCCACTTAAGGCAGAAATCTTATTTTCCTGGATTTTGATCCAGGAAGATTCCTGTTTATGTTTACTTTAACATCAAACCTGTTATGGAATTCTTTTGTGAGGGCTTTTTTTATGCAGGTAAGTCAGTCCAAGTATAGTGATTCCCTCATATCCACGGAAGATACATTTCAAGACCTTAAGACCTCAGTAGACGCCTGAAACCATAGATAGTACTGAATCTTATATATACTATGTTTTCTCCTATACATACCTACCTATGACAAACATTAATTTATAAGTTAAGCAATTTCAGAGATAGAAAATTTATTTTTATCATAGGTATTAGCAACCCCGGCAAACATTTTTTTTTTCCTTTTGTTATTAAGAATTTTCACCTTTTCACTTACAGAAAACACTTTACAGCTTATTTTGGCATACACAAATTGCCAGCATCACTACTCTTGCTCTTTGGGGCCATTATTAAATAAAATAAGGGTTACTTGAACACAAGCACTTCTGTATCATGACAGTCTACCTGATAATGGAGACAGCTACTAAGCGACTACTGATGGGGAGTATTTACAGCATAGATACACTGGACAAAGGGATGATTCACATCCCAGGTGGGAGGAGCCTAGATGGTGGGAGATTTTATCACCTTATTCAGAATGGTACAAAATTTAAAACTTATGATTTGTTAATTTCTGAAATATTCCATTTAATATTGTCTGACCTTCGTTGACCATGGGTAACTAAAACTACAGAAAGCAAAACCGGGAATGGAGTAAGGGACACTGTACCTGTTCTGCTCTGTGCTCTGGCGTCAAGTGTCTTCGGAAGGAATTCACTCACCCATCTAATCTCCTAGTCCACTCCTTTGTGCTGTTGGATGAAATATAGTTACCACAATTCTCCCCATTTCATTTTCAATTCTTTTGTCAAGTATATTTGTATACATTGTTAGAATAAGCCAAGTTATATGGCTAATGGAAGGAAACATTTCCCAATTTCACAAAGGTTTGTGAATAACTGTACTGGGGCCATGGAAACACCAGAAGAAATTAATGAAAAAAATAAAATAAAAATAGAAATGAAAGCTGAAACTTTAACTCAGATACTTATCAATTGTATGATACCGGGCAAAACTCCTCAAGTTTCTTAGCCAGATAGTTTTCATTAGAAAATGGTAGATAGTAATGCCGGCCATGCAAACTTGTTCCCAATAACTTAATTGGATTAAATAATTGGAAATCAGGTTATGCATAAATGTTGTAGATAGTGTAAAGATAACTATTTCTTTATCCTATGTTTAGTGTTAACAATGTGGGAAGAGATTTGATTTTAAAAATTTTACTTAAATGTATAGAAATTGTAATGAACTAGTTTGTCTCAGTGACTAAGAATCTGGCATTAGGGATGAATACTGTCTATCCGTCCATGTGATTGCAGAGCAGGATACTAGCTGTGGAACCTTGCATAAATTCTTTCATTCATCAAATGTCACAATATCATCATTTATAAAAAATAGATAACACAAGGATTGACTTCATAGAGTTTTTCTTGAATTAAATAATAATGTATGTAAAGCATGTAATCAGTATCTGTTAGTGTCTGATATGTAGAAAGGTTAGCTAATAATAAAAAAGTACATAGGAAACTAATTTTAGAATGTTTGTTCATTAAAAGAGGACTACTTATGAAATGAGAGAACGAGTTTAATATATGACAGAACATAGTCAAGGATAAAGAAATATTGGTGAGAGGACACTGAGATGCAATATAAGGGTTTTGAGAATTGAGTGTTCATAATCTTTTAATTTTTAATATCTGATCATGAAGTAAGGTACATAGTAGGTAGTTTTCTAAAAATTAATTCATTTTATTTTATAGCTAGAAACAAACTTGGTTGACTTCAATATCAATTCCTTGACAGAGTAGATATTTCCATGTGGTAAAGTCCTACTTACATCCCACCCAAACTAGTCATTTCCTACACTGAGCTACATTCAAGGTGAAAATGACTGAAACACTGTATTAAAAAAAAAAA
>NW_006436811.1:15161518-15167682 GCF_000325575.1 Pteropus alecto
GGAAAAAGAAAAAAAGCAATAGGCAGTTTTTCTTACACGCTTCCATGGCTGCGCACATATGCTTAAGGATGTAATGCAGAAACTTGAATTATATATCCAAAAACAAAACCAGCTAAACCCAAACCTTTAATGTTCTAGCTACTATCATAGAGACAAATTCGTAATTGTCTCTCCTCTAAGGGAAAGTGTTCAACGTAGAATAAAAGCAAGGGTGTTTTACAACACTAACCTTGAGCATGTATAAATAACTTGCAAAGATGATTTATTGCTAACTAAATTCTAATATGAGTAAATAAACTATTTGCTTTAATTGAATAATGGTCAGTCTCATTGACTACAGAGACCAAGTTCAACCTAAGATTTATGAATTACAAAAAAGCCCACAGAAAGTCACTTACAAAGTCTTCACAAAATTACACCACTAAAATCAAAAACATAATGTCAAATTTATTTTTGTAGATATATAAACTTGTTTTCAAAAACATACTGTTAAAAATGGAACCATAACATTTTAAAGGAAAGGTATATTGAAATTATTATTTATGTATTATTTATTTTAAAGAAACTACATTGGTATTATTATATGAAAAGGCATGCAACTTTAATTTATGATTGTTACATATGCTACATACACAGTAAAATTGTTAAATGGAATACAAAATTAATTTTAGTAGAATAAATGTAAATTTAGTTCAATAGCTATAGATAATTACTAAATGGCTAATACTGTGTTAGGTATTGCTGCAGGAAAACAAGGAAATATGTGGTCCAGTTTTCATGTTCTCAAGACAAGTGCTATATTCTTTTGACAAAAAAAAATATGTATATATATATTTCTATAACTATTCAATTATCATTCTGTTCTATTTAAAACTGAAAAGTAGAAAATATGCATTTAGTAATTAAGGTAATAATTAAAATGAATGTGCTAAAAATGTGAGAAGTGGGGAATACTCTAAGTTAGATTCATCTTTGAACAGGAAATTCTATTGAGGGATAAAGACAAATACAGAGGGTTATGCAAAATATATGTATTAGCTTAATTTTAAAAATCTAGATATCTATTTGCTTAGTGAGTGGATAGAACAGTAATTTCTAAGTGAGAAAAATTCCCCCCAAAAGTAGAATGAAATCATTTAGAAAGAAAAATCATTCCAGTGTAAATCTAAATTCATAAGGATGTGAAACTTATCTCCTTCCTTTGAAAAGGTAAGCAGGTAGCTGAATGCCTTTGGTACTCAATTTTCACTCAAAGTATAACCTGTTGCAACAAGTTGTAACATAAAGCTAGTCTGACACTGAACTGTTCAAAGTGGTCTTTTTATAAGTGAGAAAATGTATTTTCTTTGAATTGCGATATGATGGTATATAGAAAATTATGAAACAGAATAGAGAGAAAAGGAAGTGATATTAGAAAAAGATTGGGCCCTGATACCAGATTCTGAATCTGAAAACCAGTGGTCATAATTTCACCTTAAAGGAAATTTCAAAGAAATTTATCTCCTGAGAAGTGTGTTGGTGATCTTGGAATAGAATAAACGCTATTGTAGTGCTCTCTAAAAAAATGTCAATGATAATTTTAAAATTTTAAATTCAAGAATTTTACAATTGGATACAAGAATTTATGAAACTTGTATTTGTAAGCAATATTACCAAAAGTAAGAGAATTATTTTTTTCTAACATTTAACGTATAAATTTTCTCGGCTTTGCTCTCTAAGTTACATGCCACCTCCAATTAGTGAAGTATTTTTAGGGACTAGTGGGAGTTTGCAATATAGACAATTTGAAGATCATGTTCATTTTCAGTGTATTATACTATAAAAAGAGCAGTGATGAATTAAAGGTTGGAAATGTTTACCTTATTATGTGATCTTGTTATAGAAATTATCATGTATACAAACTCTCCTATATTACCTGCATAGGAAATTTAGCAACATTTATCTCTTATTTCAAATTTGGAATATTTAGACAAAAGCATTTAGTACCTCTTTCTCAAAGCCAAAACATTTTCCCAGTCTAACGTGTAGCTCAGGGTTGACTTATGACCCAGTTCTAGCCATTGAAATATAAGCAGGAGCTGTGCTGGAAAAGAATCTTAAGAACATGTGTCTTTAGCTGTTTGCCTACTGTGCCCCCTCTTTCTGATTTCACATCTTGCCTAGATAACAGACATAATGTGATAAGATGGAGCAGCTATTGTGGGGACATGAAGATGAAAGTCATATGCTGGAAACAACAAATAGGAAGACAGGACAGTAGTCTTTGAAAACATCCTTGATGCAATAGCTCTGGGTTTCCTATCTTTGTGATTCTTAAAACAAGAGAAATAACACTCTTATTTGCGTAAGGCAGTGTTTCTTATTGCTTAAAACCTAACAGTTCTAAAAGATACTTTAAGTTTTGATATAAATTAAAAACCAGACTTTTATATTGTTTAATTATCATTAATAAATATTTACAAATTATTATTTAAACATTATTTAATCTTTGTCTCATTCTTTTTTTTAATTTATCCATGTTTTAAAGGCAACAATATTATTGTAGTAGGAAATATACATTGTAAATTTAAAATGCACATGTATTCAAGAAGAATTATCACAAAGTAAATATTTGGAGCCCACTAAATTAGACCATTCCTTTGACAATTTTTTTTTCAATAGGTTATCTATTGTGAACTAGATGTATGCTAGGCCCTGTGATGTGTGCTAGCAACACAATTTAGTCAAGTAGTTAAAACATGGTTTGTGTTATTGTCTGAAGATGCTAGGAGCAATAATATTACCAGCATAGTAAAAATGTTTTGGTCTTTCCTTTTCTAAACATGTAAAATATCACACATACTACAGTACTGTGGGACATATGTGCCTTCCCAAAATATAAAGACACAAAGTCATGCTTCCTCTTAAAATCTTCCAACAGCGTGAAAGTTGTATATAGCTCATTGCCTTCTACTATAATTATTTCTGTATTTCAATGGCATATCTTCTCTGCTAAAATATAAATTCTTCAGAACAATGAGTAACATCATCTATTCACCGTGTATACCTAGGTCAATTACTATGCCTAGTAGGTAGTAGACATTACAAAATATCTGGTGCATAGGTGAACACATTAATTCATTTATTTATGCAACAGGAAATTAGTAAACACATTTGTAACAGAAGATATTTCAGTGCAATTCGATTAGCAAAAATAAGAGGAGAGAGTCCTAGTCTCTGAGATTCATGCAGTTTGTTTAGGAGGACAAAAATCAGTGCATGGTGTATTAAGTACCATACAGATATATTGAGAAGTAAATTATAAGCTGAATGAATTCACATTTCTTTTTGAGAGAGTCAGTAAAGACTGTATTTGGACTAAATTTGATGGAAGAGTGGAAATTTGTCAGGTGGGCAGGATAAAAGGAGTCCACGCCAGGAAAGGAGAATAGCATGTGAAATACAGGGGCCTAACCCCTCATAGGTAATGGGTAAAGATTTGCTGTACTGAATTGAGTAAATTATTTTTATCAGGATAGATTTATTGGGTTCATGGGAAATTCTTGGACCAAGAAACAAGATCTGTGTTTTGGAAAAGTATAAACCTAAAATAGCATTGTTTCTATGCCAAGCTTTTAAGTTTAGAGACAGAATGCTTCAAAAGTAGTTCACAGGAGTTTTGAAATTTTGACTAACCTAATTGAATATGCTCTTGGTACTAGAATATAAAGATATTCAAACCTGAGTAAAATGCAAGGCTTGGAGCTTCATGGAACAATGTAGACCTTTTGTTATAAAGTCCCGAAGGCTTTTTGTTCTCTTTTTTCACTGTCACTGAGATTTGGTAATTTCTGTCATTACATCGTTTAAGTTCACTGATTGTTTCCTCTGTCTCCTCCATTCTGCTGTTCTGCTGTTTAGCCCATTCACAGAATAAAAAAAGAAAAAAAAAATATCTATTGTATTTTTTAATTCTAAAATCTAAAATTTTCATTCGTTTCATATCCATATCTTCTACTACTCTGCCGAGTCTTCCTATTTTTGCATTCATGTCATGTATGTTCATAATTGCTCTTTGAAATATTTTTATCATGGCTCATTTAAGATCTGTGCCATGTAATTCTAACATCTCTTTTATCTCAGTAACAACATCTATTGATTATTCTTTTTTTAAAATTTAGTTTGAGATCTTTGTTCTTGGTATGACAAGGGATTATTGATTGAAATCTGGATATTTTTGTATTGTTCTAAGTCTCTGGATCTTATTTAAACTTTTTGTTGTAACTGGCTCTGATACCACTGCAGCAAGGGAGGGGTGGGACACCATCTAATTACTGACAGGTGAAGGTAGAAGTCCAGTTTCTCCTCCATTCTTCATTGATATCTGAGATTAAGGTTGCTTCTTCTTAATGCTGGTGGGCATTCTAGTTTCCCATGTGGTTTCCACTGACACTGCAGTAGGAGTGTCTTTTCTATCATAGGATATGGTAAAAGTTCTGATTCCCCACTCAGCCACTTCTGACATCACCTCAGTGTGGAGGGAGAGTGTGTCTTGTTACTACAGTGAGAGGAGGCAATCCTGGCTCCCCATGCAGTCTCCTCTGCTATGATAAGGTGTGAGGGATGAAAACTTGAGATCTTCAATTGCTTTCTCTGATACCACCCTGGTGAGATGTCGAGAGACCTCATTAGAGTCCAGGAATGCTAGGTTCCACACTCAACCTATGCTGGTGTAGGTGGGTGAAGTTTTTGCTTTTGTTTTTGTTTATGCTGTGTTTTTTTGGCAGTCAAAAGGCAGTTATTTTCTAAAAGTTTTCTGTCTTGTTAAGCTGCTTTTACCCTCTAGTCTTTTGTCTAGAAAGAACAAGCTTTTGTTGGGGCATTTCTGAGTCATCAGTTTCTTCAGCTCCATGTCTAGAGTATGAAGTAAAAAGAATTTGAAATCAGAGAAATGCAACATATGCAACTTATTGCCCTGAGGAAAATACATTTTTCCCTAAAGAAAGGAAGAGGGAACACGTCATCATGTCATTCCTTGGGTCCTGAGATCCCGAATGGTCTACCATTTTTCTCTGTACAATGTCCAGGGTTTTTAGTAGTACTTAGTAATACTTAGGCAAGAAACAGGAAAAAATAGATCTATTCCATCTTCTCTGACATAAATCTTATGTAAGCTTTAAGAATAGGTTCCTATTCACTTAATATGGTAGTACTCATAATGTTATCCAATATAATTCTTATATTTAATAACTCAAACAATTTCTGGCTTTCTTAGCTACTTTTAGAAAACTTTTCAGATACTAAATTAAGTCAAATTTAAGTTATACATGGGTTGATAATAATTAGCCTTTGTATAATAATGTTGCTTAATTTTACTTTTATATTAATGTTTCTAATATTTTGTTTTCATTTATATATTTGTTAATTAGTAAATCTGAAAAAAATTATGATTATTTTAGTTATATTTTTATAGAAATGATAGAAATTACTAAATTGTATACTATTTTTTATTTTTTTCAATTATTCTCAAGTGATTCATAACTAGCCTTAGGAAAAGTTAAGATCAGAAAACCTATTTCTAAATAAAATAACTATAAAATACAGTTAAATAGATAATGCTATTAGTGATATATTTAATATAATTCACTATCATTACATTTTATAGGTCTTCAAGGAAATGTAATTGTAGAAGTTCACCTTTAAAAATTAATACAGCTACAATTTCTTCCTAAATAAAAGATGATTAATTCTTATTTTCCTATTCTTGTGCTTCTCATAGATATAGATCATGCCAAATCTTCAGTGCAATGGCGTGACTACAATGATACTTCAACAGCCTACATTTATAGTTGAAAAGAAATGTTAATTGGAAACATCCTTTCAGAGAAAAGCATGAGTTAAAATCGTGCCTTTGCTTTCTTAATTGGGAGTATATCCAGAGATTTATAGCTCATCATTTTAGTAGAAGTCAAAGAAATGAAACATACACAACTTGTTGCATTGAGGGAAAAATCATTTTTCCCCGAGAAAAGGAAGATGTTTTCATCCTTTTAATTCCAAAATAATTAAGTGTCTATTTATTTAAGTTAATTGATAGTCATATAAAAGTAGTTTTTATGACATAAATCAAAGCAGCAAGTGCATTAGCTTGAAAGGTCTTTGAATCCATCACCTACTTTTTTTTT
>NW_006436811.1:15167809-15215128 GCF_000325575.1 Pteropus alecto
ATCACCCCCCTCTTTTTTTTTTTTTTTTTTTTTTTTTGGTCAGGGCTTCAGAAGAATTGAAATAGAGGAAATAAATTGCCCTCCAGGGTTGGCTTTACAGTTGTCAGGTCTGGAAGTAATATGTTAGATGTTATAGTGCTCTTAGACATTGTGATTAATTAAAGGTTGACTTTTTCACAACGGACTCCAAAGAGTCATATGTTCGGAGTTCATGAAATAGCTTAGCTTCTCCTGTCTCTTGTATAACCTGCTAGCATATTTCAAATATTCTGCAAGAAACAGATTAGAATGAAAATGAGAAACTCAGCCTTTGGCATAAATCATATTTTATAATTTTATAGACTACATATGTAATTATATAGTTACATAGTATATATTAATTATGCATATGCATATACATACACAACTGTAATAATAATTAGTTTTGTGTGGTTATCAGAGTTTCAAAGTTTTCTTGTGACTCCAAAGAGTTTCATGATGTCCAAGCTATAATTAATTAAACCTTTAAATCTTAGAAGATATCAGTTGGGATAAAGTATGCAGAAAAAAGTGGTTGAAAAAGTTGTCTTCTAGCACTGTTATTAGATAAGTAAAATACAATTATGGCTGAGTATTAGATGAGCAAAGAAGGGGCCCATTTCTTTTTTAAATGTATCTGATGGTCCCTCAAGCACCATCATACAGGTAATAAAAATGACAAATAACAATATACAATGGAAAAGGAAGTAAATCTCCTTTGTGAGATTGAAGGAAAGCTTATGGATCAACTACAGAAATGAAGCTGCTAAAATAGCAGCTTAACTCTCCTGTTACCCAAATGCTCAATAGATTATTAAATTGTATTCATTTAAAGTGAATCATGTCTATTGTATTTTAATCTGATAGAGTGTATTTTAAAGTGTAAATATTAGTATTAAATATTTTAAAAAGTACATTAATGACAATTATGAGTGCTTGAACACCTTCACATAGTCTAGATGCAGTCAAACTCCGACCCCAACATCACAGGCTTGAAATTGAGACCCACACATATTTTCAAATATTTTTCATTATGTTTTTTTATTTGCATTCACGTGTATTTTAAAAATACATGACGATACTATTTATGTAGATTATTAAGCCATTTGACACCTCTCTTAAATTTTACACCCAAGATGAGTACCTCAGTCACCTCATACATGCCCAATATTTGGAATTGATGGCAGAGAGTTTGACTATAAGACACATCTTTCCTTTCTCCTTTAAGGCATGACTTTTTCAATGCACTAAAGTGGCAAGGGGAGAGAGACTAGAGACATTTCCTCATATTACTGACCTTTTATATATTTCTTTGACTTTGGGTGTCAGAACTTTCTGGTCAATATTGACTCTCCCCTGCATCACACACCCAATGCTGAATCTCATGTAAAGTCTGTGTGTGTGTGTGTGTGTGTGTGTGTGTGTGTGTGTGTGTGTGAGTTTCTTAGACAATTACATGGTGCCTCAGCCTCATGTTTTTGTTATGAGAGATCTCACTGTGTCTCAACTTCTCAAACTTCCCTTCCCCTTGATATGATCTTGCTCCTCAAACAGTCCCCATCTGCACTGTCATTGGGGTCCATTCACTAGTTCCCTTCCCAGGTATAAACTTGACCCATAAAAAATAAATATTCTCTAAATTTAAATGACCACATAATATTTTAAATATGTGATATGCTTTTGATTTGACTAAGCTTTTTCTTTAACTAATTTAAAACTGAGAACCTGGTACCAATGAAAAGAAAACTGTGACAAAATAGGTTTAGATTGGTGATAGAAAGAACTTCCAAAGAAATGCTTTTACATTTAATATTTTAAATTTAATATATAAAATAAACAGTTATGCAATCTGGCATAATATACTCTCTTTCCGTTAAATAATGTGCCTGCTCTAGCTATTTATGAAAATGACTTCATCAATGTAAGCTTATTTCATTTTTACAGAATAAGTTACAATTTCATTTTTTAGTTCTCAAAATTCTATGTAGAAGTCCATAACAGTTTTCAATTAATACTGGCATTTTAGCAATCATTTAAACAAATGAAGAGCAAATATTAATATGACATATGTTAATTATACTCTATGATTGGCATTTTTAACAACATTATTCCAAATACACTTCACAACAACCTACTGAAGTAGTTATTACTGCTTTACAGATATATTTGAAGTGCTGGTAGGTGAAATATCTCAAGGTGACATAGCTTTTGGTGTCAAAATTCAAATCTCAATCCTAATTCTTTGCTCAGAGTGTTTTTAATTCTAACAATCTATGAAAAATGTTATGAAAAAAATCTTATGAAAACTAATTATTTTACAACTGGTTTTCTACCTATATTTCTTTCTGTGATGACACTTGTAATTATAGCTTTAATATTTTATAACCTAAAAGTTACAGACAATAGCAAAATTATATATGGAAGTGTATCTGAAGCAGAATCTGCATTTTTAGGTCTCTGACACTACATTGTATCCTCAAGGTGACTAAGTGGAAATGCGACTGCAGAGGACTTACTTGGGGCATACAAGTACAGCATATTGTCTAGCTTTCTTTTCTCTGCTTATCTCCTGTGGGTCCTCAAGAAACAAAGTTTGAGGTTGAAGGATTAGCCTCAGCAGATCCACTTATTTGATTAGTGTCCTGCCTGCTCTGCTTTTACTAAGGTTCATTGATCAAGATGATTGCATTCTCTGTCCTTTGCTGGGCAAGTCAGGCAGAGGAAAGGGATCATTTGCTGAGATGTGAGTCCTTAGGGCAGGCCCATGTCTTTGAACGCACAGTCAACTGGCTAGTTCACTATGATGTTCAGTAATAAAAATAATAAAATGAGTCAAATGGCCCCTCTGTTAGAAGGAAATTTCACTCTACTCTGATTCCCAGCCAGTAAAGTTGGACTTTGACATAGCTAGTGAACTGTATTAGATGGCGGAAGAGTCTCCCCAAAGAGATAGATGATTCATAGCTTGGAGAATTTTAAAGAGAAATGAACACAGTCTGACAAAGGAGAAAATAAGAAAAATTTGAGCCGTCTGAGTATAGCCAAATGTGAGTTTGTGCTTTGGTTTTTAAACTTTAAAGGGAAAATACATTTGTGTCTTTGGAGGAAATGTATCAACTTCAGTTATAGGAGAGTATAAACATATTAGAAATTTTGTATGTCTCACACTGGAATATATTAATCAATGTTTATCAGGTTTAAATGTGTTGTCAAAATAAGGACTCAGTGTATTTAATAGAAAATGTTGAAATACAAGATGTTTATTTTCTCAATGGAAGCTAAAAGTACATTCTGAGTTTGTGGAGAGACATATCAGTGCCTAAGGCAATGAGCAGACTGAAGTGTTTGTTTGTTTGTCTGTGTTTTTGTTTTTTGTTTTTGCAGAGATTCTATGTGAGTTCATAGTATAAGAAAAAAAACAAGTTACTAATTCATTTCGGTTGCTACAAGTGAAAATTTGCATTTAATGGACCAGCTAGTGAAATCAGTAAAATTTAAATTAAGAAATACTGTATGCTAACAAGAATAATAATTAGTTCTATAATAATTTATTAACTTTTCTCTTTCACATTTTTGTAGCAAAGTGCATCATCCTGAACATATTCCTGAAACTGTAGCATTAATATTTCCTTGCAAAACCTGATTTAAAATGTTCTTAATATGTGTCTCAATCTTCTACTTTACATAGTAAATAAAACCTTATATATAATTAGAGCCATAAATGAATAATTTATGATAATATAATGAAACTTGTGTTTCACTACATGAATGCTTTCCAAGTGCATTAATGATACAAACATTTCTTGTGGGATTTCATTTGAAAGAAAGCAGTATTTTTGAGGTCATTATTGCATATGAACAAATACCTTTTAACTATAAAGTATTCCTTTGGCTCTATTAATTCCAGTAGGACTTCTACTTGGTCACATTTTGTTTACCAAATAGGCTGGGATGAAATTAAACTGCATTTATTTTTCAAAAACATTGTTTCTTAAATTCTGTTATTTAAAACTGAATCTTTTCCCTCAAATTTGTTTATGCTAGTCATATTTTGTGTACATGTGAACATATTTCTCAAAAACATTACGCTCTTCAAAAAGTCTGAATTTAATTATTGTATATGTTTCTGGTATAACTTTCACCAATGTTAAAGAAAATCTTTAGATCTGGTAACATGCCTCAGAATCTGCCTGTTTTCAGTGGACATATTAAGATAGTAGACTTTTGTATCTGAGCCTTTTTAAATGTATATAGACATATTTTCCCAATCTATCACGATATTAAGATCCTAATAGCCAAACTCTCCCCCAAAATGCATGTGACTTTAAAGTGTTTATTCTCCTCTAAGAATTTTTTTTTTTGTTTTTGCTTGAGAATTTAATTCGCCTGGATTTTATTTAAAGTGCTTGATGATATAAAAGTTAACGGGTTTTTAAGAGCTTTTTAGAGAAGTTTCACATTCACAGCAAAATTGAGAGGAGGGTACAGAGATTTCTCATATACTCTGGCCCCCACACATGTACAGCCTCCCCCATTATTAACATGTCCCACCAAAGTGGTACATATGCTGCAATTGATCAGCCCACACTGACACATCGTAATCATCCAAAGTCCAAAGTTGACATCAGGACTCACTCTTGGTATCCAATATTTTCTTAATTTGAACAAACATATAATGACAATGTATCCATCATTACAGTATCATACAGAATAATTTCACTGCCCTAAAAAAAACTTTTGCGCTTTGTCAATTCATCTTTCCCTCCTCCCTAACCTCTCCAAAGTTTTGTCTTTTCCAGAATGTCATATACTTGGAATTATACAGTATGTAACCTTTTCAAATAGGCTTCTTTCACTTAGTAATGTGCATTTAAGTTTCCTCCATGTCACTTTACGACTACTGATAGCTCATTTCTTTTTAGCACTGGATAATATTTTCCTGTCTGATTTTTCAGTTTATTTATATGTTTGTCTACTGAAGAGCATCTTATTTGTTTCCAAATGTTGGAGATATAGATGCTATAAACATTCATGTGCTGTTTTCTGTTTGGATATCAGTTTTCAACTCCTTTGGGCAAATACCAAGGGGCACAATGCTAGATTACATGGTCGGAGAATGTTTAATATTGCAGTAAACCACCAGACTATCTTCCAAAGTGGCTGTACTATTTTTTATTCCCATCAACATAAATTCGAGTTTGTTATTATTTCACATCCTGACCAGCATTTGGTGGCGTCAATGTTCTATATTTTAGCCATTCTAATAATGGCATATATGCAGTGGTATCTCATTGTTGTTTTAATTTGCATTTTCCTGGTGACATATGATATGGAGCATTTTATCATATGCTTAATTGCCATCTGTTTATCTTCTTTAATGTGTCTTTAAAATCTCTTTATTTTTATTGTCACGTGTGCTTTTGGTGTCATATAAGAAACCATTACCTAATGCAGCATTTTTCTGTTTTCTTCTGAGTTTTAGTTTTTATTCTTATATTTAGGTCTATAATTCAATTTCAGTTTGTTTTGTATATGATATGAGGTAAGGGACCAACTTCATTTTTTTGTGTGGATACCCAGTTGTCATAGTACCATTTTGTTAAAAAATATATATATATATATTCTTTCTCCTTTTGAGTATCTGAGCACTCTTGCAGAAAATCAATTGACCATGAAGATATGTGTTAATGTCTGAACTATCAGTTCTGTCCTATTGATCTTTATTCCAGTCCTTATGCTAGTACCACAAAGTCTTGATCAATATTGCTTTATAGTAAGTTTTGAAATCAGGAAATACAAATACTCCAAATTTGTTCTTCTTTTCAATATTGCTTTAGCTATTCTGGATCTTTTACATTTCCACAGAAACTTCAGCATCAGTTTATCAATTCCTGCAAGAAAGCTATCTGGGATTATAATAGGGAATGCATTGAATTCATTGATCAGTTTGAGCAGTATGCCATTGTAACAACATTATGTCTTTCAATCCATGGCCTTAAGGTGTCTTTCCATTTATTTAATTTTCTAATTTTTTTCAAAGATATATTGTGGTATTCATTGTATAAGTTTTGAATTTTTCTTTTGTGAAGTCTATTCTTAAGTATTTTATCCTTTTGAGGTTTATAAATGGGTTCATTGCCTTAATTTTATTTTTATACTGTTCAGCTATTATATAGAAATATACTTTATTTTCTATATTAATCTTTTATCTTAGAATGCTACTGAATTTGTTTTATGAGTTCTAATTATTTTTTTGGATTCCTTACAGTTTTTTTTTATATACCAGATCATGCCATCTGCAAATAGAGATAATATCCTTTCTTTCTAATCTGGATTCTTTTAATTTCTTCTTTTCTCTTAATCATATAGCATAAAACCTCCAGAAAAAAATGTTGAATAGAAATAGTAAAAATGGACATCCTTGTCTTGTTCTTGATCTTAGGGAGAAAGATTTTAATATTTTACTAGTAAGTATGATGTTAGATGTGGATTTTTGTAGATGCTCTCAGTTTGAGCAAATTTCATTCTCTTCCTAGTTTGTTGAGTGTTGTTGTAATGAAGAGTTATTAAACTTTGCCAAATACTTTTTCTGTGTCTATTGAGATGGCCTATGGGCTTTGCCTTCTATCCTGTTAATACAATGTGTTCTATTGATTCATGAATTACTGTTCTTGAGTGGCTTTTCTTTCTGACTCTCTGTGCTGGTTGAATTGTTCTACAGATGAATACATACTTTAATCTTGCTAATTACAATTGTCAGCTCTACAGTCTTTATATTAAGTCCCAGTTTCCTCATTTATGGGGATGTAATATTAGTAAGGCAGCAAATTAGGTCTCAGATCCAAAACACGTTTTCCAAGTTTTTATTATTGGAAGCAAAGAGAGTATTTTTAGATCTTGCTGACTGTTCTGTCTGCTCTTCCTTTGGCTTAAAATTTGAGGAAAGTGGATTAATTTGTTATTTTCAAAATGTTGTGAATTAGATATAGCCAGTGGGTACTAACTATGAATTTAAGGTACAAACCTTATTTTTTCCAGTTTCAGCAATAGTTGCATTGAATTACCATATGGGTCAAGTAAAATAAAGCCACAACTTAAACATGATACTCAAATGTCATCTGTTTAAAATTGGCATTCAAATAATATTCACTGGGCAGAAATGTGATTAAGTTGATGGATTACTTATTCTGATCTAGCCAAAAATAAATCTTCATGTTATTCTATGCATTTCTATTTTTTTGAGAACAGACATTTTCTGTATTAGAAAAATTAAAGTTAAAAACTTATATTTAACACAGAGCCATATGTTAGCACGACACTAAATTAAATGTCAATTTTGTTCCTATTAATTTCATTGTTTTCATTAAAACAATTTATAAACTTACATTAATTTTATAGTTTTATAATGAATTTATGAATAAAGTAAAGTGATGTCCATGTTTATAGATATATAAAGATGTATTATAGTTAATAATATAATTTGTAATAAAGCAGAGCCATGCAAAATTTCTTTTTCTGTTTATGCAAGTTTCTTACATTAGTCAAATTTGAGAATTTTTGCTCTGAATAATCTAGAGTACTCACATATCTCAGGACTAATTTAACTCCTTAGTGTTTTTTTACTCTTTGTTATCCCTTTCTTGCTTGAAGTGCATGCCAAATTCCTAATCCTCCTTTTGGTAAAGTACAAAAGCAACGGTCCAGCTTCCCAGCAATTTTTATCATTCGTACGCGTGCATCCATGTGTGTGCAGGTTCATACACACACACACACACACACACACACAATGTATCCATGTGTGTGCAGGTTCATACACACACACAAACACACACACGCGCACACACACACACACACACACACATTTTTGTTTTCTAGGCTGTGTTCCTACTGTATACTTTAACTTCTACATCACTTATCCAACTTTTTTATTTATTGTGTTAACATTTATCTTCCTTCTTATATTAAGTTTTTCTTAACAACAGGAACTACATCTCACTCTGCTCTACATCTTCCCTTTCCAGTTTACTACTTAGCTCTGAGTTCTTTTTCTTGATTGTAAGTTGAACTGAGTCAATGTATGACCTATATTATTCTGTTTTAAAATGAAGTGCTATAAAAGGACATTCTTGTTTTTGCTTTTTCATATGTTAAGAAATGTTTAGAAACTCCTCTTTTGAAAAATGTATGAAAAGTATCTTTCTCTTTAGGACATATTACACATTTCATTTTAAATAGTCAGATTTATAATAAGAAATTAATGCCTTTTAACAAGCTAGAAAATACAATGATCTAGAAAATACTATGATCTAAAAAATATATATTTAAATTCTTTTTTTACTATGCAGTTTAATTTTGGAAAGGTTTGCTATTAATACTCATTGTAATAACAGAAACTCTAATTCCTATTTTATAGATAGCTTAGTGATTCTATTTTTTTTAATTGCAATTCAGCTTATTTCCCAAGAGACAGAACTATTTTAAAGTAAATTAGCATTCCTATCAATGAAGTCAATTCTACTCATACAATAATGCAGTTAATAAATACATATTGATCTCCTATTATGTGTCAGGCAGTAAGATAACTACCAAAAACAAAAATAAGAGCCATATTCTTTTTGCTTCAGACAGAAAAGAACAAGTAAATACCCAAAAAACAGGTTTATGATGAGAACACAATAGGGTACAAGGATCATAGGTCGTTCCTAACATAGTCTGAGCAGGGAGCATTTTGTTGTTATTTTTATTGTTGCTGCTCCTGTTGTTGTTGCTTGTTTGTTTTAATCTAAATTAGAGTGAATGATATGAAAGAATTAAATCAAAAGCCATGAGGAAGAACACTGAAGACAGCAAAAAGAACAAGTGCAAAGATGCTGAAGAGAGAGAGAGGATGGTTAATTAGAAGAACTGTAAGTCAAGGGCTGCGCTGCAAGGCACTCTTGGAGGGAAAATAAACACTAGCAAAGGAGAATTAGTACAGTAAGCTCAATGATGACTCCCCAAAAGATATGTATGCCTTAATCTTTGGAACCTGTGACTGTTACCTTACATGGCCCAAAAGGTCTTTGCAAAAGTGATTAAGTTAGTTAGGTATCTTGAGATGGGGAGATTTTACTGGATTATCTGAATATTTTCTAAATGCAGTCACATATATCTTCATAACAGTGATGCAGAGAGAAATTTGACCTGCACAGAGAAGAGATAAAGGCAACGTGGCCAATGAGGCGGAGACTGGAGTAATGCAGCCACAAGCCAAGGAATGGCAGTGGCTACCAGGAGTGGAGAGGCCAGGAAGTGCAGATCAGCTGTCTGTCACTTTGATTTCAGCCAAATGGTACTGATTTTGGATTTCTGGCTTCTAGAACTCTAAGATAATAAATGTCTGTTATGTTAAGCAATAAAGTTTGTGCTAATTTGCTGCAGCAGCCACAGAAAATAAACAACTGGTAAAGCCAGTTTAGATAAGAGGTTGCATGGTAAGCCAAGCAATTTGTACTGTAACCTCTGATTAATGAAAACATTTTTTTAAATAAGAAGTTTATAATCATAAACATTGAATAGGTAACTACAAAATATCTTCATTTATAATGCAAGTATGTAATCTTACCATGTATGTTTATTAAAAATCAGGTAATTCTTTATATTAATCTTTCTGTCTACTTATAAGTATAAATTAGTTTTTGTGTCTGTGTGCTTTGTTTTACCGAAAAGGCTAGGAATCCTAAACTCGTTAGGCCATTTTTCCTTTTGACAATTTTATCAAATCTATCCATGTATCCTATGAAATGTACAAGTACATAAAATACAGCATATAAATTTATAGGCTTTACAAAACTTGCTAAAACAAAATCATTTTTTTATTCCTTGGGAATTCATAGAATCTTTGGATAGGACAGACTTTAAAACAATCCCTTTTAAAACTTGAAAGTTCAACTATGTAATCTTTCCAGAATTTATTTTCTAATTATTAGCAAGCATAAACAAAGAGCAGAGAAAGAATGAGCACACTGTATCATTTGCTAATAGTGAGTTAAAGTAAAAAGCAATTTAGCTTTACCCGCCCCCGCCCTCTGTCTAACCAACAGCATGCCTTCGGAAAGATTACTTTAATGTTTTCTGTTTCAAAAATTCATTTGTACATTTCTACAGCTATATAAACTATTCTGTAAGGCCAGTTCCAGTTCTATTCCTCTACTTTTCTCAAACTACAATGTTCTTCTCTGTGCTAGAGAAGAAAGACCAGATACTAATTTTAGAACAATTTAACTATTCCAGAAATTTTGACAAGGTGCAATGCCAAGTTAGAGCAGCAAGAAAGCAGTTATAAAAAAGTTGGCCTTGCTGTTCTTTTCTATCAGTTCTGAGAAAACTTAGATTTTGGCATATAAATTTGCTTCCAAAGGACATATAGACCTTGTGGATTGTTCAATATACAATTTGGTACCTGCTAATCAGGCAGCTGTCTAATTCACCTTACTTATTAAAAGTGTTTCATGGGCAGAGACTGACTCTACTACAGTGCCAATGGTAAGTCATCTTGAAATAGAAATAAATGTGCAAACATAGCTGGCCAAATGTGCAGTTCTCAGTACTATCAATCCATTTAATTAAAATAACTCAGGAGATCAGTGACCTACAAATGTTAGAACTAGAAATTCAAAAGAGAATAGCATTCATTTAATATTCATTACATGTCTGCATTCTCACATTTTCCTATATGCTATGATTACCTGACTAGAAAGGATAAACGAGAGAGTATAAACTGCATTGGCTTTATTTGTTCTACAGTACTTAGCACAAGGCAGTGGATAACATGACACTTAATATATGTTTTGGTCATTTTTGATGACTTGGAATTATTCTAGTTTTCTTCACATCATCTCATGTGTAACAATGAAATCACAATGTTCTTTATGGGTCTGGAATATTTATTTTAAGAAAATAACTATACACCAAAAATCAATACTTTAATAGATTTATAAACCCAGTACATTACCTTAAATCTTATATCCCTTGTGAAACTTTGGTGTTACTTTGCTGTAGCAACCAAATATAGCACAATTTTACAACTATTTATAGAATTCAATAATTTTACCATTATACATATGTCACTGTACACATGTCAGGAATATTTTATTTATTTACGCATATGAAGGTTATAGGGAATTCTATACCATATTTACTTAAAATAAAGCCTAATTAATAAGACTTCACTATTTGCTGTTTCTGTGCCAAAACTAATTAATTTAAAATGTATATTATTTCTAAAAAATAAATTATATTTGTGTCTATTTTAATAAAATACATTTTCATACTTTATACAAATTTAATTTTTATAAACCAGTTAATATCCTAAATGTACTAATCAAGCATAATATCTAAATAATAATATTGCTAGCTCATGTTAGTAAGCAAATAATCATAAGCAAATAATCACCTCTCATTAATCATTTTGAATGTCATTTTTATAAATTCAAATTTTCACTTTTAGATGAGTACATTTAATCATAACTATATACCTATAATTAGGTTATGAAACCATCCAGAGGAATTAAACTATTAGATAAAATGGGTTGAATCGGAATTCTGTGTCTGCCATTTTAAATATATTATTATTTAAGTAAACATCATTATTTCATCCATATGACAGATTGAAAACCCAGGTAAAGAGAAGTTATGTGATTGCTCACCACACAAAGGAGACTTTCTGATCCTTGCCAGTAGCATGGAAGACTATCTACAATTCTGATAAGTGAAATAAGAATGCTTATTTTTGACCTTGTTTATTTACAGAAGAGATGAACAATGTAGAAGGAAGATAAAGGCGTCTTGTAACAGGCCACACACACACACACACACACACACACACACAAATCAAAATGTTTGACAAATATATTCTAAAGCACTTAAGGTTCACTCAAAATAATTTATCGAAGGGTATTGGCAGTTCTGATTCTGTACATAAGAATGGACTGCTTACCCTATAGACAGCAATCACCCCTTTGAACCAAGTATAGATAAAAATTAGCAAGAAAAGCAAAGATTTCAAAGCTTGTTCCAAACAGAAATTCAAGAATCCAACAACGCTGTAACAAGAATATTGCAAGCATCAGTTGCTGCACAGAAAATAAAGGAGGTAGCTTTGTTCAATTTAGGCTCTGAGTTGACCTGGGGCTTAATAGGCAGTCACAGTGCCAGGTTCTACAAACTGCAGCATTTGCCAAAAATCAAAGTCGTCTTTGGCATCTATGTCTTTCATTGGAGCTGAACACAGAGGTAGTTAAAAATGATAGGGGTTATAGTTATATAGGTAAGAAGGACACATTATCTAGTCATATGTGCCCATTAAGTATTTAGGTAATATTCCAAATAGTAATTTATATATATATTTGTATTTATTAAAATAAGTATGTTTATTAAATTTTGTGACAAAGTCTCTAATTTTCAGACTAAAGTCGATAGTAAAAAAGAAATTAGCATTAGTATTTGAGATGGTAGCAATATAAGATGGTACTGTCCTCAATCACAAAAGTGTTTTATAACTCCTAATTTCCCATTTATTAGGAAAAAACAAACAAACAAACTTCTGCTTTACAGATATTGGAATTGATTCACTGTTTTTGATTACAACGTCCCTATTGAAAACCATCAGTTGAACTGCCAGATGTACACTTATACTTATTTCCTATATTTACTACTTTTATTACGAAACCAGCATTATACTACATGTAACTTGAAGAGACACTGCAAAAAAAATAAAAATAAACAGATTGTGATGAAGATGTTATACTGTTAAAAGTCTCTAAATATAAAATAGGGCTGATAATTAATTAAATCGTGAGTCACAATTTAAAATGGTGAAGGAACCAAGAAAATGATTATTTATTATTTCTGCAGATGTTACTTTGAACTTAAGTATATGAGAGATAATCCTCACTCAGAGTGATGACTTCTTTTTGGATGTTTGTAAGAAAGTGTTATGTGAAATGGCTTTAAATTTGTACTATATGTATGCATGTGATGCCATTACATCAATCTTGATTCCTTTAAACTATTTCTTTCAAATTCTAAAAATGGGCTATGTTGCCTTCAGAAATATTCAATCTCCAAAATTCCATTCTTTTTTTAAGAAAATTTATGTCTATCTAAAACTTTAAATAATGATGTACCTAATTATTACATAAATTTGTAAGTATTTAAAATAAATTGAACTGTTTAAAGTTGGAATGGTGCAGTAATTAAAACATTCCTTTAGAAAGATCAAATCAGAATTTTAATTCTACCTATGTGTCTGTGACCCTTTTTAAAACATATTTACCCATTCTGGAAATCAGTATACAAAATTATCATGTCCCACTCAATGATGTCTAAAATATCTTCAAAATCTAAAATTTAACTTTTCCATTGTTTAAAAATACATTACTATAAGCACAATATATTCACCTCCCAGAAATGATTATATTAAATAATAAAGAGCCACATTAAAGAGCTACATGTGTTGATTTATGTCACAATAAGAATACTGGGGTCAATTTTTCATGTAAAATGGGCACTTCGCCTTCTATAAACCTCTGGTGAATAAAAAGTACAGGCTCATTCGTGAGGAAACATTTTCTTTATTTACCCAGATGTAGCAGAAAATTCTATGGTTAAAGGCTTTGTTTATGAATTTTACTGAGTTTTCATATTTTATGACAAACAAAAGCAATATTACCTAAAAGTATGAAGTTTTTTAATATATACATTGTGTGTAGATATCTACTTTTATGAAGAGAGAGATATCATGTGCTTAATTCTTATTATCAGTAGTTACAGTAAAGGGAGCAGCTTTTAAATAAATATTTTATTTAAGTATTTGTCTTCATTCTGGGAATAAAACTTTCTTTAAATTAAATTTAATAATGGAATTTATGCAAAAGTGGGAAATATTTATGATCTATAGAAAAAAAATACTAGTTAGGCAAAAGCCAGCTATTTTACTGTTGTGAGTAAAGAAAAGCTAATTCTAAAAGATTTAAAAATTAGTTGAGAAAAGTGTAATACTAAACAATTTACATAAAAAAGTACATCAGATGTCTTCAGGAAGTCATGGCAGCATGTGATTTCTTAAGCAAAATTCAAAAAACAAAGTACAAAGTAAAATTAATTCATGTGGCCACACTGAAATATGTAAATTCTATAAGAGTTTAAATAAAGTGAAAAGACAAGCCACATATCATTAAAAAGCAACAACAACAAAAACAAAAATATTCACAATTCAGAAAACTGACAAGTCTATAAGGAACACTTAAAAATTACAAAGTAAAAAAGATGCAGAACTCCTCTAATCATCAGGGAAATGTGAATTAAAAATAACTTGATAAAATTGTTCAGCCAGCATTTTTGCAAAAATTAAAAGATCTGAATATAATTTTAATCTTAGTGGAGTTTCTTTTAATCTATAGTTCAAGGCAATTATTTAATTTTGCTTAAATTCAACTAACATCCAATTGCGTAGACTACATTTATTGATAATAATTAAAATTTTACTTTAACTACTAATGACACCTCTGCCATATCTTCTAGTCTCTCTTTCTCACACAGTCATAGGAACATACATGCATGCACACACAGTTATACACATACACAGAGATATATCTATTTTAGATTTTTGAGTCCACTGGTACACTGTTCTATTCTCTCAACTTGTCCATTTTGTACTGTTTTTTTGAAAAATTTTACTTTTTATAAGGCCAGCTTTTACCTTTTATCCACCTTCAAAACTTTCCAAAACTTTACTCTTCCAAAAGAATATTATAACCAAATTGGTAAGATGTTAATGATCTTACAAGAATTGTGATGAAAACTGCATGGACTTTGTTTCAGTATTTTGCCTCTTTATCTACAGCATCATTAAGCTATAATTTATCTACCTTAAAAAATAAATAAAACCACATGAAAAAGAGTCTCCTCTAGCAACTAAGTTATATATTTGTGTTTCTTTACAGCAAAATCTTTCTTTGGAATAGAAGTCCATAATTATTTTTTCTCTTCTTTTTCACCACTCTGGAACCATTGCAATAAACTATTTGTACAAAGTTGATTGAATGAGATTTTTGTCAAGGATACATCACTTGGAAATTATTATATCTAATGGTTAATTCTCACTCTTCATATAATTTTACCTATGAGCAGAATTTGACATAGTTAATCATTCTTTCTTTCCTGAAACCATATGTTTTTTCTTAGTTTCTATGTCATCATACTCTGTTTTTTTCTACCTCACTGGTTAGTCCTGTCCTGTTTCCTTTGCTAGATTCCCCTCACATACATAACCTCTAAATATGAGAGTACCTTAGAGAACAGTCCTAAAATATCTCCTTTTATCCAATCTCAAGGCCTTTAACACCATCTATAAATTAACAATTTTCTATTTTATATTTCTATTAAACTTCCCTTGAATTCCAGACTCATTTTACCAAAGTGCCTACTAGAATCTATATTTGAATATCTAATAAGCATCTCAACTTAAACTTGATATAATGCTCCTCCTGTGCCCAAATTCTCCTTAAAGTTTATCCAACTCAATAAGTGGCAATTTCATATTCCTAGTTGTATAGATAGAGTCGGTTTCTCTTTACTCTGTTGCAAATAAAACACACTGAAAAGTTAGTTTTTACGGACATTTGGTTTCTATCACACTGAAGATGATATGACTCTAAAATAGTAGAGACCATGATATCTGATTATCTTTATATATTTATTTGTCTTGAGGATTCTCATGTCTCCAGGCATCTGAGACACCAATGATTTATTTAATATTTTCCCAATTATTGATAGAATATTTAATATTTTTTATATTATGCTCCACATTTGATTGTGTTGCTCCTTTCTCCTACTATCATAAATTAAAAAATAAAATCCTCTTACAAAAGAAAAGTGCTTAGCCTTTCACAGTGTTCTATTTATGGTTGTAGTGGTATTTTTTATCTGTGGAAGCCATTTTTAAACATTTGAGGATTAGTTGGACATAGAACTTTGTCATTTTTATGCACTATAGGAATATCAAGTATAAACAAGAGAATACTGATATTAGATTATAATTAACTCAAATGATTTTTATAATAACCGTATTAATTAACATTAACTCTTAGAATGGGAATGAAGATGAGATGAGAAGGATGTTTTCTGGCCTGTCTGTAAATTTATGCTTACTTAAAATCCTGATTGGATTCTAAGAAATGAAATTTCTTCTTCTTCTTAAGGAAGTATTAAGGAATTTTCATTAAATGTACACAGATAAATCAATATTGAGAAAAATCTTCACATGTTGCTCACAAGATGATAATATATGTTAAAGTTAGTCCTAGCTCAGTCCTTATTATGACTGGAAATATATTAAGAGATAATGTCACATAACAAAGTAGGGAAAAACTCGTCTATAAATTCCTGTAATTTTGAATGTAATCTAATGCTTTGTGATAACAATGTTGTGCATGGAATAAATTTGAGAATTAATATGTTGCCTTATATTATCTGTTTTGTTTATATTTTGCCTTTGAACTTGTAAACTCAGAGATAGCTGCATTTTGACATAATACTATTCAGATTAAAGGTGCTCAATTTAAAAATCTTATAATTTTCATTAGTTCTTTGCAAGTTTAATAAGATTTCTTTTGCTGTGTGAATATAAAATATTTCCTAAACAAACAAATTGGTATACCTTTGCTTATTTCTTAAAAACATGTAATTTAGATTACAGAATATCTGAAATTTAAAAGAACTTCTATTGGCTTACAGAAATTAAAAAAGCACTTAAGTAAGTCTAAGTAACGAAATTCAAAAATTTTCTACCATAAGTAAATTTAGCTGCAAATGCTGTAAAACAGCTATTCCTTTAGTTTCAGACACTTACCTTTGCTTAATTACATCTAAAAATATATGTTTCTTCCAAATAAGGTAATGTTCACAGGTACTGTGAATTCGAATATGGACATATCTTCGGGGGGTCATTATTCAAACCCGTATAATCCTTCCCATTGTGTGTGTGAGAGAGAAAGAGAGATTAATTTTAAGGAACTGACTTATGTGATTATGGGAAATGGCAAGATCAAAATCTGAAGGGAAGACCAGAAGGCTGGACACCTAGGGAAGTGTTTATGTTGCTGTTCAAATGTGAAATCAGTCTGAAGGCATAGCTCCCTCTTTCTTAGATCTCAATCTTTTTCTTTCAAAGCCTTCAACTGATTGAGTGAGGCTCACCACATTATGGAAGGTAGTCTGCTTTACACAAAGGCTTCTAGTTTACATGTTAATCGCTGCTAAAACATACATTTACACAGATAGCTACAGTGACTTTTGACCAAATATCTGAGAACTGTGGCCTAACCAAATTGATACATAAAATTAACCATCACAATTTATCTCCATAATTTTATTTTTGCCCTTTGTTCAAATGTACCTGTTCTCTTTGCTTAGTCCTTCTATTTCTTTCCTTTCTTTATAATATTTTATAGATTTTCTTGATTTTTTATTCATGCTCAAAAGTTCTTGTGCCTCTAGTGTTCTTTATTTTATCTTCTAAAACTACTTCATTTGTATTATTTCCTTGTAGTATTTAAATTGTGATCTCATCCTCAACCACGTGTGTTTCTTTTCTTTGAGAATCTCATTTGCTTCTGACTTTTCTTACTCAGTATTTTAGGGTTTTCTGAGATTCTGGTACTATGAAGTTACTGTAAAACTGGGGTCCATGCACTCAAGTATCAATTTCTTAACTGAGCAGAGTCCTTGAACAGAGATTTTTATTTTATTTTATTTTTCCCTATGGGGTAGAAGCAGTTCTTGCTCAAGGACAGTTTTTCTTAGAATTCTTGATAATCTGCAATGGCAAGTTCTTTGTTCATCAAACACCTTGTTTTGTTAGACTATTCTTCTCCTACTTGAGAAGTATTTTGTCCCATTTTTACTCATCTCTCAGGACCAATCTCTTCTATTCTTTTGAAAAGGAAAAAAAAAAAATTGCACCTAATTTTTGGAGAATCTATTTGGAGCTCACATCTATAGTTTTCTTTGTATTTATTTTTGTTTCATTGAGACTAGAAAGAGAAAAAAAATACTCCTTAGGTATAAATTCTTGTAAACACAGAAATAGAACTGTATAGAAAACAACCAAATTGGAATTTCATGATATATACCTACCATAGAGATACACAAAGATTTGCCATGTCTAACCTAGAACAGGAGTCAGCGAGCTATGGCCCATGACCAAATCAAGCTCACTGCCCACTGCTGTAAATAGAGTATTGGAATACTCCCATGTTTATTTGATTATGTATTTCTTATGTTTGCTTTCACACTACAAATGTGGAGTTGAGTAGCTGAAACAAAGACATCAGACCCATACGAGTTAAAATATTTATTCTCTGTCTTTTTAACAAAATGAGCAAATGAAAATTTCTGCTGACCCCTGCCCTAAATGTTGACTGGAGAAGAAAATGAGGAGTCTTTGAGGTGAGAAGGGGAAATAGTCTTATTTTTCAGCCTGTGAACTGATCTCTTTGAATGGCTTTGTTTGTTCATCATTATTCATATAGAATGTTCCAGTGGCTTTCAGTGATTGAGGCTGTGGCATGGTCTTCTACTTTTTCTCCTCTAGATTAACATCCATAGATGGTAAAACTGGAAAAACTTAAATCATTTTATTTACTCAGGTTACAAGGATACAGTCCAAAGCCATCAAAATCTGAGGAGAATTAAAATGTCTGGTATGGCATATCTAGTCTAGCTATTGTGCTATAGTGTCATCCACAAATTAGTGCCTCTTGCCTAAAATGTTTGAGCATCCCTTTATAGATATTTCACCTCTTAATCTTTGGAACAGTGTTCCAGGTATTGCATCATGCATCAGTTTTCCCAGTTTCTAATGGCACATGGCCAATACCAGTATTTCTAAAGCAGTTTGGACTTCAGTTCCAGAGTAAAATCTAACTCCTCAGAGGAGTAAAGTCCAAGGTAGACAACTACAAAAACCTGAGATAATTACAATGTCATATATTAAGAAGAATTCAATTTTTTTAATACCATAGATGTTTATCAAAATTGGGGTAAAAATAAATTACCAGAATGAATGTTTATAGTGTTTTTTTATTCTACTTCATTAATTTAGTATACTTTCTTAGAAATAGCTACATCTAATTCCCATTATAGCACACCCAGTGTCATATACCAGATTCTCTACAGAATCACAATTGAATCTTATTGTTTTTCAATGGTTTTAGAACATAGGCCTGACCAATGACAGCCCTCATTGTTATTATTTATCTAATAATAACAATGTAGTCAGAAAAGAAGACAATTTCAAGTTAGAATAAAAATTTATCTGCAGCACACCTGGGAATTTATTGTGTCTTAAACTAAAAGTTTCAAAAAAACAAAAAAAAAGCCTCAAGTGTATTCCACAAAAATTTGGCTTGTCTACAGTAAAGAAAAAAATCTAATGCTAAATGCTTTTTTACAAAATGCGGAATGTCATTATTATTGTTATTATTATTCTTTTTAAGAAAGACTGGGTGAACAAATCTGTAAGATCCCTCTCGAATATTTCCTCATCGTGTCCCTTTCACATTAGGCTGCTGCTAAAATGTGTCCCCTAATTTTCTGTCTTTCTCTCCTGCTACCTCTCTCCCTTACTCACTCTTCTTTTCTTTCATTTTCACATTCTGCCCCTCTCTTCTGCTCACAATTGTTAAAGCATTATTGCTTTTCTCATCCTAACTCTCCTAACTACTGAACATTCTTACTGCAAGCAGCCGCTTGAGAATCATTGTCTTTCTCCTTCATAACTATTTTTCTTTTGAGATAGTCCCTATTGGAATTTTAGAGATTAAGTCATCTATTCTGTTTTACAAGTAAATACTACAGTCTTTCTCTTTGATTTTTTTTTTTTTTTAGTTGCCAGCGGTGTTATCTCATGGATGCTGCATAAATTTCTTAGCTTCATAAACCAAGCCATACAAAGTTTTCTAATTATTTAAGAAATGCTGCGCATGAAGAAAAGCTTCCAGTGAATATCAGCAGATTATTTATAGAAATGTAACGATGATATGAGTTACAGAGGATTTACAAAGCTTACATGCTTCATGGTGATTTTTATGGTTGAATAGAAATATTACATTGTTTATTCAGGATAACTCATTCACCTTGTGGTTTACATCAATCATTATTTATGGAAATTGTTTAAAATTTTATTTAAAAAAAATTTGGAGAAGTTTAAAGTTCACAGAAAAATTGAGGGAAAGGTTCAGAGATTTCCTGTATAACCACTGCCCCACATATTCATAGCTTCCCTACTATCAACATCTCCTACCAAAGTGGTACATTTGTTATTATAATCAATAAACCTATATTAACATATCATAATCATCCGAAGTTCATCATTTAAATTAGGGTTTACTCTTGGTGATGTACATTCTATCAGTTTGGACAATACTATGGTATCACACACAGTATAGTTTTGCCTTTAGTTGGAGTCATACAATAAGTAGCCTTTTCAGATTGGCTCTTTCACTTAGTCATGTGCATTTAAGGTGTGCATATGTATTTCACTGATAGTTCATTTTTATTTTTTTTTAGTGTTGAATCATATTCCATTATCTGGATGTACCACAGTTTATTCAGTTTATTTATTCAGATGAAGGCCATCTGGTGGAATTTTTATTATTTATATGTTTTTAAAAACAGTCACCACTTACAATGTTTCTAGCTTACAGGAAATTGAAAGACACTTCTAAAATGTATACATCTGTCATTTTCTAGAGATATCACAACCACTTAAAATGCTATGAAATCTAGTTATACTATGGTTTTATTTACAAAATTATCATTCTTTAAAAAGGAAAATGACAAAAGTAATTTTTGAAATAATTTTTTTGGAGGGGATAGTCAAATTTAAAGTGTATAGCCAAGCAATTATATAATGTAATGACATATAGTTGTATTTTATCACTAGCAGGTATTTTTTTTTTTACATTTATTGGATTTCTAGAGAATATTATACATATTCTCACTATTTTGTAAATAATGGTTATATTAGAAAGAAGCTTACTTCAAAAAATACTAAAATCTTATAAATCATAAATCATTGTTTTCCCCTAAATTTTAGATCTGCTAAGTGTTTAACATTTAATCTCTAGAAAACCCAATTTCATGTTTTTCACAAATGAGTAATTAATGTATTTTGATTTACCTCTAGTGTAAAAGCTATAGACAAATATTTTATATATATCTTGCTCACATGTTATCATTAATATCAAATTTTCCACAAAGACAAGATTCAGATAACTATATACAATGAAAAGTTAGATTTATTTACTAAAGGTTTGTTATAGTTACATAAAAAATACCAAGTTGACAGCTAACACTTTATTGTAATTGTTTTACACCTTGTTTGTCTGGACACTGATATTTCAACATTTTAGAGTGTTACTTTACAGTTGGTTACAGTTAGTAACACAATCTAATATTTCTCACATAATATATCTATATCATTTCTAGCTCTTCAAAAACAGTGTTTATTACTATATAGTAAAGTTTTTTGAGTGTAAAAAATATCATGAGATTTGCTGGATAAATTAACTGCCTTGCAAATGGTATAAAAAATGTCACATTTTATGAATCAGAGTTAACGAGATCTAAAAAAATAGTATGCCACAATTTTTACAGTGCATTATAGGAATGTTCTATCTGAGTATATTGCAGGTGTTTACGATTTTAGAAATGATTTTACTAAGACTACTCTAAATATTATTAATATCTAAGAGGTTTCTATATGATATGCATGAATGGATGCAGAGAAATATCCAGGAATATATTTTGCCTGAAGTCTACAAAATTTCTTAATTTTTATAACTTTTTCATCCTTCATCTCCCAGTGAAATATTTATTATATGTTGTTATTTGTTCCAAAAAGCAGTAACAATTACCTGAGGTGTTCTGAATGTATTTATGTGTATTGAAAATGTTATGCATCCTCAATATTCCATAAATGTGAGGCACATAAAACCTATTAGAATTCTCTTTATATAAATCAGGTTTTTCAAAGAGATTTTATGTTGTTTTTGATGTCCTTATTTTTGAAAGACCATATTGGAATGAAAAATGTTATTATGCAATCTAACCACATTTTTTTCAATTTTCTTAATTTATTCAACTAAAATAAATAATAACAAGGGCAAAACCTGTATAAAGTTATTCCTTACATGATAAAAAAAATAGTTTTTATTAGAATTTAAGTAAGAATATCTCTTGTTTGAAAGGATGGTCAAAAATCTATAATCCTCAATTTTTTTTCACAAAACCAAAAATGTTTTTAGAAGAGAAAGAAGTTAACAGAAGTAAAATAGCAGCTAGCTAATAATATAAATTGATCCCAGAGAAGCCTAAGGAAAGTATAATTTATATAGTTAGTACTTGACTTAGCTAATTAATTTACCTTTTTCTCTCTCTGTCCTGCTATTGTTATTTTATAATGTATTCTGAATCATCTAGATCTTCATACTCCATCTTTATTGGAGATGGAGTGTTTATTACTATATAGTAAAGTTTTTTGAGTGTAAAAAATATCATGAGATAATATAGAACAAAATAATCAAATCTGTGTATGTTTGGTAGCTAATAAGTTGTTAAAATGATAAAAGTTCACTAAGGAAATAATTATGATTACTATGGCATTCCATACACATGTTAAAGACTATCTTTACCTTTATGTTAAAAATCATGACCTATTTCATTACAACTTCTGGAAACTCTTTAGAAATGGAAATTCATTGGCCAATTGTTGAAGTTAATAAAAGTACTTTACATATAGGCTCATAAGTTAAAATAAGTCTTTACTTAAAATGGAAATCATTAAAGATTATTGTACTGCCTTTAGACATTACCTGACAATGGCAGTAAATCTTCACTAAGATGTTGTAGGCACTGGTTAAACTAACTAGATTCTGAGTTGCCTGTTCACAATTGCCTACACACTACACACATAATCGTGGGGAGAGAGGGGGAGGCATTGTGAATGTTGCTGTTAACAATAATAAAGATTTTCCTATTTCTGTTATTTGTCTGAAGACCTCTTATAATGTTTTTAATTTAGTTTCCTTCATGCCTCATCATCTTCTGGGTAGAGGGTGAAGAGCATTAATATTAATGCAATTACCAAATTTCCTGGATCTTATAGGACAGTCACCTCAATATAAAACCTTACTGAGTTAGGTCTGAAAGTTCCTGTGGCATGTTAATGTGCGATGATGCACTTCTTTTGCTTTCTCTGAACTCATCTCTGCCATGTGCATGTGTCACTGTTTAAGGATGTGCTGCCAGATCTTGTGAACACCTTGATGTAAATGTTAATGTCATATAAATTATACTGATGTTTTAAAAACGGGAATTGTATACTGGGAATAATAGGATAAAAGCCCATTTTAAGCACCCCGGACCATGTTATGAATAAACTTCTAATTTATATTGTAGAATGAATTAGAATATCAGGAAAAGCCCTAATAATTAGCAATCATATTTATTTTTATTTCTTCTTTCTCCACTTCCCTTCTTTCTGTCCTTTCCTCTCTCCCTCTCGTTTCTTTCCTTCTTCTTTACTTTTTGTCTTCCTTCTGTTTACCTTCCTTCTTCCCTCCTTTCCTCCCTTCCTCTCTCCCTCCCTCCCTTCCTTCTTTTCTTCCTTCCTTCCTTTTAATTTTTAAATATTGCTGTTTCTGTGTATGCTGCTATCAGAAAGTCTCACTCCCACTGGCTTCAACACTTCTAAGTTTTCATAGTTTCCCTTTCTAAAACCTGAATAGATTTTCCCCAAAACTTGTATTTTGAATTCACGCTTTAATCTGTCACATTTTACTGACAGCACAGGACAAAACATGATCATAAAAAAATTTTATATTAAAAATATATGTCTAATGAAGAAAATGTTACAGAGAAAAATGTAATCCAGTGATCAGGTAAAACGAGAGCTAAAACTGACCTTTGATTTAGCCATTTTTAGGTTACCTTCAACAAAGGTTCATGTGTGCATGCATGTTGTGAATGTGTTTTAACATGAAAGAAATAACTCCAGTTGAAATTTGAAGGAAATGATAAAGTTCAATTAAAAAAAAAGATTGAAGGATAAAGGAAAAGGGAGAGATAGAAAAAAGAGAGATGGAGAAAGACTGAAAGATTGAATTATGAGTAATATGAATAAACATGAGAGGATGGGTTCTATGCCAAGAAGAAAGGATGGCCATAAGTAGGCAATGATATGGTTTATCTTTAGTTATAGAAAGAAAGGAAGAGAATGTGCTTTTTGATGTTGACAGATCAGTGGATTTTTTTTTTTTCTCAGTAAAAAAGAGAATGTTACTCAGTAAAAAAGAAAATGCACTCACCCAAAGTGATGAAGACTGGGGGAGGTATTTAACAAACGTGAGGGTGAGGGAGAAGGTATAAGTTTTCTAGAAGAATAGGATGATAAATAAATTATGAAATACTAATATGTTTACTGGGCTGTGTATAGGGCTTGCTTGAGCTTAAAGGCTATGGATGTAAAGTGAAACCAGTTAATCTTTTTATATCTTTTATCCCTATGTAAGTATAGAGTCTGAGTAAGTAAAGACAAGTATTTAAACAAAATTGGGGTTTTCCCAAGAGACCAGAAAGAAAAAAAGGCACTTAATTTGAAACTATATACAAAAGACTAGTTATAATGTTGTAACAAAATATATGCTAAATAAAGATTAAAACATAGAAATGAAAAGGGTTAAAAATATTGAAAAGTTGTGAGATAAAATAATTTTAGGTTCTCGTTAGAGGGAGAAATCTAAGGATTATTGTATTTGTAGTCCTCTGTGGAGTAGGGAAGAAAGATATTGAGATTGAAATAATAAAAATGTTGAAGTTATTTGCAATTTCATATTACCAATATAGGATAAAAAATCTTAAAACATGAGGGCAAAAAAGGGGTAGACAAGAGTATTGGAAGGAAGTTTATCTAAATGGATATTGAAATCATCCAGATTTAGGATAAAAGTAATGTTAGAGAGGAGAGAGAGCTAGGAGTTAAAATACTGACTAAATAAAAGCAATTAACTGGGGAGACTATAGGTAACTATAATAAACAGGCATACTGGGAAGTATGGTCTGCTGACATATGTCTCAAAGATAAAAGTGCTTAATGGAGAAAGAGAAACAATTATTTGAAAGCAACAAGGAGGACATACTGTATTTCCTGGCCCAATCACATGAAAAGCAGGGAAGTAAAGTAATAAAGAGTTTTGGGAGCAGGAGAAGCCACATTCCAAGGACAAGGCCAATTTTCAGTCAATTGAGATGGAAAGAAAGACATTTAGTACAGAGTTTTAGAATATAGATGATTTTCCAGATAACTGATTATTAGCTTCAATGGGCATGATGTAAAAATTTAAACTTAGGAGAAGAGGGAGATAGGGTCATAAAGAGGGAATGTAGAGCTTGCTAGGGGGTTGAGTGTATTAAACAAGGGGTGACCTGAGAGTTTCAGGCTTCTTGTGGTGATTTACATAATCCAGAATGAAGGACAAAATGTGATGAGGTCTGTTGTTCTTAAAGTTGAAAAATGTGATAAGTTGTAAATGCAGTGGTACTGGGAAATATGTATCTTGCCAAGAGAACCCTTAGTCTTAGAGCCTCTTATTGACTCCTTGCTGGTAGATGTGTGAAGATCAGAGAAGTGGTAATGGGAGTTAATCTGGAAATATAGGATTCCTAGTGACATCCACTAATGTGAAAAAAAGATGGAAAATAATATAACTGATGCATTCTTCCTCTGACCTGATAATTTTCAGGATAATCTTCATACTAAACATTATCTAAGTTCAAGAAAAAAGGAGAAAAGAAGAACAAGTATAAAAAACTCATGTGGGAATTTGCTCTAAATGGGAGCAGAAAAATAGAATAAGAGTTGGAGATACATTTAATTATACATTTAATACATTTATTATATAGAGGTTTTATTCACTTATGTGAATAAAACCTCTATATAATAATGATATATAATTCAATTTTTTTTTTCCATGGGCGAGACTGCTATCTCATTTGCTAGCCAATAAAAAACAACCGAGTGCCAAATTTGAAACTCCTCCGTAAGGTAAATTATTTGAAGTAGATATAAAAGGCATTTATTGGAGAACAGATTAATAACTAGGTTTCTCTGTGCAGAACAGAAGAAATAAAAAGACTACTGAGAACATTTGAGAATGTATGTCTGTAACTCAAATCATTTCTCCAGTTGATAAGTTTAGGAAAGAAGGAGCAACAAAAAACTATTAAAATGACTGTTCATAGACAGCCTCTCTGCTGGTTCTGTATGTGTTTATAGGCACAAATAGAATCTTCTTGTTTGTAGAGTTAAAAGATAATTTAGATGTTCTTGAACCTGTAGATGGAGAGAGTATTAACAGTTATTTAGACTTTTGCCTCCATGAAATAGGAAAATATGTTCTGGTCTAATAGCTGCTTTTGCTGCTATGAAGTTTTGATGAGTTTTCTACCTTATTAACAACATCTTTTTTGTATTTATATTAGAATATCAATTGCTAAAAATAGTCCCAAACTGAAAATGTGTATAATTTATTTAACAGAATGTTACATGTTTATATTCTTATACTTCACATTGACATTGTCTTTTCTGCCCTTTGCTGAGATTTGCTCATATGAATTTCAGAGCCTGCTGTCTCTTTTGTGTATCAGTTATGATGAGAATTTTTAGTTTATATTAAAGCTAAATCATGCAAATATATTTCATTTTCCATAATTATATAGATTTTTATATAAAATTGAGGCATCTAGAGAATCAAAATAATGAAGAAAATCATAATTGGGTTAAATATATTTTCTATTCTCTCATATTCAGCAAACATTAAGAGCACTATAAATGAGGTCACAATGATGATTTCAAAACATTTTCATAATTTTATTATTAGACATATGTTTTAATGTCAGGATACAATAGTATAAATAAAAGAAGGGTTATGGCAGTATTTTGTGCATGTAGGCTAGGTAGATTGCAATTTACAATTTACTAGATTTCACATTCCTAACCTTGAACTAAGAAACATAACAAAATGATAAAGGAAGTAAGGAAGTATGGCATGCATGATCTTTTTTCCAGATAACATACACCTTTAATGATTTTTATAACAAGAAGCATTTTGTTCTCTATGTACTCTGTTCTCCTTTCTTCAGTTATTTTTCAATTCTGTATCTTCTTTAGGTCCTCATTTTTTTGTGGTAACATGATAGGATTTTTTTTTTATGCCATTAGAAGAAAGAGAACCTTTTACTCTATAAAAAATAACACTTTTCTTAGAAAGATGATGCCTCTAGCAATGAAATAAGTCTGTAGTTTGAGGCTTTAAAAAAAAAATCTGTAATGTTGAAAAGTCCTTGTTTTAGTATGTTTATGTGTTTGGAAGTGACATAAATTTTTCTCTAAAGTTGAAAATAAAACTAAACGTATAATAAATTTCCATCAGGTTTCAAGAGGAGTCCTTCAGCATACAAATGTGATTTTAAATCCCAATTCTGCAAGTATCTAAGACTTTATTCCTTGGAAAGTTATTTTTTTTCTCTGTCCTTCAGTGTTTTTCTTGATAAAACAGAGATTATAATGTCTACTCCAGTGAATAGTCAGAGATTTAATGAAGTAGGACAAGTAAATTATATGTAACAGATTTAGTTACATAATAAGCATTTTTTGAAATATACTCACTTTATTAACAAAAAAAATAGATGCTAAATTAGGGCAAGATAATGTTAAGAAGGCAAAACAGAAACACAAACATATGGCTTAAAATTTACATATTCATATTGCCAACTCAGATATAACTGAATGAATTTTTATTTGAAATTAATTATTTAGAAGACTGTAACAACAATTATACCAGACAGAGTACTATTTTAATAAAATATCCAGCATGGCCAAGCTTCACCTTTTATTAAGCAGAGAGGTTGACTTTAACCCTCAACTGCTGAGAAGAGAGATTATTTTCTGATGTCAAGGAAAAAGTGTAAAACACCACAAATTTGTTTATTTAATAGATACATTCAAGAACTTACTCTGTGTTAGGCATGATGTCATGTAGTGGGTAAACATTAGTGAATGAAACAGGCATAGTCTGTACCATTTTAAAGTTTAGTTGTTCGAACTCGAGATGGAGAGAGAAATAAAAAGCATGTAAACCAACAAAAATTAATGTAATTAAAATTAATATAAGTTCCCTGATTAAAAATGGAAGATGATGAGAGATGAATAAGGTGAGAGAAGACAAGGCTTCTTAGAGTAGTGAAGGTAGACAAAGGTCAGAGGAAAAAAATATGTGTATATTAAAATGAGAATTGAAGAATGAGGAAAAGCCAGCCATGTATGGAAAAATGGGAACAGTGAATGGAAAGGTCTAAAATGGATGAGTCTGGATGCTGTAGAAATTGAAAGCAAACCAATTTTCTGCAGCATATTAAAAAAGAGAATCATTTGAAATGGCGTAGGAAAGGTAAGGAGAGAAAAGCATGGAGTGGCTTCCAGACCTTGTTAAAAATTTTATATTTTATTCTTGGGGCCATAAGGAAGTCACTGTGATGCAGGATGGGGCAAATTTCTTCCCCCTCACCCAGTGGGGACTCAAGTTCTACACCAGAGAGGGTGATCACTTTATAATGTCTATAAATGTCTAATCACTCTATTATACACCTGGAAGTAACATAATATTGTATGTCGACTGTAATAAAAGGAAAAAAAACAAAACAAAACATTGAATTGACTGACTTGTCACTCATTCATGCAAGGGACATTTACTTATTCTTCACTGTATGATGGGTGCTGTTATATATTAGGGAGACTGAAGTGAATGAAACAGAAATTCAGATTAATAAAACTTGAGAAAGAGTAGTTTTAGGAATCAGAGATTGTAGAAGTTCATTTTGTTATCTCAAGAATCCTAACACATCCAAGCAATTTAAGATCAGAAGCTAGGTGTCTGTGACTGGTAGGTAGATGAAATCCTTCCTTTGGCCCCACAGTTGTGCCTCTAACTCTAATTCAGACAAACATAAATGACTTAAAGAGATAAGGGTAGGCAATGGATATCCTTAGACAATTTGCTAAATTTATTCCTTACTTACTTTTGTTCCAGATTAATTTTTCATGACTCTGAAATTTCAAAAAATCTCAATAGCAAAAAAACAAACAATTCAATTAAAAAATAGGCAGAAGACCTGAAAAGATATTTCTCCAAAGAGGAAATACAGATGTCCGATAGACATATGCAAAGATGCTCAAGGTCACTAATCATCAGAGAAATGCAAATTGAAACCATAATGAGATATTATCTCATACCTGTCAGATGGCTATTATCAATAAATCAAAGAATAAGTGTTGGCAGGAATGTAGAGGAGAGGGAAATCTCATACATTGTTGGTGGGACTGCAAATTGGTACAGCCACTGTAGAAAACAGTCAGGAGGAGTTTTCTCAAAAAATTAAAAATGAATATACGTTTTGACCCAGCACTTGCACTTCTGGGTATTTATCCAAAGAAATCCAAAAATAATTCATAAAGATCTATGCACCCCAATATTCATGGCAGCACAATTTACAATAGCCAAGATATGGAAGCAATCTAAATGCCCATCAACAGATGATTGGATAAAGAAGTTATGGTTCATATATAAAATGGAATATTACTCAGCAATTAAAACAAATGAAATCCTACCATTTGCAACAACATGGATGGACCTAGAGGTTATTATGCTGAGTGAAACAAGTAAGACAGAGAAAGATAAATAGTATAGGGAATGCAGTTAGCATTAATGCAATGGCTAGATGTAGAGCCAGAGGAGAGAAAAAGCAATTAGCGGGATCATTTTACGAACTATATAAATGTTCTAACCAATGTACTGTATACTTGAAATTAATAAAATAAAATTAAAAAATAAAATAAAATACTGAATTTGGACAGAAAAGAAATTAAATTGGCCTAATTAAAAAAAAATCTGAATTGATCTTTTTTTACAATTTGGATCAGGCAATTAGAGTTGATATTTTTTATATTTAAAACTCTGCTTTCCTTTAAAAAAAACAAAAACACTACATTTTGAATTGTTTTCACCTTAATGAACCATGACTTGATCAGGTCTTCCCCCTAGAACCTTATATTTAATGTGAGTGGAATTCAGAAAGCTTAGTTCTTCAGTTGTGCTGAAAAGGCAAACATCAAAGAGAAGATGGTGTTCCGATTTCATTTTATATCTACTAGTGACTCTACTGACTTCTTATTTGCATCCTCTTTCTCCAGTTGTTCTCAAAAGGGGGCACAAAAATGCACTGTGTACTCTTATAGTGATAAGGGTACTCTAATAGCATTTAGTGGGCAGAGTCCAGGAATGCTAAATGTCTTAGAATGGTAGTGGTATCTTCAATAAAGACCTGTCTCATCTTCAAATTCCAGTAGTATTATAAAATACAAATGGTATGCTATGTTCTCATTTAAGTGATTCTATTCCTTGTTTTCCTGTGGTAAGAGATCCTCCTTCTCTTGATTGTGGTGATTCAAGGTTTTTAACAACTTTCTGAGAGCTGAAATTATCTCTAATCACTTCAGGTACAAACTTATATAAGTTGAGGCCTTCCACTTGGATTTATTTAGTGTTAACACCTTAGAAAGAATGACTCATACAGACTGAGTACTACACCAAGTACTCTACTATAAGTATGGAAAGATACAGTCCCTGCAAGCAGGTGCTCACACTATAGTGGAAATGACATGATCCAGTTATGATATCAGTTTGGTAACTACAACAAAACAGTTTATTATAAGTTTAGAACTTAGTATCTTTATGCGTGCTACTCCAGTCTCCATGCATGCAAATGTATGATCTACTCTAGATCTCAACAAATAGAAAACCGTCAGGAGATGGTGCTCAGAGTTGTCAACATTTCAAAATCATAAATTTCACAAAAATATCTAGATATTTTTCATATTTTGAAAACAAAGCAAAATACAGAAACAACAATGATGGATCTGCAATACTGGGTAAGGTCCAGCTTTACTTCTTGGAAACAATTAGCCAGTGATGAGTTTCAGCATCCTCCTTATTCTGCACGTAGTATGTAAACTGGACCTAGAAACCTGGGTCTGTTCCTCTAGCTTCTATTCAAACATTTTATTATAGGTTTTAAGACCATTATTTTATCACATTTTTCAAAAAGACAAGTACATATTATAAAATATTTTAAAAAAACAGAAAAAGTATGAAAAATTCTCTAAAAATATTCATTCAGATATTATTATAATTCATGTTTAGCATTTTGTCAATGATATTTTGTTTTAATAAGACTAATTTCACTTTCCTGTCATCTGGCAGACAACTTTTTGCATTTCCCTCAAGATATGTCATTAGATACAAGATACTTTAAATATTGATTTATTTTGTTCTAGATTTCACATTTTGCTATGTTTTACTCTGAATTATGTTGGCACATCTGGCAAATCTCAAGCTGGCAATAATGGAGATGTGCAGAATGTAGAGTATTTTAAATGGCTGGTACAAAGCAGTTAACTCAACTAGAAAAAGAACTCTATTTTTTTACATTATTACAAGTAAATGGAATTTAATACACTTCTGTTTAAGGAGGATTAATGTAAGTAATTCTACAGCAAACGATTATTTTCTTTATTTAAATATACTTGCTTACCCATTATAAGTAATCTGTGGACTTAGGTGCATTTTTTTTTAGAAATATTTATGTCTCCTAATTTTTGAAATATTAAATTTTAAACACTTGCAAGCAAAAACAAGGCTCAGATATAAAGACATATATGCAAGGGGTTGCTCATATTTATAGTAATACTGACATATGATAGATGTTGTACTCCACAAACATGGTTACATAAATTATTTGAATGTGATGACATAAGCATAATAAATTATACTATTAATCACCATTTTCCAGACTGCGTTTGAAATGTTGTTACTGTGGAGGAAAATTCATGTCTCTTATCTCATGAATGATATCTCATGAGTAAGGGAATAATTAAAAATGTTTAATTGTGTTTATAAAATTAACACGTTAATTTACTAATAAAATTAAATCTTGTAGCATCAGCCAAAAACTTCAGAAAATTTCTTAAATGCTTATTTATTTTAAAATAAATGGATCTCTAATTCCCCTGCTGATAATGTGCTATACTATCATTTTTGGATAAGCCAGGAAACTCTTAACAAGTAAATCTATTTTAAGGGGGATGCATTTATTCAACAGATTTTTTTTTTTTTTTTTTTTTGCACACTCACGTAAACCAGGCATTATGCTATGGTCACAGACATACAGAAAAACAATAGAGATTTCGTCTTTCCTTCCCTCATTGGAGCTTACTGTGGAGAAGGATGCCTGAGTAGAATCTTAATAACTACCAAACTAGACCTTCCTAAGAAATTAATCTGTTGACCAAATTCTTTACTTTTTATAGTGTAACTATCTAAGCAGTTGAGGTTGATGCACCTCTACTATTAATGGTCACAGACATACAGAAAAACAATAGAGATTTCGTCTTTCCTTCCCTCATTGGAGCTTACTGTGGAGAAGGATGCCTGAGTAGAATCTTAATAACTACCAAACTAGACCTTCCTAAGAAATTAATCTGTTGACCAAATTCTTTACTTTTTATAGTGTAACTATCTAAGCAGTTGAGGTTGATGCACCTCTACTATTAAAATTTTAATATCTTTATAATTTTTGTTATCGTTGGTTTTTTTCCTGCATATTTCTAAAAAGACTTCTAAAATTCAAGTAGGCAGGAAGCCAAAAAACTTCCAGATTTTTAAACTAGGTGATTTAAAATAAAAGGGTGTTTCTAAGCATTTGCAATAACAAAAGATAATACTGGTGCCACCTCCAGAAATGAAGACAAACGATTGTTAGAGTTGTTACAATGTAATGAAGAAAAGAAAGAACTAGAAGGGGTTCATTTAACCAAGGCAACATACGGTCTCTTTCATATGAAGTCCAGAAGAACCTGTTTCTATAGGATAAACAGAAGGACTTCATGCTCTTAGACAGTATTTAACTCCAAGTACAGAGATAACTACTTTTGTAATTGGTAAAGGGTAGAGGAAAAATGTTGACTTTGCTTATTAAAGATAAAGAAATATTGATACAAAAATATTGATATAAATATATTTTATGATTCAAAGATATGTGCCATTAATAGAGACGAAAGATACTAAGATGGATAGTTGAGGTTGACGGGAAAATATTTAGATAAAAGCCGGTAACAACAAAACATACCTTTGGGTCTCTTTTACTGTAGGCATGACATTTCCCCATAAATTTATATGGTGTTTTAAGGACCATAGATAATGTCAGCCATCTTAACTCAAAGGCTTCTGCATAGATGTGTGAGAATAGATGAGTGAGAAAAGGTGGGTGAGAAAGAAAAGGGGCATTTGTTAGAACAAATCTATTAGAATATTTGAGATTTATTGAAATGGGATTTAGGATCATTGTCTCTGTTTTGGAAAAAAAATGCTGTTTATTAAAGAAAGTATAAATGAAATGTTATCCAGAAGAAAGTCTGCCTTTTCCTTTTTGTCTTTGTTTTCTTCTTACATCCTATCCCAGAGACTATTGAATAAAACTAAGAGAAAAGGCTTTAACAGCAACATTTCTCAGATATACACATATCCACAAGACAATTTTCTTTAGACTATAAAACAAATACTAGAAAGTGTGTATGTGTGTGTGCGCGCGCGTGTGTGTATAGTATTTTGGATAAAAATTCTATAACTAGAAATACACAAAAGAGAACCACAAAATTTTTAAATGATATAAACTAATATACAGAAATAATGATTATAGAATAAATAGGTCTTCAATCAGATTTACTTGAGAGACAGAGAGGGAATGGGTTAACATTTTGTTAATTTAATAGGATGATTAAATGGGTAAATTTTAATCATGCACTTTGTTTTATTGTAGTGTTCAGTAATTACCATATTATAAAGGAGAAATGGTGTAATTTTAGCTTTTCTTTCTGCTGAAATGATAGAGAGAAAATTAGAACACAAAACTCTGTGACCGAGATCATAACATCTCTCCCAAATGGGATTGCAAGATAAAATAAAGGACACTCAGTTAAATTTGAATTTCAGATAAACAACAATTACATTTTCACTATGTCTCAAATAGTGTATAAAATATTTATAATATAAAATTTGTTTGATGTTTATCTCAGATTTAAATTTTACTGAGCACTTTGTATTTTTATTAGCTAAATTCTGAAGTCTCTGAGTCCTTATCTTATGCTTCAAATGTATACTTTTCTATTTATATCAAGCTGAAATAAATATATTTGTTCAGGATTTATGAAGATGCCTTCATAGATGAATCTTCCACTATTCCTAAAAACCACATTGGAAATGAAAAAGAGAAAAAAATCAGAGGTTTTATCCTTAACAGGGAAAAGAGTGGTAAAATTATGCCTGAGGTATGAGGACTGGGAATGGCAGGAATATAAACTAATATAGTGAACATCATCAGCAGATAGGGAAATAAACGAAGAGGTACAGTTTTGGATATAGACCATGTGACATTTCTTCTGCAATCTTAATCAACAGGAAAAATATTTCCTACTACCCAGCTCTTTTTTCTCAAAAGAACTACAAGTTCATTACTTATAATGAAATCATATTGGCCCCATGTCCTAAGGCATGAAAATGAAAACATTCATGTCGTCAATGTGGCTATGAAGTGTGGAATTTTTTCCCCCAATGGAATTCTTTTTGTTGTTGTTGTTGTTGTTATAAATTGACAAATAAGTCTTTGTGTACTGAACTGGCACAGCCAGAGATTACTGCTAAACCCTTTTTTTGTGTTTGCAGTACATCCATTGTAAAGACTGGAAGCTACAATTTGTTCGCATGCCTTTTTCATTTTGATTTTTTCCTTCTTTTTCAGGTTACTTCATCACTAACAAGAACAATGATGCCAGAGGAAAAGAGTTTGAATGAGACTGCATGATTGCTTTTCCAACTAAAATGAGTAGAAAATGAAAACACTTTAAATGAAGTGTCTCAAATAAACATTTAATTTAGAATAAGACAGCAACTGCATGTATACCACCATATCAAATATTAAAAAAAGAATTTATTGAAGAGTTGAAAGACTCATTTGTGGAAAAATAAACGTAGCTCTAAAAGTGAGCTGCTGAGAGTAAATATGTAAAACCATATCTAAGTGCTATGCAATTAACGTAAATTTATACTGAAAAAAAGAAAAACATGATGAGACTTTGGGAAATTACATATTTGAACAAGAAACTATTTCATTTTTCATCAAACACAAGCCTAGTTGCACACTGAATGCTCTTTAATGAGCTATAGACTTCAAACTAGACAGTTACACATTCATTCATTAGGAAAAGTAGGTACATTATTTTCTCAGTCTCTTCTGTCTTTTTTTAAATATCCTTTCCTTATCCTTTCTACATCCTTAAATACTGATTCTACAGCCATTAAGACTATTCTTTATTCTCATCTTCCTTTTTAATATTCCTGCTTTTTTTGTTCCCTCACCTAAGTTCTCATGATTGAGGGTAATAATATTTGCTTCTGTTCCTTGTTCATTATTTTATATCAATCTCAAGTAACGCAATCCTCATATTTATTTCTAGCCACATAGTTTACTTTTGTCGTAACATCTGGGCATTTTATAAATATTTATTTAGCTGCTAAAAATTATTGCCCTAACAGGGAAACAAAAAATTTTATATTTTTAATACATAGAAAAATGAGTGCTTTGTAAATTATAAAACATTTAATAAAATTATATAATAATAGCTGTTTTTATTAGAAGTATTTTGGAAATGTTGATTTGACATTGCACATAACTAGACTAATCTACTAATAGTTATATGATATAATTATGTCTATATATGTGACGATAATTTTGTGTAAAATAATTTTTATGTATGTAAAGGCCAGTCAAATTAAAATATATTATTGTTCCCAGTAAATTAAATAGCAAATGCACTAGTAAATGATAAGGATGTCAAAATATTAAGCTATTTTTCCTTCTCTTAATAGTGCTATTTTTACCAAGTAGGGAAGAGATGATATCAATAGATAATTTTATAGAATAAAAATGGAAGCTGTCCTGACTGCTTCTAGAGCCAAAAGACATTAGCAAAATAGAAATTCCAGATGATTTGCATCCACTGCCAAATGTTTCCTTGGCCAATATCAGTTATATTATTTTCTGTTGATTCAGCATTTAGAAGATCAACTAAAGTTAAAAAATTGAATTAAAATGACAAAATCACTTTAGTTTTCTAATCCAATGTTAAAAAGAGAGACCTTTAGTTAATTTTTGCTTATTTTACACAGAATCCTCAGTCAGAAGACAATTTATTTTATTACTACATCTTCCTACATAAATTTTGGTATTTTGCATCTTTATGACTAATACAGATATTTTTAACTCTCTGATCTATTTTTTCAATATTTTGCAATGGAATGCAAATTGTCCATTAAAATAATTTAATTTCATATAATAAACTATAATTATGAAGCATGCCTCAAGCCTATTTTGTCATCTAATACATTAATTTACTTTTCATTCTTCCCAAACTTTAATTATTTATGTATCAAGCAATAAGAACATAAACAAATCCAGTGGACTGAAGGACATATTAATGAAAATCAGATTATCATAGTACCAGACTTGTGACTTCATTTTAAACCATTATGTGACCTTTCTACTGTAATTATTTAATTTTCCCCAGCTAAATGTTGTTATTAAATTGGAGCAAATTTCTTTTCATTTAAAGTTATCAAAAATCATCTGGTTTATTTAAAACTCCTACTAGCAGACTGGACCTCCTTTTTCCCATTATAAATGTATAGTAATATGCGTTGCTTTTTTTTTTTTTTTTTAACATTTCTTTGTATTTCATTTGGACTTGTTTTAAAAGCACACTTACATATATTACCATATCAATTTAAAAAGGTTAGCCTTGATGCCATGGTCTCTGGCCAATTGGCATAGATGCTTATGATGTATACGCTCCTCTGCACTTCTGCATGCAGTCTTTACTTTTGATGATTCCTTTGGGGTTGGTACTCTCAATAGCACTTGCATTACTTATAACATTGACAGAGGACCTGATCTCTATCAAGCTTTTTTGCTTGTAGGCAGGTAAGAAAACAGATAAGGCAAAATCTTGGGGCATAATCTAGAAATTAAAGCAGGAGATCCCGAGGGTCACATGCTAATAAGTTCTATTTTCTATGTTATTTTGTTAAAATAGATTCCTTAGCCTTTTTTCTCATTGTAGACCAAATTTTTAGAAATAAAGAGCTGGGACCCAAGGCATCTGCATGGAAGGACAAAGATTTTCTCTCTCTCATAACAAAGAGCTTCCAGCCTTCTGGCAGCATGACACAGCTCTTCAGAATACAGGAAAGCCTTTCCTTAAGCATTTAGTCACAGAAGTATTTTTTTGATATTTTAGTTTATATTTTGCTTTTTTTTTTTAATCAAAAAACTCCAAAAAATTATCTGCATTTTTACATTTGGAAAAAAGAATGTTACAGTAATTGTTATTTTATTTTAGGGTATCAGCATTGTACTGCATTGGCACAGATAAGTATTAAAAACAGGATCTAGAATCCCACAGGGCCAAGTGGGGGCCATCAGCACCAGCCTGAGCCTCTGTTACTGTGTATCTTTAATGAACACAAAATATCAGAACTAGGAATTGATTCTCCAGGAGTTTTTGAAAGGCAAAATATGTACTTCTCAATGATCTCATGACTCTTAGGCCATTCACATTCAAATTGGACATATGTAGACTTTCCTTTGGATATGAAGGCAAATTTCACTTAGCCAGAAATTGACCTCTAAATCTGAGAGTAGAAATGGATTAGAAATCCATTAGCATATAAAGAGTTTAGGTTCAAGTCAGTGGAGACTCTTGTAGTTGTGCAATCTTCAAACCAGAATGTGGCCAAAAGTGAGACTGTGTCCAGTGTTAAGATTCTTTATGTATGCTGTCAGAGGGACTGTTGAGCACAAATAATAAATGAGCATTGATAGATCTCATTTTAAATCATTTTGGGCCAACAGAATATATCATAATCTAGATAACTAGATGTATTTGAAAACTTTAAGTTATTACACCTTAAGGAAAATAACACCGTGTATGTAAACTACATACACAGAGTCAATCACTTTACTTTAAATTTACATTTTCACTAGAGCACCAATGATTTCTAATGAACTAAACATGGTGAAGTAGTTTTTGTTGAATCAACCCACAACTTACTTTCATTGGGATATTTTTACTTTATAGAATATTAGTTTTATAACTAGGTCTATGACCTGCTAAAAGTCTTATTGCTTTTTGTAGCACATGATAGTAATAATATGATAAATTTAAATCAATTGTGTACTTTTGTGCTAAATCACCTGCCTATAAATGATCTGTAAATCTTTTTGAACTCTATCTTCAAAATATATCCAGAATCCCAGTACTTAACTATCCATTTTAGTGCTACCAGCCTCATCAGACACAGTTGTCACTTATCTGTATAAGCCATGTAGCTAGTCTCTGATTCCATTTTTACTTCAATTCTCAATGCAACAACTAGATTACTTATTTTAAAACTTAAACCAGATCATAATACTATTCTGTTCAAATGCTCCAGTGATTCCCATTTTCACTGATAGTTTAAGCCAGAGAGTTTATAACTAAATGCCTCGGCAATCTGGCTTCTGACCTCATTTCCACTTCTCTCACTTCTACATTTCTGCTCTCATCAGACTGTTTTCTTGCTGTTTTAAATACTCTTTCCTTAGACCCTTTGCCCTCACAGTTCTCTTACCTAGAATTTTCTTCCCTTGAATTATTGTATGACTAACTGCCTAACCTCCTTCAATTTTGCCCAAATGTTACCTTTATGAGACGTTCTGATCCTTTCTTTTTCATCGTTTCTTATCCCTATTAACTGTCTCTATTTTTCCACAGAAGCTTACGACCTCTAAAATATTGTGTAATTAGCTTTTGATTTGGATTTATTGTTTATTGTATCTCATCACCTACTATAATGGAAGTTACAAGAAAGCAAAATTTTCTATCTCTTCTATGAATTTTAAGTACTTAGAACAGTGTCTCAGACATATTAGGCTTTCAAATGATTATTTGCTACTACATTTTCGATAGACATAAAAACAGACACCATAAGAAACTTTTGATTTACAACTTTAAAAATTGAGAAACCTCTCTATTGAGCATGTCTTTATGTATGAGAGGTACCTTACTATAGACTGAATTGTGTCTACCCCAAGTGCATAAGTTGAAGTCCTAAACCCTAACGTGATTGTATTTGGAGATAGGACTTTTAAGAGGTAATTAAAGATAAATGTTATAAGGGTGGAGTCTTAATCTGTTAGGACTGGTGGTTTTATAAGAAGAAAAAGAGAGAGATCCCTATCTCTCCACCAGGTGAGGACACAGTGATAAGGAAGCCATCTGCAAGCTAAGAAGAGATCTCTAACCAGAAAGCAAATCCTGCCAGACCTTAATCTTGAACTTTCCACCTTCCAGAACAGACTATAATTTTCTGTTGTTTAAGCCGCACAGTCTGAGGTATTTAGTTATGGCAGCCTGAGTACATAGTTCACACATATATGCATATTGTGTGTTTGCAAATTTTGAGACATCATCATCAAATCCTAATTCGGTAGCATTTTTGGTTCAACATCCAAATGCACCTAGAAGCATTGAGAAATTTTATTGAGGAAGTATAATGTACCGATTTTAGTCTACCATTAGTTAATATTCCATGAATAATTTGATTAAGATTTTTTTATTCTGAAAAAAAATCCATTATAATACCGAAGAGAACTTCATAAAATTCCAAAGAAATTCATCCAATTAAAAAAAAAAAAAGCATGCACACATAGGGAGAATACAGTGGTTGCTTTGAGGAAAGGAGAAATGGAAGATGTGGTGCTGAAAGGAAAGAGGTGTATAAAATAAGAAAGGCACCTGTACGTACCAATAATAGTAATATGCCATGAAAACTAGCTTTGATTATCTTAGTCTTCTTCATTTAACATTTAGCAATGGTTTTCTAGTCACCATTTTATTAAACATAAAAGAGTTTGAATCATTTTAAGAAAATGTTAAAAGACAGTGTTAGGATAAGCAGTCATTATGAGCAATACCTATGAGAATGGCTTAATTAGTACCTTCATTTCCTCACTTCAGATACCAATGCTACATAGTTATGTTTCTTTACCATAGCTATGGGAACATGCTTACATTGTTTGGCACTTTCCTGAACCCCTCACAACTGCAACTTAAACTCTGGTTGGCAACTGGAGAGTCAAATAGGGAGGGTGGAAAAAATAAAAGGAAAACTCATTTAACTGTTATTTTTCATGACACGAAGACGCATGACCTTTTTCCAATCCTCCTACTTTTGCTTCTCATATTAAATGTTGAAAACATAAGAAGAGGTAAAAAAATAAAAAGAGAGAGAGAGAGGGTCCTGTATTTATTTTCTCTTCTTTTATCCTCTTACAGCCACTCTATTTCCAACCCTGTTAAGGTCTTCTGAGCGTCAATTTTTAAAGAGGTAATCAGGACAACATGTAGAAACAGGGTAAAGTGTAAGAGGAGAGTGCAGAACAGAGTGGGATTTGATTAATTCTAGTCTCTGCTTGCCAATTCATTAAAATCATATCTTCTCCTTGACTCCTATATTAGGGTATTCAATGTAGGATTTGTAATAAATGAGTCATAAGCTCAGTGGTTTAATACAATAAAAGTTTGTTTCTCACTCATACGAAGTTTATTTTTGATGTCATTGGTCAGGGACCTCATGTCTCTACTCCAGGAAATAATTCAGGGATTCAGACTCTTTTCAACTTGTGATATTACCATCTTTAACACATGGACTCTTCTGACTCAAGGAAAGATGAAAAAGTGTAAGAGAGGTATACTGTGACCCAATTCATTCAACTTTACATTCTATTGTCCAGAGCTGGTCTCACGTGGTTGTAAGGACATAGAAACTGCTCATCAGCAGCTCCATAGGCAGGTCCAGAAGCCTTAGGTGTCCTACTAGTTACCTATCTCTGTCATACGCACCATCAGTGATTACCATTTCTTTTCACTTCAAGTGTCTGTCTGTTTACACAGCCCATTCCCAGTCATTTTTATCAACGTATAATTCATACATAAGCTAATCATTCTGTATGAAGCAGCCTGTGATCTCGAATGTTTGCATTGCATTGTAAAGTTATATACGTAGAGTTCCAGATTAGGCTCCAAACACACTTCAAATAATTATTGTTGAGTAAAATATTTGGTTGTATGTTTTTATGAGAACAATAAAATATATCAAGAATATTACAGACCAAATAGGATTTTGTAGAGAGGAATTAGAACTAAATCACCTCATGTAACAATAATTATAAGGAAAAAAATGTTTCTAACAAATTTTTTTATTAATGTTAAACAAGGTATATAAATTGATGTTAGCACATAATATTTTTTGAAAGAGGATTATGATGATCTTTTATTACAAAAGAAAAGTGATGGCTGTGAGAATGGAACTGCTGCACATACACATATTCTTTCATGGGGTGATCTTTAAAAAGATAGTTTTTATTGAATTATTAATTTCCATTTGGGAAAAGACACATTAAATTCTCCCCATCCCCCACCCCAAATAGACAGACACTATAGTATTTTATCTTGATAATGTCAGATCATAACACAGTGTTTGGCATATTTGGGGAGCCATTTAATTTGAGTACCATGATTGGAAGGGGGACTTTTGTTTCTTTCTGCTATGAAAAAAAACAGTTAAGAGTTGCTGGAGACAGGTCATGATTTTTTATTGATATAATAGAGAAAAGTGTTCTAGATTCATTTCTCTGATGAGGCATACAATCCTAACAGGAAACTAACTCTGCAGCCAGTAAAATGACCATAGTTATTATTTTAAAGATGGGTCTCTGTAGAAGCAAATATAAATTTGGTAGGGTCATTTTATCAAAGAAAAGTTCTAAATACAATTTTGTTGTCATGTAGAGAAGGTACTATATTTATGTTATAAATAATAATTGAGAATTTATTACCAGAAAAATCTATGAGCTATACTGCTTTTCATTTTGTACACTGTGGCTCTGGTATTTTATATTTATTTTCTCTGATTTTATCTGATTACTGATTATTGTGTAAGTTATTTCTCGTTCTTTTTTGTAGAAAGTATTTTATTTTATGCTAATCTATGCTTTTAAGAAATTCTCTGTATTTCACTATTATCTTAAGTTTACTTCTAATATAGTGCTCATTATTTAGAGCTTCTTTTACGCCACTCATGGAGACTGAAAGGAATATGTACACAATTCCTGGCCTCAAGAATGTGGAGATCAGTGAAATGGGGAAAAGTAAAAAAAACTACAGTATAAGAGTTTGAATATACATCTACTGATAGAATATAAAATATATACTCAACCTGAGTAAGACAGAAATCATGTTTGAAAGTGGGGAAGAAAGATGCCTCAAATATAGAAAAACACTTGCAAAGACATTGCACTATAACACATATTACATAGTAGCTTTGTTGTTGCTGTTTTATTTGTTATCCTTAACCAACTGAATTAATTGGGGGGTTGAAAATATGATATTTATTTATAAAATCCTAGTGCATCACAGTGTCTGGCTTCAACTCATATAGTAGCTCAGTGAATAATCATAGAACTGTTGAATGGGCAAAAAGAAACCACCTGAGAAGTGCTGATGTGCCCCATTATCTTCTGGTGCATGCTCTCAGAATGATGGTGCACCATGGTGATAGCAAGTATTATAGAGAAGTCACATTTTTCTTTCTGAATTTACATTTATTGAGGACTTAACTATGAACCTATATAACTGTAAGTCTGGAAGTTAAATACTTTTTCTATATCATCTCATTTAAAATTATAACTTGTGCTATAAAGTAAGTTCTATTGCTAACTTTTATAGATTAAAAAAAATGAACCTTTAAAAAAATTAAATGAACTCTGAAGGTCATACACATGAGATTTGGGCATAAAAAAAGTCAGATACCAAATATTTATCTCCTAACCATAAAATAACCTACCTAAAAATTGTTCCTTTTCTGAAATCATTTTCCATTATGGTCATGCTTTTGTTAGGCTTTTATTGAGCCAAACTTAATTGTTCTTTCAATTTTATTCAGTATTTATTTCTATACTAGTAAGCATGGCACAACTTATGACTCAAGTTTATTGCATAACCTCAAATATTTGCCATAGTTAGTTTGTGTAACAAAATAGTTGTTATACAAACTAAAATAAATATTATTATAACTTGAGATTTTTTACATATATTCTTTGTATTATTTACAAGAAATATACATATGATGTAGGTAAAATTAATATTTTACCTATATCATAATTGAGGAAACTGTAGAAAATTAGTTGCAAATTGTTCAATGGCAAAATAGGAAAATAATATAAAGTAGCTTCAGAAAAAAAAAGAAATAAACAGTACCATTTATTGTGATATTTATTTCATAATAGTACCACTGGGTAAGATTTGCTTAAGATCTTTTCTTTGAACTGGGTTTCTTTTTTTTTTTTTTCCTCTATCTATTTTCATTTGGGAATACTAACCTCATCTTTTATAATGCATGTATATTAGAGTTTCTAGTATTTACTGAGCCCATTGCTCACTGACAATTCCATACTAAATTCTCAAATTTGAGTTTCATGATTAGATCAGATGCATTGCCCATGAACATTTATTTACTTAGTCATTCAGTTATCAGGGAATAAAGTCATGGAGTACAAATACTGCTACTGAGGAAATACTCCTCTGTGAAGAGGGAGAAGTCTCAGAAAAAATACAATCTACTCTTAAATAAAATTTTATATTGCATTCCTTGACTCAGTGCACACATCTCTTTTTTTCCGAAAATATAAGAAATTTTATCAAAATAACTATTTTCAGTCAAATGTCAAGATCATCCCTGCATTTTTGTGAGACACTTCAAAATCCAATCAAGCTATCACATTTACAAGCCATGATATAAAGGCATTCTTCTCTAAGACATGACACTAAGGTGACTTCCACATTCATATTGTGTATTGTCATTTTTATAAAAGTATGACATTTTTATTCTGCAGAATATGGACTCTTCCAAAAATACCATTATAATATTAAAAAAATACTAAATTGTAGTTCCAATTTAGAATTGAGAATATGCAGAGAAATATTTTATATTATAGATTGTTCAATGGTCTAAAACATGTAATATTTTCTGTTTTAGATATAAAATATTGTGCATGATGATATCATTATCAAGACTAACCTGAGTTTTTAAGGCTACCAATGAAAATATCATTGAGGATAATTGTGTGTTGTGTGTAAAGTGTGTAGGGTATGATGTGGTTATTATCTTTATCTTGCTTTGAATCAGGTGTCAGAGTGCTCTAAGTTTTGTTTGTTTAGATATTCTTCTTCTTTTTTTTTTTTTACCACTCCCCATTTGGGGCTAACTAAAATTGTAATTAATTAAAAGGCAATCTTCTTCAGAGGTAGGAGGCAATTTGCTAAAAACCAATAATATTTCAATCACATATAGCGACTAACTACTATTTATCTGCTCTATTTCTAATTCGCTAGAAAACAAAATGTGATTGGTCTAGCTTAGGTCAGATGCCCATTCTTTTTTGTATCAGCTATTGTCAGGAAGGCCGGTTGGGCATCAGCATTGTGGTTGCTAGGGACCAACTCTGTGAACAAGTTGGAAGCTTTCCTTTGAAGAATGGTGAGCAGAAATTCCAGTATATAAATCCACTAAAAATGTCAATATTCTATTTACCAAATCAGTATAACTATTGATTAAATGTGCAAATTAAATATGTAACTGTGCATTTCCAATGAATAGTTCTGCAAGAAAATTGCAACTCTTTATTTGATGTTAACATTTTCTACTTTTTCTTGAAAATAAGACAAATCATTGGGAAGTTATTGACACTCTGAAATGTTACTGGTAGTCGAAAAGGGACTTTCAATATTCTTTGTGGAACCAAAGAGCAAATGGAGAAACCAAGTTGATGGAGATGCTGACAACAGAACTGAATTAGAAAGAAATCATAGCTATATGGGGACAACATAGAAGAAAAAGTATGGTAGAAGATTCTGAGAAAACTTAAAAATATCAATGTAATTTATTCTGCATCCTAAGGACTTTTAAAGTATAAACTTTGAAGTAAGTAAAACCGTTTGTCTTTTTTACTCCTTTTTCTTTACTCCTTTATCTGTCATCTCCGATCCTCTATATTTTTTCTTTGTCAAAAAGAAGTACTTTTGCTTATTGACAATACAGAGTTTAAACTACCTGAACCCAGATTGTCCATTGTGAAAAGCTTTATGTCTGACTATATTTTAGCCAATAAAAGAACAATAAAATAATGGCTTCACTTCCCCTTTTACCTTCTTTGAAGGCAATGCACACTCAAGATAACCCAGCACACTTGCCATCAGTCTGTGAAGTTACTCTGAACCATCTTTCACTATCCTTTGGTTATTTTTCTATTTATATTTCAAGAAAATAATATTAATTATATGTAATCTCCTACTTAATAATTTACAGTGCAATACTTTAAAGTAATTGTATAGGACTTCTAGAAATAATGAGATGGTCCTACAAATACCAACAAAAAAAAAAATTCAGGATATACCATCCAGAGAAAAAAGATAGTGCATTGTAATTTTTATATGGTTGTAGTTATTTTACTATATGTGGGTTATACTTTTTGAATACATAAATGAAATTTTAAAAAATAAAATTGATTATAGTTTTCGTAAAATCTGTGTAATTTTTTCTACAAAATACATTGATAAAAATACACAGTGGTATTGCTATATATGAAAATAAAAAATACAAATAAATTTTAAAGTAGATTTTTTTAGTGATTTAAAATTTTGATTATATTTATATGCTCAAGGTTATGTTATAATAGAATCACATATAGTATAGTTTGAATGAAATTCTTAAAAACACATATAATTGACTTATTGTCATATGCTGAATTGCATTATAAGATGTTTCAAATGATATTATGAATAAAATAGAGCTATAAGAGTATAAAACATCACAAAAATCATCTATGTGAATTGTACTCCATTAATATTTTGATTCATCCTTCCAGAATAATAAACACTTCAAGCTGTCTCTTTAGTTATTTTTCATCTTCCTGAGTGAGAACACTAGAACTTCACCTATTACCTTGTTACTTGGGAATATAGACCACGTCATTTGAAATAACACTGGTGATTTATCTAGTCTGGCATTCTCTTTTCTAAAAATAAATTTCGAAGATCATTCTTCCCTCTGTGCTTATAAAGACAACATGATTTAGAATTTACAGAAAAGACTAGAGATTTATCTTATGAAAGAATATGCCAATTGCATGTGACATTTATCCTCTCAAGCCAGATGGCAGTAGGATGAAAATTTGGTACTTTTTTTTTTCCTTTATATATTATTCACAGGCTAATCCAATGTTCAAATGACAAAATCAACAGCAAACCTGAGCGATTCTATTATGTAATCAACCAGCTCTTTCAATAAAAAAAGAAATGTTTCTAGTCAATATTATTAGTCTAGTATGTTTTATTTAATAGTTTAATAGCATTAATAACTGGAACTTGACAATAAATATGTAATGCTCACTAGCAAATTTCCTCTGAGCTGTTATATAAAATTAATCTTTTACTAAGGAGCTTTGAATCTGCTGATCAGTTCCCTATGTTTCTATCCTTTTCCTGAAGAAAAATAGCCTTTTATTTCTGGATATTTTGAAGTGTTCCAGCAATGATGTGACTTAACAGAAGCTGTCTTAACCTGATAGTAATGTCATTGAGAATTGAGAAGTATAGATACAATAAGGAAGGTGGCATCCTTAAGCCTGAAATTGGTCCAGTGAGTCTCAGCACAACTTTTCTGAGAAATGTGTATTTTTGCCATAATTATTTAGAGAATAAAATGATTGGTTATGGTAAAATTTCTACTGCCAGGGATAGGGACTCCTCCCTTCTAAAAGAAAGAAGGGTTTAAAAAGCCTCTCAAGGACAAACATCTAGTTAGTTGAAGTGTCAGGTTTAAACTGAAGCATTCTGGTCCAGAGCCTGTACTCATCTTACCAGTTATATCATTAACT
>NW_006436811.1:15215147-15238034 GCF_000325575.1 Pteropus alecto
CCTTTGAAGGAAATACATTTTCAAAGGTAGAAGGCATTATCATTAATTCACTGGACTCTTTGGGGGAACCAGGGAATACTTGAGAGATAAATGTAACCTTTGATTTTACTGAAAAAGCATTAACTTGTTTAGTTTTGAATAAGTTCTGACAATGCTAATCTGTAAATTTGTGTCTATTATGATATCTGGAATGAGAGAGTGACTTCAAGAGAATCACATACATTCTAGAAAATCAGAAAGATAGATTGGATAAGGAGAAATAAGAAATAAATGAAGGTGAATATTACCTAATTTACTATACTGGAAAGGGTTTTCATACAAATTAGAGAAACTTCTATGATTCTCTGCCTATAGGAAATTCAGGAATTTAGATTAGATACATGATAGAGGTCTTACTACTTTGAGGATGTAAGTCAGATATTGGAGTTCTGTATTAGTTTAATATGATTTCAAATCCACTTATAACAAGCAAAATTGATTTAATGTAAGTATGAACTAAATTGTGTCAGAATGTCATCATTTGACATCCGTTGTCCCTGATTAACAGTCAGCAGCCCAACTTCCGAGGGTCCCCACTGGGGGCTCATTGATAAAAATATGTGGAGAAGAAACTATGGCAAGAGAACATTTAAACTATAAACACTGAGTGTGTGTGAGGATTGAGAGTTTTGGTATGGGTAAGGTGATTCTTCGCTAATTTAAAAACTCTGAAAACTCTTGGGACCTTAGCTTTGGCTTTGGTAAAGTCTACTCTCCTATCTGCAGTGAAAAGCTGCAAGATTGCCCCATAAAGGAAGACAGCCTGCCTGCCAACATTAGCATCATAGTTTCCGTAGCAACAGGAGACTTACTTTTGCTTTGGCAGCTGGAAATCAGCTCTGTTGGTCGCCCTCTCTCCTGAGTGCCTCCTCCTATACAAAGGTACACAACATTCACATTTATCTCAGAGGTTTATTATGACGATTCAGTTTGATAAGACAGTATAAACAAACTGCATTATACATTGAGAGATAAATATATTTAGTTAATAATGTGCATGGATTAATATACTAATAATATAGTAGCTTGCCCTTTCCACAAAATATTGAAAATAACAAAAACTGCCTTGAGGTATGTTGAAATAATGAGAATAAATATTCTAAGTATTACAATTATGTTGTTTAATAACCCATTAAAGTCGAAAAATTTTGTACTTGGAAACTTGTTCATTTTAGAAATGAACAAGTATATATATATATGTATACATACACATATTTGTATATATATTTATATATATATATGTATATATATTTAAAACCACACCTTATATTAAATTAGGACTTTATTCCTTCATCTCCCCTTGCTTGGAACAATAGTGTGATTAATCTGTCATTTTTTTGTTTAGAGCATGTTATTTCTTTACTTGGCTTAAGAGATTTTATCCTGTATGCTATTGCCTTATGAAATTATTATAATTCCCACTAAATAATTTGCTGCCAAAGACAGAATTAGTCACTGAGTATAACTTTTGCTGTCTCCCACAAAACAAAACTAAACAGTTGGTACATTATAAAAGACAAATTCTATTCAAATTCCTTTTAAGTGGCAGTTAAGGATTTGACTATTGTGCTCTTTTTATTTGATTAACTATAATGAATTTTGATTATTCACAAGTTAGGCCATGGTCAGGCCAATGACAAAGTATATGAGAGTAATAGGAAAGATGTGTCTGTGTTAAACCCAGAACTTTTCATGGAATTATATAGGAATTATAGTCTTGCCTCTCTCATTTCTTCACCCCACATAAATGTCTATATCCTTTACCTTTTCTTCCACATTCTCCTGCCCTGACTCTCCTAAATTCTGCTCTTAACTTCATTCTTTACCAACAGCATCAACCTCCTAAAATGAGAGACTTCAAGCCTATACAGTAATATATCTCAAGCCTAATAACAGCCACCTGTATGCTCTGGGACTCATTCCTATTGAAATAGATTGAGGAAGGCATTTATTAATAAGAAAACACCTTCAACTTTATTCATTGCCACGAAATGTAATGTCAGCTTTTTCTACATAATTTGTGAGTTTGCATGCCTTTAAAATTCTAAAAGCTCCTAGTTCTACAACAGACTGAGCCTATAAAAGCCCTAGTACCATTAGATCTCAGTGTGCTACATAATCTCTGGGTTAGATGCATTAAAGATTATGAAAAAAATAAGGAACATAGTAGAATAAACATTAAAGAATAAATTTAATTTTAAATGTATTAAGATTAAGTTGTTATGAGACATCTGTGTAGAGAGTGTTCCATACGTACATATAGGAATGCAGTTAGAGCTCAGGAGACAGAGAAAATGGCAAGAAAAATATAAATCAGAATCATCAGTCTAAAGATTTTGTCTCAGGTAGATTTACATAATTATCTAAAGCTCACATTATATGTTGCTTTTTGAGAGTCCAGTAAATAATATTCCTTTTTCTATTCAAGTTATGAATAAATTGAGAAATAAAATAGCACATTCATCTAATTAAACACCAAGAGATTATTTTTATAACTAGTAAAGCTACATCAAAACATACAGCTTGATTGAAGTGTCAAATGGGTTTGAGTTCTCCCTAATTATACCAAAGTCTACATATGATACCTCATTCAAAAGAAATGCAGAACCTGCAAAAATTATACTTCTATGTTTTCAGTCTATTTAGTTGGAGGAAAAAGAGAAGAATAGACTGAATTCTCAGTGCCCATGTGTATTACTAAATTTCAGAACTATGGACCAATTGTTGTCATCTCTTTTCTCACGATGATAATTAACTCCCTAATATTATGTGGAGGAATGGATGGGGCAACAAGCAAGAAGGAAACCAGAATCTTATGGTAGGCAGTATAGATTTTAGAGCCAGAAATCTCTGTAATTGGTCAGAAAAGTGAAACAATTAATTAAATCCACACCAAAGTCATACAATACTCAAGATTGAAAATTTCCCAAATTCTATGCAGTCATACTGTTCAAGAAGGTCTGTTATTAACTGCAATGAAATCAAATGATATCACGAGAAGTACTAAATTTGGGAAAAAAAAAAGCTATTCTCATAGTCAGGCTATTTATTAAGACATCTCTTGAAGAAAAAATAAATGTATAAAACCACAACTGTCTTACAGGTTAAATTTCCAAAATATTAAATGACAAATAAGTCTGACATAAATCTATCTTGCATTTATCTGTCAAAATCTAAAAAACTGAAATCATCTCAATATTTTTATGCAGATTAGTTTCAGTTGAAGAGATTTTCAAAGCTCATGTAGAGTTAGAGATTTTTCCATGACTTTAGCCTCTCTGTTTCTTAACCTCAAATTTTATTTCTTTTAGAAGCTCACAAATTGAGTTAATTTGGTGTCTAGTCTTTTATTTCACTCACATTAAATAGTTCAAAGAATTGCTAGAACACACAACTTGTTTTTCAGTGTTGGCTCCTTTCAATCATTTAAATTAGTAACTAAATCATTTATTTTAGAAAAAATTACATTTTAAAAACACAGTGCTACAAAACATCTATATTTTAAATTTCTAATTGAAAACTGAATACATTTTTTTTTTTATCTTGGGTTCATCCAACTGAAATTAAAAAGGTCAGCACATTATAATAAGGTTCAGTTTTTTAACCACTTCCCCTACAGCCTCTGGCAAAGCAAATATCCCCAGTTTCTAAAGGTAATAGTTTTACCAAAGATTTTGCCTCATACTGCCAACTGATCTTATTTTAGGTTTTTGTTATGACAGAAACCTGCTTTTAGTTATAATTCATATTAGTTCATCCGTATGTCAAGAACAACATAAAAAAACTGTGATATATTCAGATGGAGATGACTGAAGATTGGATGGAATAATATTTGAGGAATCCGTGTTTGAGATTTTTATTTTATATTTTGAAACTATGTTATTAAAATCTACAAGTTTGTTATTTCTGTATCTTTCTCTTGAATTAAAAGTTTTAATTGGAAAATAATGACTCTATCACTAGTAATGTTTTTATTTTAAAGCCTATTGTACTTATTAAATTACCTATACCAATTTTCCTTTGGTTTGTATCACCATTTTTTTAGTATAATTATTTTTTCTGCATTTTACTGTTTTACTCTGTGTCCTTACAATTAAAGGATATAACCTGGGTTTAGAAATCAGTAGACATGTTTATCTTTCATTTCAAAAATTTACTACATTTATATTGATTGACAAGTTTATGATTTTATTTTATATTTTGTTATTTGTCCAGATCTTCCTATACCTTTTTTTTTTTTTTTTTAAGTAGTAGATCCAAATAACAAACCTCAAGAGAAGCTAATCTTAGCTTTAAACCATAACTAAAAAGGGCAGCATCTGAGGGTTTAAAAAAAATAAAGAAAAAAAGATGGCAGCCTCTGGCTGTTTTTATGAGAGAACTTGCTTACTCTAACAGAGAAGTTATAATGTTCTCCTCTTTAATATAAACAATTTTAGAGAACACCAATATTGTATAAAATTACTTTGTAACTATGACGACATAGGACAAAAGATGATAATAATGTCTGAGTACATACGGAACTGAAAGAACAAATTCAGATATACTACTAGTAAGTTTTTTGTCTTGACCTTTTTGGACTTAGAAAATATATAATAAAATCCTTGTTCCTTTATTGTTCCTTTACCTTTAAAACCAGAATGTTCTTTAGATTTTACACATGTGTTACCAGGGGAAGAGGAGCGGGATATAGGACAGACATTCAAGTGTACAAACTTGCAACATGTAGTAAGTAAGAAATTTAATGTGCAATATAATGATTATAGACAACAATATCATGTTATAATCATCAAATTTCTTGAGACTAGGAGTTAATTATTCCAACCACTAAAAATAAATAATTATGTAATGTGATAAAGGTGTTAATTATTGCAACAATGGCAAATATTACAATATATAAATATATCAAATTAAATGTTGTGCATCTTAAATTTACGCAATGTTATATGTCAAATATATTTCAAATCAAACAAAAGAAAACAAAAAACTCTTTGTGTTTTTTACTCAGTGAATCATTGGTTTTAGATCAAAGCCTCTAGGTGTTGAAACTGTTTTTTGACATTACTTCTTTTACTTTTCCTGTCATGTTTCATATGTGATAAGTGTTAATCTTTCTAATTCTTTTCTTTAATTGGGAATTTATGTTTTTACTCTTCTAATGATTTCTCTAGAAATATGAATATGCATGTGTTTAAAAGTCTAAATTTAATGCATATTTTATCTTACAATTAACATTTTTAAAGATATTCTATTATTATTCAGAATATTAGGGCTAATTTAATTACTCTAGCTCTCTTATTTATATATTTAATAATTAGATATTAGTAACCTTTTTACCCTTGTTTTTTGTTTACTTAGATATTAAACTATAGGTTGAAAGTGACTTTATCTCCAGTAGATAAAAAGATTTTTATTAAGTATTTCTGGCTTCTTGTGTTATTTTTATGAAATCACCTCTTAGTCTAATTGGTATTTCCTTCCAGGTAATTTGTTCCTTCTTTCTGAGGATTTATAGGATTTCCAATTGTCTTAGATGGTCAGCAGATTTACTGATTTTGCTAGTTATTTGTTGTGCTTTCTGAATATGAGGATTGGTCCTATTCACCACTTGAGGAAAATTCTCAGATATTATTTCTTTAAATATTATCTTTCATCCATTCTCTATTTTTGCATTCTTGAATGCCAGTTAGGTATATATTGAAATTTTCACTTTATCCGCTATGGCTCTTATCCTTTTAATATGTCTTTTACTTTTTTCCCCCTCTAATGTTCTATTTTCTACTTAATATATTTTTCTGCAGTGTCTATTTTGTTTTAACATTTTGTTATATTGTTAATTTATCATACTTTATGGTTCTTTCTAAACTTAATCAATTTTGGTAATCATTTATTATTGTGCCAAATTTTCAAACTTCACTGCCAAGGCTGATCCATATTTATGCTTGCTATAATTTTAGAGTGGCTTGACTAGAATAGAACTTTATCTTAATTTCCTACACTGTAACTTGTTTGTGCCGTGTCATGCCCTGTCCTTATGCCTATGCGCCTAACCACACTATTTCCTGTCATTGCAATATTTGACACATTTTATTATTTTTCAAGGAACCCTTTGTGCCATCATAGTCACAAAGTGACTTTATAGTAGTTTTTAATGTCTCTCTTAATCTATCAACAATTATCTTCCCAAGGTCTCAGCAAACAAGATCTGAGCTCACCCATCCCTTCCCTGAGGCATTTCTCCCTTAGTCTTTGAGAATTTCCTTACTGCAAGAGTCTCCTTTCCCTATTGAAAGAATCTTATAATAAAGTTTCTTCTTATCTAAGTCAAATTTGGTTTTAATTTGGTATCTCTTTGTATCTTAATAGATAAAATATAAATATAATTTGTATTCCACCTCTGATTTTCTTCCAATATTTTTTAGTCTGATTTTACAGAGCCTTCTCTTCCCTACTGAAAGGGGCATCAGTAATGATAGATATTTTTCCTTAGGCATTTAGTAATTTTTAATAGCAAGTATTATTTTGCTTGTAACATCAGTTTTAAAAATAATTTGACACTTTTCTTTTTCAATAAAAGTGAATTATGTTGAAGGGTTTGATTGGGGCTTGCGTCTGCCTGTTCCCTGTGTGACCCAGCAATCTAAAACTTTAACTTTTTTTTTTTTTTTTTTTTTATGCCTACTGCACCTGGTCTTCCTAGGTAGTCTCCCATCCAAGTATTAACCAGGCCCGACCCCGCTTAGCTTCCAAGATCAGATGGGATCCGGCATGTTCAAGGTGGCATGGCCATAGACAATACTTTAACTTTTTAAATTGGGGTTTTTCAGGTGACACAGGAAGCACAAATTTTGGCTTCCATCTCTTCCATAAATAATGACTTCTGGTTAGGAACCTCAGGAAACCAGTATGTGTTCCCATAAGCTCTGCTCTACACAGAGCAAAATTTCAAACATTCTGGTCTCTTTTTCTGCAGTTCTGTAGGACTTTTTAAAACTCATCTTCCTTTTGAGAATATTGCCCTATGGAGGTACTACAGAGGTCCTATGGAGCTTCTGATGTTAAGTCAGAGTGACCACACGACTCTCCATAATGTTAGGACTTGCTCCTGTCATCCAGGTGGGGCCGAATGGTATCTAGCTTCAAGGCCTTCAAAGACTGGCAACCACCATGTTGTAGGATGTGTTCACGCTGCGATCTGCCTCACTCTACTAGAAGAGCAGATACTTTGCAAAACAAATTTAAAAAATCTATTTTATTATAATATTTAGCCTGTAGTTGGGTAAAGAAGTTGTCTCAATTTTTACATAAATACATATATCCAGAATTTACTGGGATAAAGAAATGATTTCTTTGTAGCTGCCTGATGTCCCACTCTTTTTAAACCAATTACTACTGTTTTACATTTAAATTGGCTGCTAGAATTTCATACAACTAATGATTACAGTTAGTTTTCAGAAAAGGGGGAAATTTTCAAAAATATCTTTAAAATAATAAAGATAAACTTCATACATTTATATCTCTTGCTTTATGTTTTAGTATTCTGTTAAGATACATTAAGATTAAAACTATTTTAAATATATCTGTTGAAAAGAAACTGAAGCATACTACAAGTTTTGAGTTTATATGAGCAAAAATTGATTCAAATCGGGCAGTATACAATCTAATAGATAGAAAAGAGCTCCAAGGAGCTGTACAAAATGAAAAATTTTTATAGGCAGAAGTGAGCAGGAATAAAGAAATTATACTAGTCAAAAAGCAAGTTAATTATTTTAAGGTTATTTTCATTATAGGAAATGACAGAGGTCTATCAGGCAAATGATCTAACAAGTGCTGATCAGGTGATTTCAGGTTGACTAGTTTAAGAGTCCATTTAGGGGAAAGCCAAAACTGTAATTAAGTTGAATCTCAATATGGTGATATGGAGCTTAGTATAAACGACTTCATTTTGGGCTGCTGTCTTGTTTTTTAACATACTTTCTGTAGGAAAAAAACTTTTAGAAAGACTCAAAACCATAAAATTTCTAGAAGAAAACATAGGCAGTCAACTCTCTGATATTGCTAACAGTATTTCTTTTCAGATATATCTTCTTGGGCAAGGAGAAAAAATTAAAACATAAACAAATGGGACTACACCAAACTAAAAAGTTTTTGTACAGCAAAAAAAATCCATCAACGAAACAAAAAGACAACTGATTGAGAGAAGATATTTGCTTATGATACACATCTGATAGAAGGTTAATATCCAAAATACATAAAGAACTCATACAGCTCAACAACAACAAAAAAAACAAACAATCCAGTTAAAAAATGGTCAGAAGCCCTGAACAGATACTTCTTCAATGAGGAAATATGGATGGATAATAGACATATGAAAAGATGCTCAAGGTCACTAATCATCAGAGAAATGTAAATTAAAACCACAGTGAGATATCACCTCATACTGGTCAGAATGGCTACCATCAATAAATCAAAAAACAAGTGTTGGAGAGGATGTGGATAAAAGGGAATTCTCATATACTATTGGTAGGGCTGCAAATTCTCATATACTATTGGTAGGGCTGCAAAACAGACACTATAGAAAACAGTCTGGAGGTTTCTCAAAATATTAAAAATAGATATATGTTTTGACCCAGCAATTGTACTTTTGGGTATTTATCCAAAGAAAACCAAAACAATAATTTGTAAAGATCTATGCACCCCTATGTTCATGGCAGTGCTATTCACAATAGTCAAGATATGGAAGGAAACTAAATGTCCATCAACAGACGAATGGATAAGAAAGTTATAGTTCATATATACATTAGAATATTACTCAACCATTAAAAAAAAATGAAATCCTACCATTTGCAATGACATGGATAGACCTAGAGGTTATTATGCTGAGTGAAAATAGTAAGACAAAGAAAAATAAATACCATATGACTTCATTTACATGCAAAATCTAAGGAACAAAAAGAACAAATTAAAAACAGATTCACAAATATAGAGGATAATCTGGTGATGGCCAGAGGGGCGGGGGGTTGGGGAGCTGAGAGAATAGGGTGAAGGGTTAAAGAAGTACAAATTAGTAGTTGATAGATGGTCATGGGTATAGGGAGCACGGCACAGGGAGTGCAGTTAGCATTAATGTAATGGCTAATGGAGAGCCAGAGGAGAGAAAGAGCAATTAGGGGGATCATTTTATAAACTATGTAATTGTCTAACCAATTTACTATATACTTGAAACTAATAAAATTAAATTTTAAAAAATCACAAGGTGTAAAAAGCAGTGAGCTCAATTTTAGTTATTGCTAATATAGTATAATTTCATTCCTTTGAAGTTAAATTATTAATGCTACTGTATTACATATATAATTATATAGTTTAGATTTGTAAGATTTTCTGCAATGAATCATGTTTTATATTATATATTCTTTTTACAGGCGAGGTTTACATCTATTGAAGTTTTACTAATTTATAAAGATAAATAGAATTATTTAATTATTTCTAAAACTAAGTATAGATATCTATATCTATATGACAGATATAAATGTCATACAAATCTATATACATGTACATACAAAGGCAATGCCTGTAGTTATTGAAAATATAGAAGTGATATTTAACAAAATTCAAGTAATGACACTAGTTTTAACATATTTTAACCAATATCTTAATACCTTTACAATGTTCAGAATCCTCATGAATAATTCATAAACACAGAGTACACTGGACAGATCACTCCCTATTTCCATTTTAACTTCAAGTGTCTAAACAATAAATTGGGGAAAATATACATAATATATATTTTAAACTAAGCCATATTATCTCTATAATGAATATTTCATTCAAATTGACAAAAGAAACTATAATCTTTTATGACAAAAACAAAAAGAAGAGATCACATATTGAGCAAGTATAAGAACAATGCTCAACAGTAATATTAACTGAACTAATGAAAAATATTAAGACAAAATTGAGAAGTCTCACCTATCAAATTTCAGTCTTTTTTAATGAAAATATTGAAGGATAGCCAGGATAGTAAAGGAAACATAGTCACACATTTGAGGAAAGTATATAATTTGCTACAACATTTAAAAAATAAATTACGCAGTTTCTATTTAGAACTATCGATTTTCACACATGCTCACATTATTATAGGTTTATTTAATTAAAAAATATGTTCAGTATAACAAATTTTAAAACTATTTAAACATATATAATATGGTAAAACTTATATAAAACCATACATACATCTTTATTATGAGACATTATTATGTGTCATTAAGCATGCATGATCTTGAGTTACCCATAATAGCCTAGAAAATTCATATAAGATAGTATCAAGTAAATAAATTTAAATAAAGACTATATATGTAATAAGTTTTAATTATAGAATCATCACACACATATACATAGACTCATACAATGAAGTAAACCTATAAGGAAATACAGTGACATATGCCATAAGGCTATTTCTTGGAAAAGTGCTCAAGAATGCTTTTTTATTTTCCATATTTTTTCTAATTTATTATCTAGAAGGTGTTCAAAACATAGCACCAAATAATCTACTAAAATAATTCCCAGTGACATATACAATGATGCTAGCATATCATTTTTCTTTTTTTTTTTTTTTTTTTGCTTCTATGCTTGTAAAATCTAATTATTGAGAAACATACTTAACTCAGGGATGAGGATAGTTTTTCATTTTTCTTCATTACTATAGAACCTTAAAATTGAATGACTCTTTACATATGATACGATATAAATAAGATTGTGGAAATCTCAGAGTAAAGAAAAATAAAAGGAAGATAACTTATTTTAGTTAGATAAATATTTATAAGATACTTAAGGTCTGTATGACATTGAATTAGCAATAACAGGAACATAAACATGACTAAGATATTTGTAGATATTTTGTAGATATTATAAATAAGATATTATAAATAAGAATTCTGAAGGTCCAAGCACAGGAGTAAATAGTATATGTATCCATAAAAGGGCAAAGGTAAATACAGACATTCAAATGAAAGAGATGCTATGTTGAATTAGTTAAATCTACATGAGATTTAGTAAGAATCAATTTAAAAAATTTTTGAACAATTTTATTTCTTCCTGCAATATTTTGAAAATAAATAGGTAGAGAAAAATTTTGAATTGTTCAAAAATGATTAATAAATGCTGTTAATGATAGGATTATGATTGATACACACATATATATATAGGGATTTCTGACTTTTATAATGAGTGCATATTACTTTATATTATTATTTATTTTAAAATCTATGCCTGTTTAAATTTTTTAAAAATGAAGTAGTTCTAAAAATTTAATCCTCTGCTGGGTATTTTTAATTCTTTATCTATATCATTTACTTAGTTTTCATATTATTCACATTTTATGTTACCTATTACAAACTATTTTTGTATTTTTTTAAAATTCACATATTTTGACTAATTGAAATAAGTCATTGACTTTTAATAAATCTACCCCTCCACAAGTATTCATATACATCTGATATAATTTTATAATATTTTGAAACAGATTAATGATTAGGGTTTACTATGTTTAGAGTATAAAAATATAATCAACAGCGGAACCATACTCTAACAATTATATCTTTCTATAATAAATGATCTCTTATAGGCAAAAACATTTTAAAAATGTATTTTATTGGTTTCGTTAGTGATTTTTTTTCTCCAGTTCTGCTAGAAATAATATTACCTACTGAAATATTTTAATGCATTAGGTCAACAAAAGTTTCACTTTTTTTTTCTTTTTTTTTTGATGAAACTTCTCTTTGGGACTATGCCTCATCTAGAATAGCTAGTTGGTTGATATTTAGACATAGTGCAGAGCTGATATTCTGAGATGTATGTTGAGATTTCCTTTGCCTCTCACCTGTTTGTTCTTTATGTTCCCTATTTTGTTTAATTGCCTCAAGTTAGTGGAGCTTATATCCAGTGTCTTTCTGAAAAAGTGGGAAAAGTAGAAAAAATTTTCGATACCCAAATATCTGGAAAAGTCTTCCTTCTTCTTTATGACTCTTCTACACATCTGTTTCATACTTTATTCTTAGTCCTTAAATTACCCTATTTCTACTCTAAGATGATAACCTTGATTCATAAATGTAGGTTTGGAATACAGAAAAAAAAAATTCTGATTCTACATATAAATTTGGGAGTCATAATCATGTACATGGTAGTTAAAGATAAGAAAAGCTCATAATGATTGCATAGGGAGTGAGTGTAGAGAGAAAAGAAAAATGATTCAAGGACCAAGCTGAGCTCCAGGAAACTTCTTTAATATTACATCTATCTATCAACCTGAATATCATCTCCTCTATTGTTCATTTTCTCCTACTATTAAAGATGCATACTCTGTGTTCTAGTTTAGTAAAAGCTAAACTCTCTATTATTGCCTAACATGCCTAAACTCTCTATAATTGCCTAATATCTCAAATTCTTAAAGATATTGCCCCATCAATTCTCTTATCTTCCTTTCATCATCATTTTTCTCTCTTTTAGACCATTTTCATCAGCATCCAAGCATGCTATTATTTGTCCCATCTAAAAGAAAAATTGTTCTGATCTTACTCTTCTTTCGGCTAGTATTTTATTCAACTCTTTACAACAAAAATTCCTTACATATTTAAAAAATTTATATGTCTCAGGCTATTCTCTCTTGAACCTTCCTCAATCAGATTTCTGCCCCTACTGCTTCAAATTTACCCTCTGAAAAACTTCCTTTATCAAATCAACAATAACTTGTCATCAAATACAATGAACATCTGTCTTCCTTTACTTGGCTATCAGTGGCATATGATATGGAAGATCACTCTCTTCCTGAAATATTTCCTTCACTTGTCTTTGTTACATTCTTCTAATTTAGTTTTTCTCTTACTTTCCTGGTCATTCCTTTAGCTGTCAGTCTCTGAGACAGGTTCATCTCCCCAGTTTATAAATAAGGAGCTCAGCTTGCTCCTAAAATCATTTCTCTTTTCTCTCTACACTCACTCCCTATGCAATCAACATATGCTTATCTTTAACTGCCATGTACATGATCATGATTCCCAAGTTTATATCTAAAATCAGAATTTCTCTTCTGTATTCCAAACCCACATTTATGATGACTTTCTTGACATATTCTTCTCAATGAAGATCAGGCTAAATTTTACCCTTAACATTTCTTAAGTGGAGATATTAATGGCTCAACTATACTGTGCCTCTTGAAATCTTTTCCACTCCACTAAAGGGAAACTTTATTATTTAATTTATTGGAGTTAAAAATCTTGACATTTTCCTTAACAACTTTCTCATTTGTATACTCTACATCCAGTCCATCAACAAGTTCTGAGAGCTGTACCTTCAAAACAGTCAGAATTGACCCATTTCTTCTCACTCACATTCCCACTACTCATTCCAAGACATCTTCTCTTACCTAGACCATCTTTACTGATCCCCTTGATTCTGTCCTTGCCATGGTAAATGTGCGAAAACTTACATCTAAAAATGTTCAAACACTTCTGCTGCTTTCCATTTCACTCAGAGTTTATTCAAAGCCTTCACTATGATCATTAATAGTGAATATAATCCATACTTCTGTCTTTAGTCCTCTCTGATCTCTTGTAAGGGCTTTTCCTAAAATGCGGATGATTTTAGGACTTTAACCCTAATGTTCTAATGTTTTGAATCAGGTAGGTTTTTCTTTGTTTATCCATTGCTTGCCACTTAGTGGGGAGCTATTTCAACCAAGAAATAAATTCTTTTTAATTCTGGTAATTAAACACACTCCCTTATAATTTTCTTTCCTGTATTTCCTCTCTCTTTCTGGAATTCTTATTAACCACATGGTGTAATACCTGTACAAGTTGCTTATTTTATTTTTTTTCATCTGTCCTCTCCTATTTTCAATATTTTTATAGTTTTGTTTTCTAATATGACATATTTTTCAACTTTATGTTCCAATACTTAGATTTTTTCATTACTACAATTATATATATGTTTATGTATATAATTTTAAGATATCCTTAAGTGCACTCTGAATATTCTAATTTATATAGTCTTTAGCATAGATAGAATAGCATTGCTCTTTTTTTAAGGATATTGAATAGTATTTTTAAGAACCTTTCTATTCCATATATTGTCTGTTTCTATAGTATTCCTTCATTTATCACTTTTGCCTATTAAAAAATTTTCTCAATTATTTAGTGATTCCTGGCTCTCTTTCCATAATTGAGAGTTCAGAACTCTAAAATCCACCACAATCTTTGTGAGGGTAGGCTGGGCTTTGGATGGAAACATTTCTATAGACTAATCTGGTTGAGCCCTTGACTAAAACTATCTGGAAATCATTATCTCTTATTGTCTTAAAGAGAAATCCTTCATTGTCCTTCCAGTAGGCAAGGATTAGGATATCTTACCCTCCTAGGAAGAGCTGAGCACATAGATGCTGGACCCTCTCAACTTTCAGTTCACAAGTTTCCACCCACCTCCCCATTTTCAACATGTAATACTGCCATCAGCTGTATTTATTGCCTCCAACGATGCCTGTTCAAACTCTCCAGAGAGTGAGCCTCCAGACTGGATGCACCGAACAGAGTAGTAATTTTAGCTCCAGATATATCCACACTTTCAATATTACCAGTGCCCAAATTCCTGTGGATTTCTGGGATACTGTTGTGTAGTTAGATTTGTTCCTAAGCATTTTTCCCTGCCAGTTTAAGTTTTGGCTTTTTCTTGTCTAATAAATCCTTTATCACTGGTGCACTTATCTCCAGGTCCCGGCTTTTTGTTTATGTTGCTTTTCCTCCTGTCTCCTTGACTCTGTGAATTTGGGCCCCCAACAACACCTTCCCGCATCTTTTATCTCCTTTCTCTTACATTATTGGAATTTCAGGAGACAGTAGATAAAGCCTATATATTAATTGGCTATGTTTTACCAACAATTTGTATCACATAATTAAGAGACAACATTCTGTCCCCATGTCCCTAAGAAAGCAGTGTCATACAAAAGAAAGGGCAGTTGAAAGTTACATTTTAAAATCTGAGTTTTATATTAAGTTGCATATTAATATATACTGTTTATGCTTGAACAAATGACCCTATCCTCTGTTTCAGACATTATGGTAAATTTATGTAAATATTTTATACTTATAGTCAAGTTAAAACAATGATAAAAATTAATAAAACATACAAGCATATAAAAACACTTCTGGTTTAACATTAATAATAAAATATTAAAAAAAAACAAGCTGAGAGTTTTAAAAAAAATATTTCTACAAAATTAGTTTTCCTTATGCCCAAATAGCAAACATGGGCTTTCATTATATATTCTCATGTGATTTGCTTCCTTTCCACTGAGAGAGTGAAATTAAAGCCTGCTTTATAGCACACTCTGTTATGGTATTACCTTATTGTGTGTCTTTTTGTAGATTAGCTTTAATTTTGGGAATCGATCCCATTAATGCATTAATGACTAAGCAGAATTCAAAATTTAAATTCAGTGTCAAATGTTCTGACTGTGTTAAACCTAACTTGGCAAATGTTTTATTTTTATATATACTGGGAACAATTTTTAATTGTTTTAATGACGGTCCTTATGAAACTGAGTAAGACTTCTTACTCTAGACAAAATCTGAATGTTGTTACTAATTATAAGAACTTGCATTTCAATGGCATCATCAGAAAAAATTATGTTCTTTTAGTTTGATATCATGTAAGTGCCAAATTGCATCTTCTGATGTAATAGTCCAACTTACTATAGGTGGTCTTATGCCACATTAATATCATTATGAGCAAATAAATCAATGAAAGAAATAAAGAAGAATGTAAAGACAAAAGGAAAAAAACTTCGATTTTATATTTATATGAATTTTTATATGCTTTTACGATAGGAAAGCTCATTTCAAAGTGCACTGACATGAAGTCATTTTTATTTTGTCTTTAAACCAAGATTATATTTGGCAGAATATTTAGAATATGTAGTACTTATAGAAAGATAAATTTAGGCTCATGAAAATGAATAATTAGTTCAAGGTCATGTAAGGAAATATGACTAAACTTGTATTAAATTAAAACTTTTTTAAATTGATTAATCCAAGGTTTCAGTAACATGTGAACAACCCTTATTACATATTTTAATGTGGACATCCTGTAATTCTTTTTTTATTATTATTATTTATGCCTACACCACCTGGTCTTCCTAGGTGGTCTCCCATCCAAGTACTCACCAGGTCCAACCTTCTTAGCTTCTAAGATCAAACATTGGGTTTGTTCAGGGTGGCATGGCTGTGGACGATGGACTGTGGCTCCATTGGGGCATGAATCCAGGACCTTCTGTGTGTAAAGCAGATGTGCTAACCGCTACACTATGGAACCATGTCCTCTTGTAACTACTTGTAATAAATGAAGGCTAAGATATGCTTTAACTTTGACTATTACCCAGGCTCCTAAATATCTACATTTACATGCTTAGCAGTTTGGTTTTTAATTATATTAGATTTAGTCACCAGCATGTTAAGCATTCAAAATAATAAATATTTTGATGTTTCTAAAAGGTAGGATTTTAATCCAGTGGTTTTAAAAATTTTATTGAACATATATTTTGTTTCATTTTCGCCTTTAGAACATTCACATTATTGCTATTCTAGAGTAGCTTAAAAGGAAAGGTAAAAACAATTTCCACTAGTTTAGTGACTGAACTTTTTTTTTTTTTTTTTTAATACCTATGGTAGCAATGACATACTCAGGCTCCAGAAGAGGCTACAACCTTGAGTCAGTCACATCTTCTGATGTAAAAAGTTTCCTTAGTATCAAAAAGAAGCAGCCCAGCCTTGGGTTCTGATTTCTGTGCATTTTTCCTAATGAGAATTACCTTTACTAAATAGCTATGATTCAGAAGGGAATTAGGGGAAATATAGAACATTTGTTTTAACAGAAGTATCTGGCCTGACATACTTGACTAGCTCTGAGGGACCAAAGAGTCACCAAATGGAAGAATTTTGCAATGTGAGTTATTAGGGAGGCATAGAAAAGAGCACAGAGGACAGAAACTATTTCAGTTTTTCTGAAGTCCTTGCTTAGTTCCAAAGTACTTTCTATCATCCAGCTGAAAAATAGTTCAGAGTAAGTCAAGGAAAAGAAAGCAAATAAATACAAAGTAAAAGACTCAGTAAAGCCTACCCAAGATAGACTTGGATAGAAAACCTCATGCATGTGCCAGCGTGGCCCTCCGAGTCTCAGTGAAAGATGTTTAACTTAGCTCAGCAATTTCCATCAGCAGCTTCTATTTTTTTCTAGCCACTAGCTATCTGACATAAATGCATTGGAATCCATCAAACATTCTTGAAAAGGTAACTTCAAAAGAGAGAACTGAAAAAAATTTTATGAAACTTCACTTTGTAAGTGAATTTAAAAAGAATGAACAGGAGTTGGAGGTAATTCTTCCATGCTGCACTGAAAAGCGTAAACAGGTGAAGGGAAACATTTTAATGTGAGATTAAAATGGAATCACTGCTTCTGTATTGGTTATTTAATGTCTTCTACAATATAAATCATGTAAAACAGTGCACATTTGGTTACTTCTGAAATTCACTGCTTTATGAGAGAAAGAGATAGAGGGAGACAGAGATGAAAAAAGAGAGAGGGAGAGAGAGAGAGCTTTGTTAATAATGGCTTTGCTTTATTTCTATCACTTTTTATTTTTTTTTTTTTGCCATCTCATATACGTGTAAGAAATTGTTATGGTTTTCTAAAACTCATCCTTTTCCCACCATTTTTCTTACCTGAACAATATTGCAACTAGTCTTTACATTGACTTAATCAACTCATCTACTTTCAATATTTATTTGATATTTTTAATGGAAGAATGAAATTTGTAGACATCAAGGATCAGTTACAAATAACTCTCATTCCCAATTTAAACACTCATATTGCCAAGGCTACAACCACAAATGTTTGGGGAGCAAAGTTTGTCACCCTAAAATATGCCTTTTTGAGATTATTGATTATTTTAAGCTGGTTATTTTTAAGAAACAAAAGACTCAGGAGAAACCTTAGAATCACCTGGTAACTATCTAAGAGAATTTAGGTATATGACTCACTCCAGAAAGGAAGCTATCATCAGAGATAACTATGGCTCATTATGAACTAGTGTGATAGACAGGGAGGAACCTAGCAAGGCCCATTTGTTCAAAGTCCTCTCTGTGTCCTATTGTTAAGGATGGCTTAGCAAACATTTACTTACCAAATGTTTGTTTTTCAATCTCCTTGTGAATTGCTGTCTGCCCTTTGAAGTTCCAAACCACAATCCACTCCTCTTTCCCCTTAGCTCAAGTTGGCATATAAACCTCAACTGCTGGATTTGTTCTTGAGTACCATATTCCTATGGAATCCCTGCATGTACATATGAATCAATTTTGGTCATTTTCTCCTGCTAATCTGTCTCATGTTAATTTGATTAGTCTAGCCAGAGGAATTTAGAAAGGTGGGGAGGTAAATTTATTTTTCTGCCCTCACGTTTCTATTGTAAACTTTTACAACATCATATAATTGAATAAAATATTTGTTAACTATAAAATTCTGATTTACTGATGTAGCTTAATTTCAATATTCCTTATATTCTTGTTAAGATAAAAATATGTTATATTTCAAAACATTTTAAACTTTCTTGGTGTTTGTTCCAGATGAATAAAACACGATAGGCTAAAATTATTATAAATGCTAGCTCCACTTTCTTTTGAGAAATGAAAAACATTATTTATTTATTTATTTTAATTAATCAATAATTAATTATCCTCTGTTAACATGTGTCTATTTTGTAATACTTTAACAACAATGTCTTGGAAAAGCTCATTTCAAATATTTATTATTATCAGGAAAATATTTTGCTTTCAGAAGGATTGAGTAAGACTGCAATGGAAATAAAATAGTTCTCTATCTCACAGATTTTTAATTACCACTCGATAAGGGGGCAAACGTTGTATTTTCCCTCGGGGTTTTCTTCTGTTTTCATTGCTATTGTTGATTTTTTTGTTGTGGTTGTTTTTGTTTTTGTGACTTGCTATTTTATGACCTTAGGCATGGTCACCTCTGTTAATTTCAAATAGTACTCCTTGAGTAAGGTGGCTGAATGAAGTGACTCACAAAGTGAAAAATATTCGTGTTGTGTTTGATGTTTTTGAAATTTTCTATGTCAACATGGTTTGCCCAAGGACATATTTTACCACTTTCAGTAAGTTGTTTTGCCACTCCTGCCAACTGATTCTTTAAATGTGTTTATTTTTATGATGTTTTTTCAAAATGCTTTGCCAAGTTCAACTGAAACTCATTAAACTTATTTTTTTAAAGCAATCATCCATTACCTTTATTTTTGTTTAGAGTAAAAAATCTAAAAGATCACTTGATACATTCACATATTATGTTATCAAGCAAAAAGTTTGCACTTCCCTCATGACCATGTGAATTCACTCATCAAATCATTATATTTGGAAAAACAAGTGATAAATCATAAGAAGTTTTTTTCTTCTTTTAAAATTTACCCTTAAGAGATCTAAATCAATTATCATATAGAAGAAAGTATAATATTTACTGCCTACTCTATGATGGGCACCATGAATAATTTTAAATACATATTCTCATTAAATCCTAAGGACATCATTGTAATATATAAAGCCTATTTAATAATTGGGAATTGGAGAATGTAAGCCAATTTTCCAAAGTCGTAAATTAGTAAATGTCAGGGATACTTTTTTTTCAAATTTACATAACTGCCAAGATCATATTATTTTCTGGACTTCATATTATTACTAATGTGGCATGACTCATATAATACTGTGGACAAAAAGAGTTTCTGTAGAAAGTAACCTCACAGGGTGATTTGATCATAAACATAAATTCCTAACTGAGCAGGTCATGTTGTAGTCATATCCCAAGGTATAACTTCTTTAGTGAAAGGTTTTCTAAGTCCTATCCATTGTTCCTGAGTATCTATGTTAACACACATTTGAAATGCCAGAAATAATACCCCTGGAAGGCATGACCACCTTAAAGAGAGCATGCTATCTTGTTAAGTATCCTATAATCTGAGTCCCATCTTACTTTCTTCCACTTCCCTGTAATTTTCCTTGCCTTCTCTCCTTCGTTTCACATGCATAAAATAAACTGCAAAACTGTCATTCTCTCAAGCATTTTAGATCTTGCTTGATTACTCTTAACCATTATCATCAGTTTTGACTCAAATAAACTCTTTAAAAATTATTTTCAGGTTTGGATGTTTCTTATATTCACAATACCAAGCATAAAATGACTACGTAAGGCTATTTCCTGAGCTCCAAGACTCCAAGAGAGAGATGCTTAGTGGTGATATAGAGCCATGATGTGCTTTCTGATGAAGTGCCTTTCTCAGCTTGGACAAAAATGAGAAACTGACTCTTTTTATTAAATCTCATTTAAACATTTTCTTCTATGCCAAATAACCACAAAGAACACACACACACCAAGTAAGCACAGAAAAAGAAAGCATTTGAATAAAGCAGAATTCAATTTCTAAGAAAACAAAATGTCTATATAGAGATAATCAGTAAAACAGGTAGAAAGAATCCTGTTTTCCCACATTCTGTATTTGAAAATTTCCCTTTTCACTAAAATTTTGGTTTGACTCTTCAGATCAATGCTTGTGGTACTTCTCTGGTCATTTGGGGACATGCACAGAGAGGCAAAAAGTTTGAATTGGCTGACACACATGGCCCCGGCTAATGTTGAACAAATGATGCCCACCTTCTTGTTTCAGTTTCGTACTATAAACGACTGTGTTTCTAATGTTTATTTGGTGCTAGAGTTTTTCCATTTTTGTGCTTTTTCTTGATGATTTTACTATATTGCTGAATTGTTGTCTAGTGTTCCTAAGTGCAACGAGGCTCTTTTGCACCTTATGGAGAAAATACATTTGCTAGATAAGCTTCATTCAGGCATGAGTTATAGTGCAGTTGGTTTTAAGTTCAAAATCAATAAATTAATTATATGTTAAATATGGTGTCTTTAAAAGAAATACACATAAAACAAAGTTATGTGTTGATTTTTTGAAAAAAGTTTATTACCAGAAGCATCAAGGAACCTAATTATGTATCTCTCCTAGGAACAATGATTTGTCATTTACTCATACAGTTTTTGCAGTTACTTTACAGAACATAACTACTGGGAATAACAAAAATTGACTATAGCTGGCATTGTTCCAAACTTAGAGTAAGTAAATCTAGGTTTAAAGGTACTGATAAACACTAGAACTTTGGGATTATGCATCTTCCTTGTCCCAAAATAAGTACATTCTTTCAGTTATAACAGAGTCTTAGAATGAGAAAACACCACCCTACTGAAAAGGAAAGAAAAAGATCAGCAGAATATGAATGATGAAAATTTCAATCCAGATCAGTGACTAATGGTAGCAAAAACTTATTCACTAAGTCTCCTCTCCTTTATTTTCTTTTCATCCTCATGCTCCATCCTTTCTCTCCATCCTATAGCATCAGTATTCATTAGAACTTGTTATTGCTTTATAATGTTGCTTTTTTTCTTCATACTTTCTGTCTTACTGTATATGTTAGTCTTTATTATTTCACTCACAGGTTGTTGAAACAGTTTTTTGCTTTAAATATTTATAAAAATAATTCTTCATCCCATCTCAGGTTATTTTTTATTGTGGGTAAGAAACATAAAAATCTTAAACAAGATTTTTTTGAGGTCACATAAAAAATCTAATATATGCACATCTACATATTTGTAAAATGCTACCATTTGATACAAAACCTTAATGATTTATCACTGCATAGAGGATAATCCCCAAATTTGTTGAACAGGGTATCAAGTACAAAATAAATTATGTCCTTGATAATGATGAACCAGATTCTCCAAATGCTTGCTATGCTGTATGGAAACTCATGCTGTATCACTGTGGGATGCCAGGAAGCCACAACTATCTGGAATGGGGCCCTTTGCTCATACTAATAGAAACTAAATAAATGTCATTATGTTTTAATATAAAAGACTAGAAATACTTGGTCAAAATAAAAATTAGTTTAAATAATATGTCTATGAAATATTAATTAGACTGTCAAAATTGAAAATGTAGTTCTTCTCCACAATTTTCATAATTTATTTCATATCTCTCAGTCCCTGCCTCCTACAAATAAAAAACACATACTGCCATAAGATTTACATAAACCCGGGGCCAAATAACAACATAAGAGATGTATATTAAAAGTTTCATTCCTATAGGCAGTAATTAACATGTTTGCCCATTTTTCCCAGGGAGAGACAGTCATATCTCACATAAACTATTGCAATTTTTTTTTTCCATTTAATTTTTAAAGAAGCTCAGTTAAGATTATATTCATTTTAAAGATTTGGAAACTTGTGGTTAGATGTGTTTAGTGACTTAACTGGTAAGAGGCAACTCAGTTTGGTTGCTTCCACAGATCTTGATGTACCAAGCTTCTTTTCAAAAGTAGAGGGTAGCATGTTTAGAAGCCTAGTGGTATAATGGAAAACCACATGACCCCAAATAATCCCAGTGTCATGAAAAACATGTACTTGAAGCTGAAATTTTTCTTACTCTTTGCTTTAAGAAACAGGCATTATTTATATTATTAAAAATGTGACCTATATTGAATACTAAAACCTAGTTTTTGATAATACATAAACACAAACTGTGAGTAGAGCGTTTTGCATTTATATATGTTACAGACTTAGAAATTTCTATAACCCTTCATAAATCCCGGAATATTACTCAACTGGAAATATCAAGATAACTATTTCCTTTCCATGCTCAATACAATTTTCTCATTTAAAACATTAAGATTCTAATTTAAAAAAAAA
>NW_006436811.1:15238511-15244319 GCF_000325575.1 Pteropus alecto
TGAACAGGGTATCAAGTACAAAATAAATTATGTCCTTGGTGATGATGAACCAGATTCTCCAAATGCTTGCTATGCTGTATGGAAACTCATGCTGTATCACTGTGGGATGCCAGGAAGCCACAACTATCTGGAATGGGGCCCTTTGCTCATACTAATAGAAACTAAATAAATGTCATTATGTTTTAATATAAAAGACTAGAAATACTTGGTCAAAATAAAAATTAGTTTAAATAATATGTCTATGAAATATTAATTAGACTGTCAAAATTGAAAATGTAGTTCTTCTCCACAATTTTCATAATTTATTTCATATCTCTCAGTCCCTGCCTCCTACAAATAAAAAACACATACTGCCATAAGATTTACATAAACCCGGGGCCAAATAACAACATAAGAGATGTATATTTTAAAAGTTTTTCCTATAGGCAGTAATTAACATGTTTGCCCATTTTTCCCAGGGAGAGACAGTCATCTCTCACATAAACTATTGCAATTTTTTTTCCATTTAATTTTTAAAGAAGCTCAGTTAAGATTATATTCATTTTAAAGATTTGGAAACTTGTGGTTAGATGTGTTTAGTGACTTAACTGGTAAGAGGCAACTCAGTTTGGTTGCTTCCACAGATCTTGATGTACCAAGCTTCTTTTCAAAAGTAGAGGGTAGCATGTTTAGAAGCCTAGTGGTATAATGGAAAACCACATGACCCCAAATAATCCCAGTGTCATGAAAAACATGTACTTGAAGCTGAAATTTCTCTTACTCTTTGCTTTAAGAAACAGGCATTATTTATATTATTAAAAATGTGACCTATATTGAATACTAAAACCTAGTTTTTGATAATACATAAACACAAACTGTGAGTAGAGCGTTTTGCATTTATATATGTTACAGACTTAGAAATTTCTATAACCCTTCATAAATCCCGGAATATTACTCAACTGGAAATATCAAGATAACTATTTCCTTTCCATGCTCAATACAATTTTCTCATTTAAAACATTAAGATTCTAATTTAAAAAAAAAATAGGTATTTATTTTATGTAGTAAACAAACTTACACACAAAATCCTCTTTTAAAAATCAGGTATAATATTGTTATATTTTGCAAGGATGAATGTCTATCTTACTATTTGTAAACAAAGGCATAAAACTGAGAAACATTTCTAATTATATTATTAATTATCATTTGTACAATTTATAAACCGTAATTAAAAGTCAGAGAGAAAATCTTGAAAATTTGTACATGACTTTTAGTCTTATTTACACAAAATATTTTAAATGTCAATATTTTGTTTCAGAATTATTTTGAAATTCCTATTAACATGTTTTATATTTTATACCATTTACATTTTGCAGAAGAAATTGTTTTACATATTTTTGTACTTGTATTTAAGTCATCATTCTTCAAATATACATATTCAGTTGGTGTGATTTGGTAATCTATCACTATTTCCACTAACAATCTCATTTATCAAATACTCTGATCTCCATATCTATATATTTTTTCCTAAATTAAAATTTTCCTTATTAGATCTGTGCTCTATTCAACATGACAAGACTTTATAAGTTATTGTTCTCCACTTGACCAAATAGACCCAACTTCTATATCACATTTTACGATCTACTCTCAGAAATCACAGAGTAATTTATGCTTTCAGTGTAGGCAGTCACAAAGGTTCACTTAGATTCACAAGAAGACATAGATTCTTCTCCTTGATATAGGGTTAGTAAGATTCTTAAATTACACGTGGAATGGAGAATATAGCCATTTTTGGAAAATACATTGTGAGGCAGCTGTCCATCTAGTAAATGGGACCACTGAGATCAAGTATGACTAATAAAGGTGTCCAGATTTTTTTGTATAGTTCTTTGTTACACAGTGTATTTTATTCCTTTGCTCTCTAGTATTTTCATTTTTACATAGACTTGTGATTTTTAAACTTTCTTTATCCTAGTGACTTAAATTAGAAGTTATTTGAAAGTTAAACATGATTACTTAAAAAATTTCTGAGTATAACTCCCCATAATCCCCATTAGTGTTACATGTGATTTAATCGATTCTGTCTCCAACTTTTAAAGGTTTTGACATATTTAGTATAACCCATATTCCACTGAAGATTGTTTTCTTGAAATTAATTTATGTTCTTTTGACATATATAGCTACAATGTATACAAAAAGTATATGATTATTGATATTAAATATACATAAGTGTTTCATCTCACCAATCCTCTAAACTGATAAATTATTACTAAACTAGTTGCTAAATGTTGCCCAGCTAGTTAATAGCAAAACAAACAAACAAAAATATTAATTAAACACCTACTTAGTTATGGTGTCTGTGCTACATGCTGTGAACATAATGTACAAAATACCCTTCCTTTCCTTTCTTCCTCCCTCTTCTTCCTTCCTTCCTTCCTTCCTTTTCTTCTCCTTCTAACCCACTTCCTCCTCCTCCTTTCCTTCCTTCTCCTCCCCACTTCCCTTCCCCTTCCCTCCCCTTCCTTCTTCTCCTTCTTCTCCTTTTTCTCTCTCCCCCCTACTTCCTCCCTCCCTCCCTCCAAACTGTGCATCTACAAAAAAGTCTTCCATATCTAATTTCCAATTCAACCAGCTTCTAGCATTCTCTGTTCCCAGTTCTGAACGCTGTTGTTTTCATAATTTGAATTTATTCCTAAATTAAATTTCTAACTGCTGAAGCAGTTAGGGCAGATTTAATGCTGTCTTACCTAAAATTATAAAGTGCTGCCCTCTTCTTATCTGGCTAACTGTATTGAACACAAAAATTTTTGTAATTCTCATGAATAGATCTTGTTGGAAAATATATAATTAACATTTTTTGTGCTCCATGATTCATTCTCTCTCTCTCTCTCTCTCTCTCTCTCTCTCTCTCCCCCACCCCTTCCTTCCTTCCTTCCTTCCTTCCATTCTTCTTTCAGCGAGTACTTCTCTATTGCATACTATATGCCAGGTATTCTAGGGACTGAGGATACAGCAATTAATAATATACACAATATGCCCTGCTCTAACCAAATGGAGTATATACATCTTAATGGAGGGAGACATAAATTAGAATATATATACTGTATATATATATATATATATACACACACACACACACACACACACACACACACACACACACATATAGTGCTGCCATGGAATAAATGGAGTAATAGAAAACAGAACATAAACACGGGGAACACTAGAATGTGGGGGGCAATGTAAATTTTACCCTTTTGACACTTAAGTCTTATAGGAACAAATGCATGATGAATAGTTTTTGTATAGTATGGTGAAGGTATTTGTGGTTTGCTACACAAACATGCAAAGAACAGATTATGGTATTTATATGTTATTTAAATTTTCTTAGCCTCAGTGTATTATTTATCTGTAAAATAATACATCTCTTCAAATTTTTCATAATAAAATTCTACCACAAAAAATGTGTGTTAATTCTAAAATAAAAATTTTATTATTTAAGTTGTTCTTAAAATGCAAAATCTTAAGTATTAATGTTTTTGACACCAGCTTTTGTTGCAAGGTATCTTAAAATCATCAGCACTTTATGGTTTATAAAATGTTAGATATTTTATACAGTAGCAAAGAATATAATCCCAATACAACCTTTTCTACTGTGAGCTAGAGATGAAGTCATTCTAAACTTGCAATTGCATTAAATGCTAACATCTAAACTAATTTCCTAAATGTCAAACGGATTCTTTTCTAAAGGCTGTAGTAGACTATAGTACAAAAAAAAAGGTGTTTTTACTATCACTCATCTTTTGGAGATTTTCTTAGACTAGAAATAAATGAGCAAGCATAAATATAATTTACTATGAATATAATACAGGTGATAATTTATAGAAACCTTTGAATTTTTCCCTTCAAATTTAGCTATTGATTATATTCTCATTTATATGGTTTGTTGCTCTGTGAAATTGATGAGTTATTTATAATATATATTACATTTATAAAAATAAAACCTTAAAGAAAAATATTGAAATAAAATTAATTATATTTAAGAGGATATTTCTCAATCTATATATCCATGAGATAAATTGCTTATTAATATTTCCTTTGCAGATCATGATTGAAGAAGATAATAAAACTCCAATAACATATATCCTTCTGGTTCTGCTGGTGGAACAAAATATTTAGGACAAGTCTACTGTGACATATTAAATGTGCAGAACTAGTGCAATCTTAGATAAGCTAGTCAAGATTTATTTTGATAATTACATTATAGTAACCATCTATTTATTCTTAGTTGTCTTCATTGTGTTACACAAAATTGATTAAAGAGATGGATTAGTTCACTGCTTGCGAAGGGATAAATGATTGGAAACTTGAATGCTGAAAGAAAACAAATATTTGGACAAATGAAAGAATACAAAGAATTTAAAAAAGTTATGAACAAGATTATGTACAAGATCCATTTAGCTAATAATTCCATCCATGCTTTCTAATTTGCATTTATAAAAAATGAAATATGCAAAATAAATATAAAAAATACTTTATTTTTTTAATTTAAATTCCAAACCATATATTTTGTGGCAAAGCCTTTTGAAGAATCATAAATAATTGTTTCATGCTCTCTATATTTAAACTCTAAGGGAAATATGAAAATATATAATTTTTTTCCTCTCAGATATGAATTCTGTGGTTCAGATAAGGCATAGTTATAGCAATTATTAGCAAAGGCTTTTAGGGTTAGAAAGACCCAGGAAAATTCAATTTTTGGTAAACTCACTTCTCTGAAGCTTTGTTTTCTCATCTATACAAATGGGGATAATAATCATAACTATTTCAGAGTGCTATGGGAATAAATTGATGTTCACAATGCATAATATTTAATAATTACTTAAAATATTTTATATTATGTTATGATATTGTTACCAACACTGTTTGATTCAAAACAAATTTATAATAAACACAAAAATGCAATTTTTCTATAAGAGGCAGAGAAGATGACCAATAAATGTTGAGAGTTGAGCTGTGTATTAAAATATAGCCAACCAAGAAGTCAACTGGAAATGTCATTTTACTTTAAATACAGTGTTTGCAGTGATAATGATTATGTTTATTTGGCCTAGGAGTAAAACCAAAGATGGCTTTTGATCTAAAAAGAAATTAAACATTTTTGGAAGACAATTCTCTTCATCTGTTATGGTTCCTTGACCATTCTATATGTATTTGTATGTAGGAGGATAAAAAGTAGAGAAGGAAGTTTGAAAAGGAACAGAGAAAAGATGATTGTTATTATGCATCTTATGTATATTTAGAAAACATACTAGTTCAGGAAAGAATAGACTGATATATAGAGATATAAGTAGAATATACTCAATGACTTTTCATTTTGGGAAAATAAGTAGTTGAATTTTTTTTCCTTCTGTGTATGAAAAGGAGTTTTTCAACTTATCAAATTTACTACTGTCTTGAAAACAATGAAAATACATAAGTTCTATTTTTATACTTGTGAAGAAAATCTGGCCAAAGTTACTCTGGCATAAGCCCCTTTGACTGATAAGTTACAGCTCTACATGGGTTCTATGAAACAATGACAAAGGGGTAAAATAATGGAGGGGTAGTTTGTTCAGTTTATGAACCCAAGTAAATTGTAAATAGCAGTGCTTCTCATTCCTTTGTATTTATGAATCAACTAGAGACATTGGTAAAATGAAACATCTGGTTTGAGAAATGAAAATGTGCATTTCTCACGAGTCCCCAGGTGATACAGATACTGCATGTATTTGAACCAACATTTTGGTCAGTAAGAGCTTAAAAGATACCATCAAGAAGTAGAATCAG
>NW_006436811.1:15244380-15251697 GCF_000325575.1 Pteropus alecto
TTGCCATATTATGTTTTAATAATTTACATGGTTTTTTTTTAAGTTTTTATGTTTCTTGATTTAAAAATGCAAACAAACAAACAAATATGTAAGCTAAAGTTGGTAACCTCCTGGGTAATTCTTGTTAATGTTAATGATAAGTGAACCAACAAGTCACTAAGCACATAGCCAAGTGTATTTAAGAGTAAAAGATATGTGTAGTTGAATTAAATACATTTTGGAATAAGTAGAATATTATTTAATAAATAGAGATACTTGCTGCACTTTTAAAACATTCAAATACACATTTTCATTCTGTTTTAAGAAAATATATGGTGATTTTAAATCTTACTAATTGACAGAGTTTGGAATAGTCGATGATACAGCTGAGCTGAAATTTGAGGAAGGATCATAAAAATAATCGTTATGGCCCCAAAGAATCTAGAGTTAATCTATATAATGAATGCTTGATCATGGTTTCCAGACATTTCAATGCTAGGTCTTCTGCCAAATAGCCTATTGACAGTAGAACTATTTGCACATTATTTCCTCTTATTTTAGGAAGAGTAATTCTAGGCTCAAAGCGATTAAATCATTTGTCCAAGTTTCCAAAGCAATCAAGAACAAAGTCAGGATTCAAATTCAGGATGGCTAATTCCAAGTCCCTTATTCTTTTAGCAAATGTGCCTGAGTTATTGGAAAGACTACCAATTCACTAGTGCATTAAATTAGTCAATTGTAGCCTACAATCTGATTTCTATGAGAAATTTGGGGACAAAGTTTATGCTTGTTTTAGGTATCTTTCCTAAAGTTCTATCTTCTGACACAGCTCTTTATGACTCTTAATTATTGACCAGTTAGATAATGTACTTTATTTTTTACCAGTACATTTTATTTTATAGCACTTTTATTGCACCTTAAATCAAATCTTTATAAATTTAATATTGATAAGTAAATATTTGTTTTAAATTCTGCCCTCACAAGCAATGTACAATAATATATTTTTCTTGAATTTTTGGTCTTCTTATCTACTATCTATAATAGATCAGTATTGACAAAGATAACTCCTAATGTCAAACAAAGCAAACTTTAAAATAAATTAATTTTCTTTATGTTTTATAATGCAGTAGAACATTTTTGGGGTATTTAAAGAAAAGAATTATTTTCTAAGAATATTTTATCCCCCTTATGCAATATATATATTTCATGTATCTCAAAGTAACATAATATTTTGCCTTCTCCTTTTATATCACATTAACAGTAACTGAATCAGAAAGATGAATATTAAAATTTTACCTGTTTAGCAGTGTTAAAAGTGATGGATTTCACTTTCATCTCACATTGTAAAGAAACTTATGCAGTAAAAAAGAAATTATGCTGCAATACAACATAACTTTACTTTTTAAAAAAATTGTCAGAAGAAAATTTATTCAAAGATCTCATTCTCTGATGTGTAAAGGAAGAATGCAATAGTCATATCCCCACATATCTGTCTCAGAGAATTAAAGAGTCAATATTTAGTGTGCAGTCAGGAAAAGAGAAAAATAAAGTGTAGTCATCAGCAAAGTCAAACTCATTCAGAATTCATCTGTTTTTACATAACAGAGCCATGAAATTAGCATAGAATAAGAGATAAACATATTGACTTTCATTCATGAAAAATATTGCCTTCTAATATAGAATTTTTCTAAGTATAGGCTATCTTTAAATACCTGCTTTTCTCTAGCAGCATTAACTGTGCTAGAAGTGTTCCCTAATGTGGTCTAACTGACAGTCTGAATGTGATGCTGAGTGCCACATCACCCCTTATGCTAACCATTCCATTTCGACCACTGTCCCTGGACAGAGAACAATTGACAGTTTCAATTATGCCAGAGTCATAAGTGCATTGGCTGGTTACTTTTCAAATAATCATCATCACTTTTCCAATGATTCATGCCTATCATTTTATATGGAAAATCATCACTTACATGTGAGAGTAAGACAAGAAAGTGGTCAGTCTTTTTATAAAGCTAAAAATTGCTAGAGAAAGAATTAGACAAACTTCTTGCATCCAGGATAACAGGAATCATATGTCATCATCTTTTGTTTGAGGTACCCACATACAATTATATTTGAATATAAAAGCACATTTTAAGAAAAGTGCACTTTTTTATTGTATTCATCCTATTTGTATATCTATTTATGAATAAAAAAGTAATTTTTAAGAAGACAGCTTTTTGAAAGGTGGGTATATCTTTAATTTTAGATTTACAAATTTAGAAATATAAAAATGTTTTTAAAATTTCTACATTATTGGATGTATATAAATTAAGTCAATATTTAAAATTTAAAGAGAGCTTGAAAGACTTATGAGAAAGATTTTTAAATAGTCATCATATTCTCTTTATAATTCAGTCTTTTTATCCTGTTATATTGGCGATCATTAAACAATTTTTTTTTCTATTAAACATTATTGGTTTTCTTAGTTACTGCTGAGAGATAGTAGGGGAAACCTCAATTTTGTATATGGGGTGGGGGGTGGATCATTTGTTTATATCATATGATGAATTCTTCTTTATAAAACACAAGTAACGTACATCCAGCTGAAGGAACATACATCAGAGTCTAAATTTAGAGTGCCATCTAGTGATCAATAAGAGTTCCATCAGTTATAAAATCCAAGAAATATTAATGTTTGTAAAATGTTTTAACTTCAGCATAGATTTCTTTGTTAACATGGACAATATGACAGAATATTCAATATGAATCTAATTTAATAAACATAATAATTTAATAAACTTCATTGAAATTGTAAGATGTTTCAAACTTGATAAAGATTTAAAACTCGTGATATGTCTGTTATTAACAGAGAAAATAGTTTCATGTAGATTAACAACCAAATAGGACACATCGGTGTTTGCATTAAAATATTTATAGTTAACACTAACCATATTTAGGGCCTCTTTGGTGCAAAAAGGGATTCTCAACAAATGTTTGTTGATAAATTAAATTAGAGAAAAACAAAGAATACATGTTTCAAAATAACAATATAAAACAGTAACAATTGTTTTAAAAATAAAACAATCAGCTTTGAGTATTTTCTTCTATTACTGAGTGATTAAGGAATTTTTTTTTTCCTAGAGTATTAAACTGTACATATATCTTTGAAATTAAATAACTCATGAAAAGGAAAGCAAGGAACACAAATAAAGAAGGTTGGCAAAGTAAAGGAAAGGCAGAAAGGTGAAATGAGAATTAAAGAAAGATCAAGGAAGAGAGATCAGAAAAAGGTAGAGAAAGGTAGATAGCTTACTGATGATCTGCTATGTGCCAAATTTTGTAACAGATACTATAACACCTATGACTCTATTTCTTTCCATACCACAAAGCTAATTTTAGTAGGAGGGCAACTGACACTTAGGTTAAGTAACCTGCTCATCTGTTTCAAAATTCTAGTTTTTTATTTAATTTTATTATTTTTTGTAAATAAAACTCATCATCAAAATCTATACCATAAGTGTTTTTACAAAGTGGTTGTACCGATATTTTGCAAATTTTATCTATTTAGAGTTTAAGATTAGATTCCAGAATATATACATTCAGATCTTGAGTTTCTTATTTATGTTTTATGAGATTTTGACAATTTACTAAAGCATTTGGGGGCGGGGCATGAATGACAATTTTCAACCATATGCCACTTCAGAGTTAGTTTATTATATTTAATTAGTATTTAAGTCCATTCACTGTTGTCTGGCTGACCTTACATTGTTTAATTATGATATCTATCTATTAACGAAATTATCCTTTTGCTTTAGATAAAAATCAATGAACAAACCATAGAAACAAAAAAACATATGAACCATCCAATAAAGAGTCAGGACTAATTCTTCTTTAAGCTACAGGATACTTCAGTAATCAGTGTCCTCCCTTTAAAATTACTCAGGTTATAATTTGGTGAAAAAATAGCAGGTTTCAGAGAACTTCTATAGATCTCAGAGACCCTGTGGCTCTGGAATCCCACCTGACTTAGTAGCTGTGTCCTAAATCAATATTCTGCCACAATCACTGATTTTAATGTTCTCCAACTATACTTATTCATGGATTCTGTCCAATGCAAAGAGGCATGTTTTCTTAATCAAATTAACATTTAAAAAATAAATAGCATGGCATTTCCGTTTTGTCCTAAATGAAAGGATAAGCTTCCCTTATTTTTCAAGATTTCCTTTATCTGACCAAGTTTCTGGAAGAATAATATTGTTGATGTTTTCGGGGCAATTTCTTGAAGGGTACTGATATGAGATCTATTATATGCCAGAAAAATGGCTTCAACTTCTATAAAGCCAAATAGCATTGTTCTAATTTAGTATCAACCTCAGTGTGATGATATTTCTGTGGAGATTTGCCAATAACCTGCTGTCATCATAGGAAGTGACTTTGGCTCATGCATTTAGTCAGTGAGCAATGTCACGGGGGACATTACAAAATGAGCAAGGCAGTTTCTGCCTTCAAGGATATGGAGAATTTTCTAAAGAGTATCACTTTGTTCATTTCACCTTGAGAAAAGGAAAAAGGAAGGTCATACCAAATATGTTTTGTCTTAGAATGCACTGTTTTCAGTAAATGAATTAGGGATAACTTTCTACTTGTCAGTAAAAGCTGGCCTTGAGCAAATTTTGTTCTTTAGTAATAGTTGGTATTTGTTGTTTTTCAGTTTTCATTTTTAACTCTCCTTTTGGAGAATCACTTCCCAATTTGTGTAACCTTGAAAGAGATGTAAGTCTCAGGGTCTATCTTACAGTGCAGAATCCTAGGCGAGTTCCTAGAAGGTTCCTCTGTTGGATTAACTTTTTCTAACCACTTTTTCCACTCCCAGTGTATAATTAATGCTTAGTCAATCAGATGCCTTAGCTAAGGATCTTAAATTTACACAACATTTAACCATTGACAGAAAAAGAATTACTTAGAGTTAATTCTTCTCAAAGAAGAAACTCTGAGCAAGCTTTCTCTCTCAACTGAGTTAATACAACTCCTTGCTAATCGTACAGAGCTAACTTAAGGCCTGACATGTAAGAATGATGCTTTGTACTTCACATTTGATTAGAAAATATCTCACTAGAACCCATGGAACCTCATTTGGAATAATCTATGGAGTTCTGGAAGCAGGCAATACACCTTCTAAGTTAACAAAATGGATATTAGCATGAAAGCCATATTCAGAGAGGTTGTGTTAAGAACAATCTGCCAAATAAATATGTCTTACTCTCAGACTCCAGGGACATGGTATGATTATATTCTCTGGCAACTTTGGAGTTAAATGGGGCCTTGTGACTAAATAAGACTGAGTGTGAGCAGAAGAGATAAGTGCCATTTCTGGGCCACTGTATTTCATTGCTAACATAAGATCCTCCAGGACATTCTATGCGTCTCACATAGTAACCAGCAAAGCCAAAATGGTAGCTGTTCTCTCAGTAAAGGTCACTTGGGGACTATGCTGAGCAGTGATACTTGACACTTTTTGAAGCATGTGTTAACTGGGTAAGAAGCAAACTTCTATTGTTTTGTCTATTGAGATTTGGGGATTGGTATTACAATATAAGACATCATAATATAACACAGCATATCCTGACACATACAATCAGCTAGCTATCTTCACTATTAACATATATCAGGGACTCAGCTGAGATGGAGAGATAAAGCTGACCTGTCAGCTGTCAATAAAACAACAAACCAAAATGAGAGTAACAGTCAGGTCTTTAGGCATTTACCATGATTGTTTAAACAAGAGATTAAACCAGAGAAAGCACCGATGCCCCCTGTTCCAGTTTCCCCTGTCAAAGGTCAGTTGGCAGCTCAGTTATGTGGGTGGTATCACTCCCAATAGAGCTTTGAACAAAAGGCTCCTACAGTTTTATGAACCCAGGGGCCAGAGGCAAGACAGTGGAAATGGCTAGGAATAAAAAAAGTACTGAGTACTGAGTTGGAATGGAGAAAAGTGTCCTTAAGTTTTTCCTCTTCTTTCTCCTGTTAGAAGTTCTTAGCAGAGGTGTCTGAGGAAGACCTTGGTCAGTCTCAAGATACAGAGGCCTCCGATTGAGGCAGTTGGATTGGGAATACAGATGTCCATAAGTGCATAGAAGACTAGGGGGTCTGAGACCTTGACTGAAACTCCTTTCAGAGACTGCAGCGCACTGGTATGCACCAAGCCTAATATAGGGAAGGTGCCAAGTAAAGACTTTGTCTAGTCAGGCCTGGAAAATCACAGGCAGAATTTTTGGAGCAAAACTCCTCAACACACACTCACAAGATCAAGAATGCATCTGCTTTTCTGCTTTGATACTAGAAGTAGAAAATTGGTGGTTATTATTACATTTTTAATGGCCAGAAGGTTTTTCTTCTTTCTTTCTTTTTTTTCTTTTTCTTGTTTTTTTTTTTTTTTTAAACAATCAGTGTTTTGATTCATTAGTGATCTGTACATTTAGGCACAAGTTACCTATTTGATAAATGTTAAACACAGTTCTCCTTTGTGTATTATAGGACAGCACAAAATTAATCTTCTAGGGCTGTTGATTCCCATGGGATGTTTATGTCTACTTCTCAAAACCAGAAGTTTTCATTTTTTCTTTTTTTTTTTTTTTTTAAACAATCAACCTATTTCATTTATCTGTTATCTATGGCTATATAACAAACTACCCTGAAACTTAGTGGCTTAAACAGCCATTTTAATTTGCTCACAATTTGAGAGTAAAGAATTTGGAAAAGGCTAAGGTGCGTAGTATATCTTTGGTCCTGTTGATATTAGCTGGAGTAGCTATGCCTGGAGGATGTCCTTTAAAGATGGCTTCTCCATTCACATATCCTGCTGCTTCAGTGTTCATTAGTTAGTCTGTCTCTGTCTCTGTCTCCTTCTCTCTTCCCAACCCCCACCACTCCTCCATCACACACACATTCTATCTCATAGTTATGGTGTCTTATCTTCCAGGACCTTTCCATGTGACTAGGATTTCTAAGTTTTCTCACAATTTGGTGGTTCCAAAGTAGTTACATTTTTTTTTTTTTATGGTTTCTGGTTTCCAAGAGACAGGAAATTAGCACAGAATTATTTCTGCCTTTTTTTCCCCTTTGTCATCAATGCAATTACAAAGTGCACTCAGTTTTAAGTGGGTAGAGAATTAAACCCTACCTCTTTCTGGGAAAGTGACAAATCATATTATAGCAGCACAGATGGAGTGTTACGGTCATCTTTGGAAACAAATCTGCCATATATTCCATGTTAGTAAGTTAAGGAAGAATGGAATACTAAGTAGTTCAAAGAACATCTGCAGAAAGGTATTTATATGTCCTAGGACTAAAAAAATA
>NW_006436811.1:15251721-15355805 GCF_000325575.1 Pteropus alecto
TTATATATATAAACTGTAATGCAACATAGGCATATATAATACATCATCTAAGAAGACAGTATGAAACGTTTATTTCTAAGGGAGGTTTTATATTAGTTTTCTATTGCGGTTATAACAAATCCTCACAAATTTAGTGGTTTATAACATCTTATATTTTTTATTTCACAGATCTTTAGGTCAGGGTCCAGGTGGGTTTAGCTGGTTTTTCTGGTCCAGGTCTTACAATATCAAAATCAAGGTTACCACAGTTCTGGGTTTCCCACTAGAGACTGGGGAAGAATCCATTTCCAAGGTCATTCAGGGTGTTGGCCAAATTCAATTTTTTATAGTTGTAGGACTAAAATCCCTGTTTCTTTGATGGTTCCTAGTTGGAGCCTTTTTTTTTTTTTTTTCCCTCATCAAGGCTATACTCATTCCTATGCTTTCCAGGTCTCTACTCCAGCAACATAGAGTTGAGCCATTTTATGCTTCCAATCCTCTGATTTATTTTTGTGCTACATCTCTCTAGTTCCAGGTAGAGATATGCTTAACTTTTAGGGGCTCATGTGATTATAGTGCACCCACTCAGATAATACAGAATAATTCTAATATTTTAAGGTCTGAAAAACTTAATTACATTTGCAAAGCCCCTTTTGCCATGTAATACAATATATTCTTAATGTTGCAGAGATTAGGATATAGTCATATTCAGGGGAATATTTTCTCTACCACAGAAATAACAAAAAGCTTTTGATCTGTATCTTAGATGAATAGGATGAATTTCAGTGTTATAGTAGTTGAAGATAAGGCAGAATATGGACTGTATTGATGTTACGGGGACTGAATAATATCTTCTTTGTGTTTTTAATAAGTAAATTTGCTGCAGATGTGGAAGAATCTTTAGATAGAGGGAAGTAGTTTGAGACAAATATAAGAAAGAGATGATAATAGTCTATATTGTGACTTACTCATATCATTGAGAATAAAAAGAAAATAATTTCAAGGGGATAGTAATAAAAGTATTTGATAATTGACTTTTTCTTAATTATAAAATGGTCTTTATTGATTTTTTAAAATCTTTGTAAGTTTATCTGGAAAGATGGGTGTGGCACTTTTGTTTTCAAAATTTGATAGGCCGTGGGAAAATAATACATTTGATTGGAATTACAATGAATTTGAGAGTAATTAGGTTATTTGTAAAGAGATAAATTCTAGGTAACCAGATATACTAATAGATCAAGAGTTCGAGAGAGAAAATATGTAGATGTACTTGTAATTTAAATAATAATAATCATGTTGATATTTAGAGAACCCACGTCTTCTTTAAATCTACAAGAAACCTTAGAAATCATTCTTCCACTTTGTCTTAGTCCATTCAGACTGCTATAAGAAAATACCATAATACAAGCAACAAAATAAAACTGGACCACCTTCTTATACCATATACAAGAATAAACTTGAAAGGAATTAAAGACAAATTTAAGATATGAAACCATAAAACTCCTAGAAGAAAACATAGGCAGTGAACCCTCTGACATTGCTCTTAGTAATCTTTTTTCTGACATATCTCTTCGGGCAAGGGAAACAAAAGAAAAAATGAACGAATGAGACCACGTCAAACTAAAAAGGTTTGCACAGCAACAGAAACCATCAACAAAAAGAAAAGACAACTTACTGATTGGGAAAAGTTATTTGCCGATGATATATCTGAAAGGAAGTTAATATCCAAAATATATAAATAACTCATACAACTCAACAACAACAACAATGACAAAACAAACAATCCAATTAAAAAGTGGGCAGAACACTTGAATAGGTATTTCTCCAAAGAGGACCTATAGATGGCCAGTAGACATATGAAAAGATGTTCAACATCACTAATCATCAAAGAAATGCAAATTAAAACCACAGTGAGATATCACCTCACATCTGTTAGAATGGTTATCATTAATAAATCAAAAAACAACAAGTAACCTAAGTTCCCATCAATAAAAAATTGGATAAATAAGTTATAGTACATTTATACAATGGGATATTACTCAGCTATAAAAAAAAAAAAAAAAAAAGAAGTCTTATCATTTGCAATGACATGAATGGAACTAGAAGATATTATGCTAAGTGAAATAAGTTGAATAAATACCATATGATTTCTCTTACATGTGAAAGATAAAGAATGAAATAGACAAAATGAAAACAGACTCATAGATACAGAGAACAAACTGGTGATTGCTAGATGGGGGAGGGGGTTGGAGGACTAGGTGAAAAGGGTGAAGGAATTAAGAAGTAAAAAATGATAGTTACAAAATAGTCACAGGAATGTGAAAAACAGCATAGGGAATATAGTCAGTAGTATTATAATGGCTATGTATAGTGCCAGGTGGGTACTAAAGTAATCGGGAGGATCACTTCATAAATTATATAAATGCCTAACCACTTCGCTGTATACCTGAAACTAATATAAAATAATAACAATAATAAAAAGAAAAAAGCATCATATATTGGATAGCTTATGAACAAAAAAAAAATATTTCTCACAGTTCTGGAGGCTGGGAAGTTCAAGATAAGGGTGCCGAGATGGTCAGGTGAGGGTCCAATTAGTGGTACATAGCCAGTACCTTTTCACTGTGCCTTCACATGGTGAAAGAGGCAAGGGAGCTTTGTGGGATCTTTAAAAAAACAAAACAAAACAAAACACTAATCCTAATCATTTTTAAAAACACTAAACCTAATCATTTCCCAAAGGCCCCACCTACTAATAGCATTACCTTTAGGGGATAAGATTTCAACTGAGGAATTGTGAGGAGCCACAAGCATTCAGACCATAGCACACTTTTCCTCTTAAAATCCCTTAGTGTCATATTATACACTTTCTCTTACTATAATAATTAAAATTTTTGTTCATTTTGGCAGTGAAAGTAAATTGTAGTATAAAAAAGAAAAAACAAACAAACATGAATCTACTTGTTATGTAAATGAATGCATGTACACAGGCACAAAAAGCAGTCATACATGTAAGATATCTAATTATTATTTTCTGTGCTTAAAAGCTAGAATTTCATTTAATTCATAGAACATTTGAGCTGGGGAAAGGAAAACCTTAAATATTACATCATCTGAGCCTGTCTTTTTATTGCAAGGTCATAGAATGAAAGTGATTTAAACTAGAGTCAATTCATCATTCAAGTTCAGTTTCCTTTTCACTGTACACTTTGTTCCATCTATCTAGAAAACTCAGAAAGAATATAAAAAAACACGTTTCTAAAAACTCAAGATTATTTTAAGCGATGTCTTCTTTCACTCTCATATATGCCAGAAGCTCGTTATTCAATTATCGATCCCCAACATATTAGGAGCTTTGCTAATAGCTATTTCCAGCATTGAATCATCCAACAGAAGAAAGTTTCTCTTTTTAGGGTAAGAAGAGCCTAGAATAAATTTGGAAACTAAAATGCATTTGTTGAAAGTGACAATTATTTGTTTAATAATTTTATTATAGACAAATGTATCCATGTTAAATTTAGAGGGATAGGATTAGTAGGAAAAAAAGTCTGTATTTTCTATCTATTTCTATAATGGAAATTATCAATACAAAATCCTGAAAAAAATAGTAAATAAAAGCAAATGATGAACAAGCTTAGGCTCCAATCATTCAAGAGTATTATACTTAAAACAAGTCTGATATAAGTCCGTAAAACTTTAACATTCCTCTATGATACATTTTGAAGTTCCCTTAATGTTAGATGAGCTCTGTTTGCATCAATGATTCATTATTCACTCATTTATTAGTTTATTTAGCACATATTATTGAGTTATGTAATAACTCAATGTGCCTTCTATATGCCTGACACTTTTATAGGCTGTTTTAGCTGTTAGATAAAATAACTGAACACTCTCCCATTGAGGACTGTTTCTAAGGTTAGAAATCCAAATCTATGGTCTTCATAAACTAAGTTAGAGCTATGTAAATCTGCAAATAAAACATATTTTTAGTCAATTTACTTAATTTTTTTCCAAAGGAGTACTTCATCTGGTATAGACAAAGAGTAAAGTGAGTGTGATTTACAAGGCAATATAGAGTTGAGGGAACCCAGAGTGGAATAATTAAAAATAAAGACACTGGGGCTAATTTGCTTGGGTTCAAATTCCAGGTTTGCCTTTCACTACTTATGTGACTTTGGCCAAGTTATCTACTTCTTCATATTGAGTTGCTAATATGAAGATTTAGATAATTATATTGGCTTAATCGATATAAAGGCACATAGAGAAGAATCTGACAGGTTAGATGTCATTCCTAACATAAAACGCTTCAGGCAAAATGAACTGCAACTACAGTTACAATTTGAACAGGGCCAGAGATGATGCTGGGCACGAAGAGGCCAGATGATTTAGTATGTACTGAAAAAATAATCTGACTATTGAACATAGGCAATGAGAGCCACGCTTTATAGCATTTCATAGAACTGAATGTTTATCTATTATACTTATTCTTGTGTGGAAACTGTTTTTTGGAGGGGTGCACGTTTTAGGAAGAAAAACTAGTCAAGAGACTTTTGTAATTACCTAAAATAAAATTCATGAGAGCTTGAATTAAAACAAATATGTATGTGTGTGTGTGTGTGTGTGTGTGTGTATGCACGTGTGCATGTATGTGTGTGTGAGTGTGTAAAAATAACAATATATATATTCAGAAAAAATATATATATTCAGAAAAAAAAACTGACTGACTTTGAGCTAGGGAACATACCAAAAAATGTATACCTATAGTCATTGAATATACCCTATTATGTATGGATTATCATTATTTCTTATTATAAAGAAAATGCAGCTTGCAGACTATTACTCAGAGTTCTCCTAAGAAATACAACCAATAGGAGATTATCTATCTATCTATCTATCTATCTATCTATCTATCTATCTATCTATCTATTTATCTATCATCTATCTTCTTTCTACCTATCTTGCTATCTAGCTATCTTGCTATCAAGCTATCAATCAAGAGATTTTAAATAAATGGCTCACATGATTATGGAGGCTGACAAGTCCCAAGATCTTCAATCAAGAGGCTTAGAGATCCAGGAGAGCCAGTAGTATAGTTCCAGTGGGAAAGCCAAAAGGCTTGAAATTCAGAAAGAGCCAATGTTTTAGTCCAAGTTCAAATGCAAAAAAAACAACAAAACAACAACAACAACAATTCAGCTCAAAGTCAGTTATGTAGTCAGACAGAAGAAATTATCTCTTAATCGACATTTTTTTTTGTTGTATTCAGGCCTTCTGCTGATTGAATGAACCCCATCCACATCAGGTAGGTCAATCTGCTTTACTCAGTCTACCAATTCAAATGTTAATCTCACCTACAAATATCCTCAGAGAAACACCCAGAGCAATGCTTTAATAAATATTTGGGCATTTTTTGACCCAATAAAATTAACCATCACAGAAATATTTAGGAGTTTGTCTAATATCATACTGTTTCTAAGTGGTAGAGCTCAATTTTATAGTCCAGTTTATTTAATGTAATACTTAGCATTTTCTGTTCTTATAATTATCAATTTCTATGAAATATAAATAGTAGACATCTATTTAATTAATTTATTTAAGTACTGATAAGAATAAAAATATAGTCAAAGATATATATGACTCTCCAGTCAATGGTAGCAAGAGTAGGGGAGGAAGAACAGATTGAGTTAGTAAAACACTGTAAGAGATGACTGATTCTCTTTGGCATTGGTAATCTTAGCTACCTGTTGGATGTCCAAGAGAGGAGGACAAGAATGTAGCTGAATAGATATCTGTGAAGCCCCAGGAAAGGTGAGAGCATTATTAGAAATTATGAGTTTAACATAATGTTTTTACAGAGTAAAAACAAAAACAACATGACAAGAAATAGTCAAAGAGGCATCAGGATAATCAGGGTAAATAAAGGGAGTATAGGCTTTTAAGGAACTAGAGCTCAGCATTGATGGGACTGTAGAGTGATTCAATCATACAAGGATAGAAATGCTTTTCATTAAATGTGCTACCTAAGAGCCTTTTAAATTCCTTAGAATATTTTGAGTTCAGTCATGGAAGAAAAAAACAAATTGTTGGATTTTATGTCAGTAGCAAATGTGATCCAGAAAACTGGACTCAGGAAATATAGGATACATTTTCTGCAATTTAAATGAGAAATGAAAAAGAAAGATAGTTTGAGGGTCAGTAGCATAAATAGAGAAATTTATGTTCTATACTGTGTTGTTATTGAAATGGATATTAATTGAGAGAGGAGGAGTATCTAATAGAGATAAAAATTTTTCATGGAGCAATGTCCATGAGGAGACAGATAGTAAAATTATTAAAAACACACATATTCTGGAATAGGCTAATTGACCAAGGAGGCAAGATCTGAAAGGAGATAAATTAATAACTTCTGAATCTACTGTCTTCCATGTATAAAATAATTATCATTTCATAGATAAAATTAAATTCCCATTGGGCTGTAAATAAATCTTCAGATTCTCACTGTCCTCTTTATGGTGATATTGAATGTTTTGCCCAGAGCCTTCCTTGTATTAGGTAGTTAGATAGCCATGAGCAATGAGAGCAAAGCCCTGCTCTTAACCACAGAAATGACAACACTAAAGGCCCAACCCACGAGGCTACTGCTTGGCCCTCCCAGAAAAAAGCTAATTTTCAACTAACAATACCCTTACATCCTGGAGTACAAGAAAATAAATGACCAGAGCATACCAGCCAGTTTAGGTCAGCTACAAACACTTGCACAGTAAGGAGTACTCTGACCTTTTCAACTCAGCCTTATCATACTATCATTATGTCATATATATGCCCGGAAATACATGCATCTAATTGTAAGACTAAATTCTGGGAAAGTTCATGCACAGTTGACAATAGGTTATATAACAGTCAACTGTCAATCAAAATGACCTCACACACCAATCAGCTAGCACCACTCTTGTAACCTCCCATTATGGCCCAGATGTAAGACAGACCTCTTCTACAAAGCTACAGCCCTCTCTAGTGTAGCCCAGTTTCTCTCTTGAAAGGTACTTCAATAAATCTTACTTTCCCTAATCTTTGCTGATCTGTAATTGTTTACTGCATTGGCAAAAAGGACCAACCAACCCCCTGCCTCCCCAACCCCTTGAGTACGGCTGGGGCAATGAGGGACTTAGATAGCCCCCAATGGTGACATTTGTACATTTTAATTGTATTTGACATTTGAGAAAATATTACCCTAACCTTTATGAACAGAGATTGCCAAGGTGGAATTGTTTACATCAGGGAAACTAAAATGTAGTCAAGAGGCCATGAAAAAATTTGTCTTACACATGTTCTACCCAGCATGTGTCTTCATTAACTTCTGAACTTCTCAGCCATGCCTGGACCTTATCTCTTCCTCATCATGACAACCAGATCATCTACATTCTTGACTTTGAAGGGAGACAACTCATTTTGCTAACCAGCATCCTTTGTTTTCATGTTAAACTCAACTAATCTCAATTAATCTAACCAGAATCCTTTATTTACATAAAGAGGGCCAGATAGAAAACTCTGCCTTTGTTCTCTTCAAACTGCTACCTGAATCCATGTTTCCCAGTTACAATCTCTGACACTCATATAAATGCTTTTAATTTCTCTTTTAGCTTAAGCCTATTTCTTGGTTTGTACTTTCTAGGTAATTTAAAAGAATATAGCTTCTATATAAATATAGTTTGCTCATTTTAATTATATGTATTATCTGAAGTTTTCCTGCTTTATCTCTCCATAATAAAATAAAATAGGACATTACTCAATGCTCTAAATAAAATGTAAAATGATCTTAGGCAGTCTAAAGATGATCGAGATAGGCATTGAATGCGTTCTCACTGAAAGTATTTTTGAAACGGTTTCTAGTACATAGAATGGCTAAGTATTCTTTCTCTCTCTCTCAATTTAAAAACAAAACAAAACAAAACAAAGAACAACAACAATTAAAAAAAAAAAAAAAAACAACCCCAAGAGACAAACAATATGACAAGCCTGGAAAGTCCTAGGAATCAGTCCTACAACAATTCTCTGTCAACATCACTTCATTTAAGGTATTGCTGCTATCTGTCTAACAGATACATCCTGTTTTCTTAGAGATTTTACAAAAGAGATTTTGTTGGAGATTTAAAAGGTAAAGGAGAAGCCATTTTGAAGCTCATGTATATTGTACCTTATCCACTGACTTACTTCTTTGGCCTAAGGCACTGGCTGGGACTATAATCTTTTTACTTTCCTCTGAATACTCTCTTAGCATCTCAGACTCTTGATTCAGTGAGTGTGCATATTAGCATGAAAAAGGATCCAGTTTCTGCAAGATCTCCCCTCCATTAAGGTAAGAGGCAACAAGGATGGATACATCTTCATAGGAGTCTAATTCATGCTTGTGGGGCCCAGCTTGATCTTGTGTTTTCTCTCCCACTTTACATTTAGCTTCCTTTCTTGACTTGTATGCCCTGTTCACTTTTACTTCCAGTATCAGACTTAATTTGAAGAGCCTTAGGGAAACTACTTAACTAGCTCCCCAAATTGCTTAAAGTCAAATTTCTGTAACCCAAAATGAGTGAATGAATAGATAAATGAATAAATAAAAGGTGTGTGTGTGTGTGTGTGTGTGTATTACGATATATATTATGCTAATAGGTCTGATTCCCTAAACCTTGATTGACACATCTAGTTTTTATCTTTAGCATGAACTGTCCTCTGTAATCTATACAGATATACCTGCCTACTCCAATAAACCTTTTGCATTTATCATATTTAAAAAAAATCTAAATTTCACTCCAAAACTACCATTTTATATAGGTGCTCTTATTAATAAATGGAAATGACAACCTCTTTAGTTGCTCGGTTTGAAGACATCTTTGTTTTTCCTCTTTTTTCTTACATTCACCATCCACCTATGACTTTTCTAACAAAATTTTAAGCTCATCCACTTGTTTATTTTGCTGTATTTACTTATGAAATAATATATTGATCAATGTGTTTGACAATATTTCTGGACAAAGTGAGCTTGCAAATTTACAATTACGTTTTTAAAACCGTAAGATATAATATTTAGCTTCAACGGCATAAAATCTAGTTGTTGAGGAAAAATCCAAACAATAACAAGAGGAACATTCATTAGTCTTTGCATTAATTATGAGCAAATTTATGATCAGATTATGAGCAAATTTAAAGGTAAAAGAGAAGGAGGAAGAAGAGAAGGAGGAAGGGAAAGAAGAAAATGGAGAAGAAAAGGAGAAGACAAAGCCATTGAGGACAAAAAAGGGCACTGTAATTAATCTTACTGACAGTAACTATTAGGCAGTTAGGTAGCCATGAGTGACAGGAGTGAAGGCCCAGATCTGTAACCACAGGAATGACAAGAATGATGGCCCACCTCAAAGGCCACCCCTAGGACCTCCCAGAAAGAACCCGTTTTTTCGATTAACAATACCCCTAAATTCTGGAGCACAAGGAAATAAATGACCACAACACAGCAACCAGTTTAGACCAGGCGCAAAGACTTGTGCGGTAAGGAGTACTCTTTTCATCTCAACCTCATTATACTATCATTACAATATCATACATATGCCTGAAATTCATGAATCTAATTATAACAGATTGAATTTGGGGTAAGGATATGTGCAGCTGACAATAGGTTATATAACAGCCAACCGTCAATCAAAATGACCTCATATGCCAATCAACTAGCACCACCCTTGTAACTTCCCATCATGGCCCAGATGTCAGACAGACCTCCTGCCTCTAAGAGGCTACAGCCCTCTCTGGGGTAGCCCATTTCTCTCTTGAAAGTACATCAATCAATTTTACTTTTCCTAAACTTTGCTGATCTGTAATTCTTCACTGAGTCTGCAGAAAGGACCAAGGCACCCTGGTGCCACCAGGGCAACAATGGTTTTAGATCTCCCCCAAAAGTAACATAGCCACACAACATGATCTGATTATAAATTCCTAACTGGGCAGGTCTTGGTGGGTAGTCATTCCCCAGGCATATAACTTTTAGTAAAAATTTCATCTTTGCCTTAAAGTCCCGTCTATTGTTTCTGTGCACCTAGGTTAAAACATGTTTAAAATGTCTCTTTTTCAGACCACTAGGAGGAATAACTACCATAAAGAGAGCACATAATTTTGTTGATCGTCTTATAATCCAATCTCCACCTTGCTTTTTCCGACCTTCATGTAATCTTCCTTACTTTCCATTCTTAATTTCAAAAGCTTAAAATCAGCTGAAACTGTCATTCCAGGAAGCATTTTCTCAGTCTGTTGAGATCTTTCTTCCGGGTGTACCTTTTGTTGGGCTGGAATAAACTCTAATAAACTTTTATAAAAATTTTGTACAGGGTTGGACATTCTTACATTGACACTGCTGACACACTGACATGTAGCTGAATAGAAAGGGGTTAGAGTTTCAGAGGAGTATCTTGTGGATTTTGAGCTAAACCTTGAAGAATAAATACGGTTTCAATGAGAAGGAAGACAGAGAAAGAATATGTCAATCTGAGACCTCAGGACAAAAATTCAAGAATAGTTAGGACTGCCAAATGTTATGGACAGTGTGCAAGATTAAATGATGAAGTTAACGTAACAGTTAATACAATCACAATGCTAACAAGTACTTCAATTAAAGCTGACCTTTACTTATCACTCTATATACAATTATTATTATTTTAGAATCAATAGATATTAAAAGTCATTTCATTCTTTATTTTAAATAAACTTCTATCAATGAGTATATTTTATTTGTTTTTAATTTTAAAAGCACTTCTTTTCAGTGTACTATGGGGTATATTAATACTCTTAAGATAATGCTTATTTTGGTCATTTCAGATAAAGTCAGCATGAATATTTGTTTTTGATATATGTTAGATGTTGAGGAATTGGATATTCAAACAAAATAGAAAATATTTTGAAGTTTATGAATGAATGTCCTAGGCCTTTACAATCATACAAGAATGGATTAAACTGAAAAATTGGCTGATAAAAAGTATTTATATGTAAAGTTAATTTTCAGAATATTCACTGAAGAATTATTTTTAAAAATCATAATAAAAATTCAGAAATGTATACCTTTATATACCTTTAGAAAGTTGAATACAAATAATATGGTATTCAAACAAGCTTTTTTTACACATAGTTTCATTAAACTAGAATTAATCTTTCAAGTTTACAAGAAGATAAATTGAATTTTCTCAAACTTTTTGTTAAAAAAGATAAAAGCAAATATTTATGATGGTTACACTAGATGAAAGAGATACCAGATAGAAAACTTTTGGGATACAGCCTATGCTTCTTATACACAAATGAGGAATTTATTCTTTTATGTTGATTTTATGATTTTAGATTTTATTAAATGCTTAGTTTTCTGACCAGGGCTAGCAAAGATTTTGATTTCTGTGTAGCACTTGGATGTTGGTTTATTGCACCCTAGCAGGTTGTGTCCTAGGTTGGGCTAGCAAAACTGGTGGACTTTATGCCTGATAAAACTGGTTTTCACTAAATATGTATATTTATACGTACTTAAATATATATATTTATTTATATAGATTGCTCAAAAATTAAATTTTGTTTGTATATATTTGAGAAATATATTACCCATTTAAAATTTGATTTGTGAAATTCTGCTGGACTAAACTGATCAACAATTTTTTTTTAATTTTAAAAAGGTTTTTTTTATTATCAATAAATGGACCTTTATAACAAATATGGGGATGAGATTAAAAAAAAGAAGATATGCATTTAACAATATTTACACTCAAATAACTACAATCAGTAAAGAAATTAGAAAAAGTCTCTTAATAATTCAAATAAAATATCAGACTATACCTTTTCTTACTAGTAAAAGTAGATGATGAGAAGAAAACAGTTGAGTTATGAGAGAGAAGGAAAAAAAAAAATCTATACTCTCCAGTACTTAATATATACCAGATACTTTATGCATTATTTCTCATTATTTATTACACTGATCATTAAGTGTACATGTAATTATAAATTGGGGCCTCTACACATCACTATGGTAAGAAAGGTAGATAACAGTAGAGTTTAAAACTAAACCTCAGTTGTTTGATGCAACTATAATATTCTAAAGGATGATCAATGAGGACACTAGAGGGTACTTAAAAGAAAATAAAAACAGAAGATATATTCTTAATAAACTGGAAGGTCAGAATCAAAACCACAAAGGAAGAACAAAAGAGCATTTCCCTTCATTCTGTCCTATGCATAATATGTTCTTATATCATATGGACTGCACTAAAAATAACTAATATATCAAAAATATAGATTTATATTAATAATATATATACTTGCATACATATAGCTATATAATGTGAGTGTGTGTATGCATATTTAAACAGGATGGCTGATATTTTCAATATTTCAACACTTTCAATCAATTATATTTACAAAGCATCAGATGAAATCTTTAAACTAGTGTTTTAGTGTGCTTTCTGTTTCAGTCGGCAGCTAATTCCAAATGAGGAAGTAATACAGTGCGGTACATAGCTAAATACATTATCTTGAATCATTCCATCTTGGTACTTCATGTACAATGATGAAGGCTATAAGCTCAACTCAGTCACTTCAAAGAGAAAATGTTTTTTCCTTTCCTATGTACTATGGATATTTCTCTTTTATTCCTGCAATATCGCTTGTGCTTTGACTGACATTTTGGGCTCACACAGTTTAAAATTGCACTTTAGCAACAGTGAAAGCTTTTCAAAATTTAGTAACTGAGCAATAGTCACTTGAAAGTGTATTCTTCCCAATACAAAAATATTTATAGAAATGTTACTAGTGCTACTTAAACTATTTAAATAGACATTTCTAAATTGTTATATACCTTTTTAAAGAATAAAAAAATGAAAATGATACTTTGATACTTATAGCTACAGTCAGATTTGGGACATAATATAATCACTACATAATTACTATAAGGAGAAATCTGACAAAAATTTTGCCTTAGATCAGTATCTCTCAAGGATAATGTATCTGAGAGAAGCTAGGCCATGATAATGTTAGTAAATTGTGAGTGTTTATTATGTTCTAGCTAGGTGCTCATATACTCTACATATTTATTTTATTTTACCTCTTTATTTTTAAAATAAAGAAATGGAGGCAATGAAAGTAACTTATTCAAACCCAAGTCATAAACTAATATGGATTAACATAAACTGAAGTGGTGCCTTTTCAATGGGAAGTGTGACCAGACATAGATGTGGTGTTAGTTAGGTTGAAGATGGCACTATCTTTATATTTCATTGTACTTTCTACCATCAGTTTTCCCAGTCCCTACTTTCTATCTGTCTTCCCAATTCACTCTAGGTAGAACAGCAATTAAAAGCAGTGCAGAAACAACATCTTCCAAGTTCTGTTTTATATTGTGAAAGTTACCATTTCAATTATTACTTTAATAGAAGTCGGGATGAAAAGAAATAAAAAAACAAAAAAAACAAAAAAACATAAGTTCTGTAAAGATATTGATTTCTCCCAATGAACATAAGCTGTGGCAGGAAGTAACAGAATATTCCCATTCTCTATATTGTCAATAGCTAAATGGGGAGGAGTGTTTAAATAAATTCAAGGCCAAGGTATTGTTGTCTGTGTCATGGATCTTTTATACTACTACTACTTCAGTAATATCCCTACATTATTGCTTGGCTACTCCAAATCTTTGAAGTAATATAACTTTAAGAAAATTATTTAAAATGTCACATCTTCAGTATGGCCAACTGCCAGCACTTTTAGAATCTTGAAGCTCAGACATTTAACAACCTGCTCTCCATTTAGGTAATTCAGTTCTTGTGAAAGGAAGATTGGCAGAAAGAAAAGAAAGTAAAGCCTCCTGTTTATCCAAAGAAAAAGAGACACTGGGCACTAAGTGTACAATCTTCTTTCACATTATCCTGACAAGACACTTTTCTTTATACATAGAAGGAATAATTCACAGGATAAAGGGTAATTGAGATACCGATCTTAACCACTCCTTGATCTTAGAAACCAGTCCCCTTGCTACATAATGCCTATGGTTACTTCATTGTCCTTTAAAAAAAAAAAAAGTTCCCTCTAGATTGTCAAATACTAAATATCTATAAAGTATAAAATTCATAAATACATTCTTAAGATAAATTCTGAAATAGTGATGATAGGATTTTAACACATTTAGCAGCTGTTAGAAATAAAGTAAAAGCAATATGAAGTTGTTACTTGTGAAGAAATTACTTAAATCATTATCAACTGAACCCATACTGATCCTTTCACTCATGTTTTCCATCATAAGAAAGAAAGTGCAATTCTAGTCTCATGTGGAAGCCCTTAAAAATAATTTAAAGATTGGGAGCCACTCTAAAGCTATAAAAAGTTTCATTTTCAACCCTGGCTTGAAAAGAAGCAACCATCTACAGTATTTAAAATACATCTTTTTATTGTTAAATATTCAGTAGGTTAGAAAGAAAGAAAACGTATGCATTTATTTTTTTTTAAAATATAAGACAACATATACATTTATTTAAAAAAATATAGATTTAAGTTTGACATAATAGCTTAAAAGCTTTTTTAAAAAAAATCAGAAGAGAAAGCTATTTATAAACAAAGACAGCATTATGAGAACCTCAATTATTCATGCAATATTTAAAAGGAGATCAAATAGTTTGTGTGCATATGTGTGTGTGTATTTGGGTGTGACAGGAGAAAATGGTGAATATAAATATGGCTATGGTTAATATAAATAAAATGGCAAAGAAAAACTATTGAACAAGTGTTTATGCCATGCACTAACAACTTGAATTAAATTTTACATAGTTTTTTTTAAGTTAAATACTCACAGAAGACACATGGGGGACTGTTTATTATCTTTTATTAATAAAAGAAAGTTAGCATGAAAGATTAAATATATACATTGCAGATATCTCAAAAGAAATTCTCTCACTTTGATTCTTGCATTCTTTCTCTTGGTCATGTATTGTTGTCTGTGTCATGGATCTTTTATACTACTACTTCAGTAATATCCCTACATTATTGTTTGGCTACTCCAAATCTTTGAAGTAATATAACTTTAAGAAAATTATTAAAAATGTATTTCCATCAAACCATTTCTTTTACTGTAAAATGAAAGTAATTATATATAACTTGTTAATATCATGTCTCTTCATTTTATTTTTCAATTAAATTTATTGGGGTAACATTGATTAATAAAATAATATGAGCTTTAAGTGTACAGTTCAATAATACACCATATGTATACTGCATTGTGTGTTCACCATCCACAGCCAAATTTCCTTCTGTTACCTTATTTTTGACCCCCTTTACCCTTATGTACCTCCTCTCTCCCCATTTTCACTCTGGTAACCACTGAACTCTTGTCTTTGTCCATGAATCTGTCTTGTTCATTTGTTGTTTTTAGTTTTATGTCTAGCATATGAGTGAAAGTATATGGTTCTCAACTTTTTCTGCAAGACTTATTTCACTTAGCATGATAATCTGAAGATCTATAACAAATGGCAGTATTTCACCCTTTCTTATGACTGAATAATATTCCATTGTATGTACGTACCATATTTTCTTTATCTAATGATTTGTTGAAGTGCATTTTGGTTGTTTCCATTTTATGAGCAAAGTCTTGACCACCATGAATAACACTGCAATGAACGTTGGGGTGCATATATCTTCATGGATAAATGTTTTCAAATTTGGGTAGTAGATACCTAGAAGAGGGATGCTGGATCATATGGTAATTCTAGTCTTAATTTCTTGAGGAACCCCCATACTGTGTTCCATCGTGGCTGTACTAATTTGCAGTCCTACCAACAGTGTATAAAAGGGTTCTTTATATGCGTGTGTGTGTGTTGGCAATTTGTATGTCTTCTCGGGAGAAGTATCTATTTAGGTCCTCTGCCCATTTTTTAATTGGATTGTTTTATTGTTGTTGTTGTTGTTGAAGCATATGAGTTCTTTGTATATTCTGGATAGTATCCCCTCATTGGAGGCATTGTTTGCAAACACCTTCTCTCACTTAGCTGATTGCATCTGCATTTTGTTGCTGATTTCTTTTGTTGCATGGAAGCTTTGTATTTTGATATAGACCCATTCATTTATTTTTTGCTTTTACTTCCCTTGCCTTTGAGGTCAAATTCATGAAATTTTCTCTAAATCCAAGGTCCATGAATTTAGTACCTATGTTTTCTTCTATGTAATTTATTGTTTTAGGTCTTATATTTAGGCCTTTGATCCATTTAGAGTTCATTTTGGTGTATAGTGACAGATAGCAGTCTAATTTCATTCTTTTTCATGTGGTTTTCCAATTTTTCCGGTACCATTTATTGAAGAGGTTTTCTTTTTTCCATTGTAGATTTTTGGCTCCTTTGTCAAAAATTTTTTGCCCATATAAATGGGGTTTATTTCTGGGTTCTCAATTCTGTTGCATTGGCCTGTATGTCTGTTTTTATCTCTTTAAACAGAAACTATGATAATAGTAAGAGAAGGTATGTTTTATAAATTATAAGATGAAAGAAAATACAACATGTCATATTTAATTATTTGTATTCTTTCGTTATATTTGAATTTGTTTTTATTTTTTAGCAGAATTACACAAATGTTATTGCCTGACCTGTGCTCCCATTTATGATTCATTCAATTTTCTCTGAGTAAGACGTTGCTCACCATATAATATTCATAAAAATTAGTCAACAGAAGAGAAAATGGTTGCCTGGTATTATCAATATAAACACTTTAAACCTCTTAGTTACAATATGTGTCTTTACATGCCAACATATTAGAATCAGAATACAGATATAAATTTTTCTATTACTCAGTATATAAATATTCCTAGGTGTGATAATCCTCTTTACTGTGTTAAAATTAAATACAAAGTGAAGATTGGCCTTGAGAATTCCTTGAGCGGACAAAGACATTTAAGCTACATGAGCAAAACTATATGCAGCTTATTTCATGAAAATATGCAAAATTTAACTTAGGTTATATCTTATAAATGCCTCTGACAATCATAAAAGAAACTTGTCATCCTCTTAAAAATGATATGAGAGAATCACTCTTAACCATTCCCTGGCCTTCTGGAAACATCCATTGTAATAATCATTTTAAAGGTTAACAACTTTCTCATTTTTAGTTTAAAAGCCATCTTGTAACTTTATGCCCCTAAGCTTCATGTCATTTTTTATTTTTGGAAGTCCTCCATTCACAAACTGTTCTTATATGCACAATAAACACTTACAAATACTGTTTATTGATTTTGTGTTTTTCATTTTGTTATTTCTGGGTTTTTGATGACTAATATACTACTATTGGATATCATTAAGGCATTTTAAATCTCATTTCTTCAAAGGGCGAATCTCAAATACAGTTTTGCTTGACAGTGTTTCTCATTTTACAGGGGAGAGTGGCATATTTCAAGTAAAATTTCAATGTTTCAGGCATTCCGGCTTCATACATTTTTACATATATTTTATTGGCTCAACATCTATTTTGAATGTTAATTAATAATATTTTCATACTTCCCAATTTTTGACCTATGTGCTAAATAGCTGTAGTAACTATATAATAATAGCAATAATAATACTAATGTATGAGATATTTTCAGTTGGTTTATACCGATTAGTTTTGGTGAGGAGAAGGAGCTGTATGACACCACATAATATTGTTTTCTTATGACTGTATTTTCTACCTGCTTAAATTTAGAGTTGATTCCTACGTTTAAAGATGAATGAAAAATTAATGAATAATATTGATGAGATTCTGATCATGAGATAATGGCTTGTAGCTGATGAAATTAGTATGAAAGATAAATCCATTCTTTCTACTTCTCCATAGAAATGATCAAATTTTGGTTACCAAGCATATTTAGAGATTTTAGCAGCATCATTAAAAAGTAGATTGTGCATGAAAGTTAGTATGTCCATAATGGACAGGGGCAACAAAGAAGTTTCCTGACTTTATGAACAGTAGATATAAATGGTGGAGTCAAAATTAGAAAGGAGAAAGAAAAATAGATGCTAAGGTGAAGAGAAGTGACAGGCTAGTTTTTGATCATGCAAGAGACGGACACTTCATTGTGACCTCCTGTAAGAATTGGGAGAACACATTAAGAGATGTCTAATTTCCAACAATAAAATTTCCAAGGCCACCTTAATTTGGGGACAAAAAGGACATATGACCTTGTCTTGTGGTCACAAGCTTGAGACATTCTAGTTAAAATAATAGTTATAGTAGTTACAACAATCGTAAAAGAAAGTATTGAGGCCATTCTTAGGATTCAACATACACTTTCTATTTTCATCTTGACATTAATTGCCGCGGTCCAGCCATGACAGGATCCAGGGGGCCCCGAAGGTGGGCAAGGCGTCGGCGCGGGAGACAGTCGACTACACAGCTCAGAGGCGGTGTGACACTGTTCCGTTTTATTGTGATTTGAGTACAACTTTTATACTTTTTATTTGGCATTTGATTATACTTTGTTGTTAAGGTAGCAGGGAGTTAAATTTCTGTGGTTAGGCGGAGCAGAAAATCTTATAGAGTATATTATTATTAATGTTCATGATTAACTAGTACATTTTTCTCTCAATCATTAGAACAGATCTTAATAGGATCATTTCTAAGAAACCAATTATCCCTAAACACATGCCACGTCCTCGTTCTTGACGATGCATTCCTTGAAGCCTCTGTCCCCATCTCTGGACCTTGTCACGCAGTAGGGTAGAAAGAGGACGCGGCAATTAATCATATGACATAGATATTAATATCACTGTTTATAGATAAATAATTTGAAATTCAGAGATGTTAAATAACTTGTTCAAGGTCACACAGCAAATAAATGGTAGTCAGGATTAAAATCACTTTCTCTTACTCTAAACATTGTGCTTATCATCAGCATTGCTACAAAATTTGGACTCTTGGTACCTTTTAGTACATGAAAAGTACTTTTTCATGTATCAATAAATACTTCACACACTAAAACAACTGACAAAACTGACAAAATGGTGTCTGAAATTAAAAGAAAATAGACTACAAAAATAATATCTATGTATATACACTCTCATTAGAAGCCAATCATCTAAAATTTTAAAAAGAAAGATTTCACTTGAAGCACTAACCAGTTCATATTTGATTGTCTAGAACTGCATCATATGCAAAGAAGAATGTGAATATATATTTTTATGTGGCCATATTGGCAGCTAATATTCTGTGATATATAGTGCAAATGAAAAGTGGGCAGGGGAGATTAAATAGATAGATAGGCAGACAAAGGAAGATTCACAGCTATGAAGTATGAATGCTTAATTAAAATATGTATTTAAAAATAAATCTCAATGAAAATAAAGCAAAAAAGTAATATTTTTTCTCTTATTAACATAGTTATTATTTTTGCTGTCGCTATTGTTGTTTGCTCTTGAACTGTTGCTTGCTTGTTTAGAATATCCACTTTTGGCTAAAGTTTAAGGAATAGTATTTTATAAATTGTTGATGAGAAGATAATGTGGGACAGGCTTTGTCGATAGGAGATTTGACAGTGCGCATCTAAAGCATAAATTATTTTTTATGGGATATAATGTCCGTGGGGACAGAAACCCTGGCAGTATCTGCCAGTGAGCTGAAATGAATGCCAGCCTCAATATAGACATGCACTAAATGTTCTTTGAATTAATGAGTTGAATACCCTTAATTCTAGTAACTTTGATATTAAAAAAGCATCCCAAGGCATAAAACAGATTTCTATCAATTATATCTAAAAGAGATAAATTTGATCTTTCTAAAACTAAAAATAGAAACAGTATGCAGACCCCCAAATATCAGATTGTTTGATTAAATTATATTTTTATACAATAGAATAGTAGAGATTTATTGAAAAGACTTATATTTGGAAATATGGGGAAATGCTCATGCTTGTTGAGACAGCAGTTGCCAAATTTAAGATTAAGTGGTAAAAATATGCTATTTTATATTGCTAATATATGTTGGGTGTTAGTATTTTGAGGTTAATTTTATTCTCACAACTGATTAATCTTAGACTTATTTTCAGGCTTATGAGATCACTATTACTAATAAACTGTTAATTCTTTTAAATCTCACATCAGCCTGATAAGATCAGTATTTTTTTATTGCCCTGGAAACTGAATCAAAGAAAGCTTAATTATCTTGCTCTAGAAGGCACACTGAAGACTAACAGAGACAGAGTTTGAGCCCAGGAAATTAGCCTCCAGAGCCATTTACCTTAAACCTGAAACTATATGTATTATAATTTATTTGGGTTTCACCTTGTGTGCCAAATTATAGTAATATTTTTTTATTCTGAATATACATTACTTTCATAATAGGAAAGCTAAAGCACTATTTTTAGATAGTTGTTGAGAAATATTTGCTTAAATAAACACAAAGTGGAAATAAAAAGGAGTGAAGTAATATGGAGACATTTGGGATAGAAGATGAATAGTTTTTGAAACCAGTTATAACTCTCAAGTTATCACCATGGTTAGTAACATTATTAGAATCTATGCTTGACAGTGGTGTAGTATCACAGGGTAGCATGTCAAGGAGCTGATGGAGAACTTGAGTGAAAGGGACCACTGCTACTTTTGTGAGCTCAAATTCTGTGGTTAAAATTTCAGGCTATGGTTTCACTGACACTTTGTGTTCTTTCCTCTCTATGTCTAATAAGTACCAATTGTAATATAAATGTGGATATCAGGTCACAGGATCAGAACTTAATTAATTGTATTATATTTTAATGTAATTTAAAAAATAAAGTACATAATTTATTCCTCTATAAAATATGAATAAAGCCCTGCTGATTTTTAAATATATATATATAAAGAAAAAGTTTGAAAATGTATTTATTATGCCTGCTGAAATTATATTTAAAAATGGATCACTAGAATGCAAAAATACATTATTGAAGGTCTTTAACACCCTCTGTATTCAATAAGACAAAGTCTGATTAAATACCCTTTATATTTCTTTTCAATTCTCAGTTGTTATTATATTGTGCTAAATTTCATTTTACAAAGAAACATCCTATATAAAACATAGACAAATGTTCTATAAAATATCACATATTCAAACATTATAAATCAAAGAAAAACATTTATCAAGGTTTGTGTTAACAATAAATTTATTTTTAAAACTGATGTTTTTCTTTTTTAATGATTTTAAATTTTCAGCTATATTTGACATGCAATATTATATTAGTTTCAGGTGTCACACTATTATTTTTCAATGTCACTTTGCAAACTAACTCAGTAACTTAATATTTATGTTCCCATTTTGCAATCAAATTCCAATGAAAATATACTGTATTTGGAAATAAAATGTATATTACTAAAAAAAATCAGTGGTTCTGAAATTAAGATATTATTTATATTTATTTCAATTGACACAAAAATACTTAATTAGAGACTCTTTAAATGCAGTGCATGAAATTGTCTTTATAATTCATAATAATTTATGTGACTGTAAAAAGCAAAATAATTTTAATCTGTAACTTAAGTAATGTCTCAGAGTTGACACAGGATATAATGGAAAGGCATGATATCTCAGCAATTGAGAGGCATTTTCAGCTTTAACTGTCATATATATGACATATATATGAATGTATTATATATGCTATATACACATATATGAATATTATATATATGTGTCTATTCTTCAAAGTTCCAGAAAATGTTATAGTTACTTGTACTCCACCAGTGCACTAAAAAGGAAGAAAAGTCATTCTTAGCTATTAGGTGGCTAGAAAGAGCACTTTGTCCAAATTTTAGTGGGGCAGTGTGAGACTCTTTAATACCTAGGTTTTCAACAATAGAGCAGCATTAAATCTTGATAACAGTAACTGAGGATATAGAAAAAGAGTGTCTTTACACTCTAAAATTTATCAATTTCAAACAAAAATATTGAAAATTAAAGGAGGAATTCTTGTTCTTATGAGGAGATAGAGAATAACCTAGAACCAACGTAACAAAAATAAATAAGGCTTTGCAAGGGAAAAATATTAGAGATTTTTCTTGCAGCAAGAAAAGGCTAAAATTTTCATGATGAGCGCATGTTAGAGGATTTGCATTGTAACTATAACAATAACATCTTTTTAAAATTAAAATTCTGTCGTAAATAGTCATATCGTAAAATAAATATAAATTAATACGACACCACTTTTTTATCCATTCATTATTTAAAATGCATTTAGTTGTTTATAGGCTCTTAAAATAGTAAAAATTGCTTTTTCAAACATTCTTGTACACTAATCCTGGTGGACAAGTGGAAAGTAACATTTTTATCTAAGGAAATCTTTGATAAAATTTTAAAAATTACAATTTTAAAAATTATTAAAAATCTCCAAAATATTTTGCTTATATAGTCTATATTAATCAATATTTACTCTATTAGAAACTTTTTAAACCTATTTTTTAATTAAATTTATTGAGTTGATATTGGTCAATAAAATTGTTTCAAGTATACAATTCTGTAATACATCATATCTGTATATTGCATTGTACGTTCACCACCCAGTTAAATTTTTTTCCGTGACCATATATTTGACCCCATTTATCCTTATCTACCTCTCCATCTCCTCCCTCTCCTCTGATAACCACTAAATGGTTGTCCTTGTCCATGAGTTTCTGTTTGTCTTGTTCATTTGTTGCTTTCGGATTTAGATCCCATATATCAGCGAAGTCATATAGTACTCAACTTTTTCTATCTGACTCATTTTGCTTAGCATGATAGTCTCAAGATCCATTTGATAAGATATAGCATCCATTTATGATTAAAATACTTAATAAAATGGGTATAGAAGGAAAGTACCTCAACGTAATAGAGGCCGTATATGACAAACCCTCAGCTAACATCATACTAACTGGTTTTGAAAAACTAAAAACCTTCCCTCTAAGATCAGGAACAAGACAAGGCTATTTGCTATCATCATTATTATTCAATATAGTGTTGGAAGACCTTACTAGAGCAATCGGGCAAGAGAAAGAAATAAAAGGCATTCAAACTGAGAATAAGGAAGTCAAATCGTCACTTTTTGTATATGACATGATTCTCTATATAGAAAGCCCTCAAAACTCCACTAAAAAAGTATTAGAAACAATAAACAAATACAGTAAAGATGCAGGATACAAAATCAATGTACAAAAATCCATATCATTCCTATATACTAACAATGAATTTTCAGAAAAAGAAATTTAATTTTTTTTTTTGCAATTGAAACAAAAATAATAAAATATCTAGGAATAAACCTAACATAGCATGTGAAGATCCCATACACTGAAAACTATAAGGCATTATTAAAAGAAATTGAAGGAGACACAAAGAAATGGAAAGATATTCTGTGTTCATGAGTTGGAAGAATCAACATAGTTAAAATGATCTTATTACCCAAAGCAATATACAGATTTAATGCAATCCCCATCAAAATCCCAATGGCATTTTTTGAAGAAATAGAACATAAAATCATCAGATTTGTATGGAATCACAAAAGACTCCAAATAGCCAAAGCCATCCTGAGAAAAAAGAACAAGCCTTGAGGTATCACTCTGACTGACTTCAAATTATACTACAAAGTGACGATAATCAAAAAACAGCATAGAGACCAATGGAACAGAATGGAGTGTCTATTAGAAGTTAAAATTAAGGTATTTCAAAACATTTGCTTACCAATTTGTTTTATTATAATAATTACATACCCGTTGTTTGTTAACACCTTTTCTGAAAATAACAATATTAACCAAAATAATTAGAAAAGAGTACCATTGTTTTACATATTAATAAAATAAAGCAGGATTCTCATTTCTGGCTTTTCATTTAATTCGTTGCAATACTGTTTTTTGAAGAATACAAAGAAAAGCTAACCTCATGTAGAAATTATGTTGAAAAAAATGAAAAGTCTTTAGTAGAGTTTTTAGATAATTGTGGCTATTTTTGATTCTATAGTTTCAAGTTGACAAGTGGTAGTTTTTAAAAGATTAGTTATAATGTAAAATTTGAGACCATATCGATAAATTTTTCATATCTCAATATTGAAAAATCCATTAATCGATCTTTGAATGTATATTGTATTCACATATGATTTTATATCATTATATATTGATCACCTAGAAAATATTTGTTCAATAAATTATACAGATATTCCTAATATTGGCACATTTTATTATTTATATTAAATAATTTTAAAAATTATAATTGTTTCTATCTCTATCTATCTCATCAGAATACCTAAAAGTACTAGGAGAATATAAAATTTGTGGAGTTGGATGTAAGTTTCCACAAATTTAATACTTACTTGATACTGAAATCTTATTTATTTTTAACTGTTAAGTGTGTAGTGGTGAAGAAAAGTGATGATTGGTATTGTTTGGTGTCTTTAACTTAATTTGTGCCAAGAAACCAGAAGTTTTACTGACTGTTGTTTTTGCATGAAGAGTACAAACGCCAATACAATTACTCCCGGATAAAACAGTGACCACGTAAAAAAGTTATTCAGAATTTTACATATTTCATAAATTATTTTCTGCGATGTTTAGTTTGCATTTATTCTGGACCAATTCAAATGAACAATACGTATAGCTACATCTGTATATTAGTCTATTTGTAAGTCAAAAGCACAACCTTTAATATGCTAACTGTCTTCATGTTTTCAGCTAAATCATTAATCTTAAAATTTACTCTATCAGTGAAGAGTAAATTGACATAATTTCTTTACTAACTTTTCATCTGGCAAGCATTTTCCAACGTTATCTGTGCAAGGCTTTTTTAATCTCTCAACTATCATGTACACTTATCCAACCAATGAAATACAAAAATTTACTCTGTAAGACACCTTACAACTTTTTCAAATGACTTTCAGCTTTTAAACAATTCATCATATTTACCTTTAAAACATTCAGAGGGGTGTGTGTGTGTGTGTGTGTGTGTGTGTGTGTGTGTGTAATTTAAGCTCAGAATGATTGGTTTCAAAATGAAACCACTTTTAACTGAGACATAACCCTATTGAAAAATGTGATATAAGATACAGTGAGTCTAACAATTAACGTCTTTTAAAACTGAGACAAAGATGGTCTTTGTCATATTTTCCTTTCTTAGTTACAGTTGACCCAGTTTATTTGGACTAGTTTCCTTTCTCCATGACTCAAAATACTCTCTGAAATGTCAAAATCATCTTTTTCGGCATCTATAATCATAGATGGTGAGCTGTGGTTTGAGAAAACAGGTTGTCAAATCTCCTTTTTTAGGCCAACCTTCCAGAACTAACCATTAAAAAATATATATTGTAAATACATTTTTCTTAGTTTTGGAGACAAAATATGTTTATTATAAAATATATGATTCAGATGAAATTTAAGCATTTAAAAAGTTTTCGAATAATGCTTTTAAAAAGATAAGTGCAAAACAAGTATCCAAAGTATTATGCTTCCACATATTTATATTTATGGTGATTACTTAAATATTTGAAGAAATTTCTAGAATCTTACTATATACATTCTCTGTTTTGCTCTTTATCTGATTCTATTTTACTACTTTTATATAACCTTTTGTTGTTGTTGCTGTTGTTGTTGTTTTGAATACTTGAGATGGGATGAAATGAATAAAGAATGATTCTGAGGTCAGAATTATGGATGAAGAAGCCTGTGCCGACAGTATCTTCTAGTGCAGAGCGGGTTGGACTGATGCTCAGTGGACTGAGAGAGGGCCCAGAGGAAAGAACAATGAGCCGCTGAGGGATTATTCTCAAGTCTTGAAATCTAAGAACATTTGCCCTGCTGGTTTTCAAAATTACTTAAGACTTGAAATCCCTTTTCCTCCTACCTTTTTGGATGGAATTGTCTATTCTATGTGTCTCAACACTGCATTTTATAAACATATTACCTGTTTTCTAATTTCAAAGTCCATACATGACAAGAAATTTTTTTTTCCCTGATGGGAAAATTATTTAGAGGATTAACTGCTATGACCTAAAATATTATCCTTAACTTACTTGGCTATCGAAACTTCACTGATTAGAAATCATAGGTTATCATTTTCTGATATTTTAACTGGTGAGCTAGCAATTACACATTCAATAATCAACTGTCATCTTCTAAAGTTTAACTATAATATACAAAAGTTTAAAGCAACATGTCTAAGCCACTTTACCAAAGGAAAACCTCAGAAACAACATAAAAATAATGTTGAACCTCATTGGAAAAGGCATTATATCAGTTCTTACTAACACAGCAGTTATCTTTGAAAGTATAGATTCCTAGGCCTATATTTCTAAACTCAAAATGCATCATATTCCAATGACTTGGACGTCCTTAATGCTTGGAAGTTAAAACTAAGACTCCGAAATTCTCTAGAAGCAGATGGCATCATGAAAATTTCAGCTTTTTCAAAAATCTTGGATCAAATAATTGATTTTCAGAATGCTAAGATTTTCAGAGCCAGACTCTGTATGCAAGGAGCTACTAATTCTTGTGTCTTTCTCCTCTTCTTGAAAAACAACTATCTATAACTCATTTGTTGTCATTTAAATTATAAATTTTTAATTATTGAAGATGGAAAATTTAAAATTTTACCCTGTTTCTAATACTTTTTTTTTTTTCAATTGCTAAACTTTGGTATTTGACAGCACTTGACTTACAAGATAAGGAACTAGACAGAAAGATAAGAAAACTTGGAAACCCAGCCATTATGCCACTTTCCAAATTGGAAAATTTAGATGTGGGCTTCCCTCCTGCGACTATGATTAAGAAAAGTAGGTGTTGCCAAAGAAAGGACTTCAAGGTATATTAACAATCCACTTTTTATGTTCCTTTATATAACAATTCTATATTGTACCTTGTTCAGAGCCACAAGTGCTTTTATGTAGTACTATCCGATGGATAAAATCAACAGAAAAAAATCACACAGGAAACTGATGATCTACATGAAAGTCAAACATTTCTATGATTATGGACTTTACTCTTCAGACTTGGACACCTGGATAGCAGTGAAAGTCTGGACAGTGATGTTCAACATACTGATGGTTTCTCTGAGCCAAATGCTGGTAAAGAGTAATGACTGTAAAAGTCCCTGAAAGACTAAAAATGTTTCATTATGATCCTTGAAAAACTTGCCTCCAACTATTCCTCTTCACCAAAATTTTGTTAAACTCAAGTTGATCAACCAAGAGTAGATAAACTGCAACCACTGTTTTGTTGTCCTACCACCTTTTCTTTTAATTAAGGTAACAAGTTTCCACAAATACTGAGAATTTCCATAGCAAATGTTCTTGGAACAAAACTAAATATTGACTGATAATCTTCTATCCACCATATAATATATTTCAGAATCTTGCTTCACTCCCTAACATTTATGTCAAAGTTGGCCTCCCTTAACATTTTTATAGTTGTTTGAGCTAATGACCTGGCTTTTTTTTTCTCCTACAATATGTAACTGTCATTTGGGTTGGTGTTCAGGAAAAAAAAAAAAAAAAGAAAAATTAACAAGAAACAAGAATGTGATATGTATAACAAGGCATATGTTCCATTATTAATTTTCCAATGTAGATGATCTAAAGATAAGTATAAAAGCACATTTTGTTTCTTTAAATTTATATAAAGAAAATCAAACATGGATCCACTTAAGCAAATATAAAAGAGTACATTGTGTGGTTTGGGTTTATCAAAGCTAAGTTAGATCAGGGGTATGAGTTTGGTGTAGAGTTGCAGAATATGAATTAACTGTTTACAGATCAAAACGAAGAGGGAATGTAATGGCATATGAAGTTCTTATTGTAGATATATTTAAGGCTAAATCATAGACATGATAGAGTGATATTAAGGATTATAACACTTTTATTATAAGCAATTGAAAATACTAAGCTGTTTTAACAAGATAAAGCTTAATTTATTTTTTTTTTTTTTAGAAATAACTTTAGATCCAGTGAATGATGGATTGGAAATATATTGGAAGAAGATAGTTCAGGGGACAATGATGTACACATGCTCAGAATAGTGTTTCAAAAAACTGGCAGTGTCTTATAGCCTAAATTTGTTAACTAACAAAGTCAGACAAAGCTATCCCAGAATCATGGCTGGGGATAGTCCCCTCTCTTTGCAAATGGGGCTCATGCTTTCTGCTGAGGAACAACGAACGGTAAGATCAATGCAAATTAGTCCTCATATTTCAGATAATATTTGTTAGGATTCTGGGGTAAACTACAGATAGTAGCCTTATCCTCACACCATACTGAGTTATATAGAAGTTCTTCAGAATATGGCAAGGAATCAGGTGTCACTGTGTGTGTGTGTGGTGAGGGGGATTTTTTGCCACACACCCAATTGTAAAATTGGAAAATTTATCTTCATTCCTATCACTTCTGCTGTCATTTTTTCCCCTAAGAAATTTGTCATGTTTAGTTAGCTTCTTAAAGTTGATCAAGACCTTCTATGCATTGCTTCATTTATGTAAGTTTAACGGCCTCAGGCAATGCTTATTCATCTGATATTTGTTGCTTAGAGCCTTTTCATCTCCTTTTTCTCCTTTAAAGCAAATCCTGCAAGCTAACTTATTTCTTGAGTATGATTTATGATTTAAGTTAGTGTATAGTTTATCTAGAATAATAATCTGATTTAATTTTAATGTACTTGGGTTTAGGAAATACTTGAGCCTTAAATCAAAACACTACCTCTTAATCATGTGTAAATTATGCAACAATCAACCCTGGATTTTATTCTAGGACTGTAATTACTAGCTTTGAGATCACAATTGGTGATTGGATAATTTATCCGAATTAGTTTAATCATTTGTAAAATGGTGAAGGGGACCAAAGTTTGCCACCCCAAAATGTGCCTTCTGGAATATTGATTTAAAGCTGCTTATTAAGTCTTTTTTTGTATATGCTTATTATTCTCATTGTAATAAGCTTTTGCAGCGATATAGGAAAATACTGTGGTCTCTAAACAGACAAATCCACGTGTTCAACTTTAAAGGTGTTTCATTATATCCTACATCTGGAATTATAAATAAATTAATATGTTCAGAAAAAGAATAAGTATTTGCTCAAACTATTCTTTAAATATAAATCTAAAATTTTATTTTGACTTGAAAGTTTTTTGTTCATTTAGGATATGTTTTAAGTTTATATGCACAGATTTAATAGTATCACTTTTATGCATATGTATTCACCATCTGTATTTTTCTCAGTTCCTAAAATATTACTGACATATGTTTCAAAGTCACTATTTTCATGACTACTTAGGAATTTAAGTCACACTGCTTCTTTCTGCCTTTGGGTGTCATTTTACACACAAAACTTCCACTGCAAAATATTGGTCTCAAGTCTCTGTTAAGATCCTATATAAATTGCATGCGATGATATTCTTTTTAAATTATAGCTAAAACACATGATAAAGACACGGAAAGTAATGAGACACTATTTATTCAAGAAGTATTAGTATTTAAAGAACTATCAGTTCTTATAAGAATAATAAAAAAAGAAAATATTAACCTGGAACACATTTTTAAATGGTGTTTTATATACATAACAAAAGAATAAAATATATTGTTTAATAAATAATGTGAACACCTGTGAAAATGTCACCTTAGTCAAGAAATAATAAAATATTATGAGCAATTCATAGTCCTCTCCTTTCCTCTCATGAGTTTTTTTTTTTTTCAGTCATAAACTTAGCTATTTGCCAGAAATCACCACTAATATTGACTTTTGCAATACTCGTTTTCTTGTCTCTATGGTTTTACTAACAATGTATATACCCTTAAAACAGTATATAGTTTAACAGTGTCTCTTATTGAACATTTTATGTAAAGAACTTATACTACAGTCAGTCTCTTTTCTTTGTTCTTTTATCTAATAATATGTTTTTAACCTTTTCTAGTTGTTTTATGTAACTGTAGTTCATTTTCATTAAAAATAGTATTTCATGTTTGCTTTTAATGATCTTGACTTTTATGAATTAATCATAAGTCATTTACTTATTCTATTGACAAATTTTTCTTTATTATTGAGAATCCTGCTATCATCATTGTTGTACATATAACTGGTACCCTTGATTCTGCTAAGTTTATTCTGAGAAGCTTGATCTTAGAGAATAAATATCTTCACCATTCACATATAAAGCCAAACAGTTTTTCAATATAAATTTTCACAAGTAGTGCTTATATGTTAAAATATTTCCACTTTCTACCACTCTTGGACTCGTCAGTCTTTTTAAACTGTTACCACACTAACGTATATATAGTAATCTTATGGTTTCAGCTTGCATTTCTCTGATAACTAATGTTATTGGAATACCTTTTCTGATATTTATTGGAAATTTTGATTTTTTTTTAAAACTTCTATTTAGTTTTCTTTCCATTTTCCTATTGGATAGACGGTGTTTTTCTTAAAGATTTATAGAAGCACTTTTTTTTTCCTTTTCGTATGTGTGTAAAGTACATATAACATAAAATAACATAAAATTTACCATCTTAACCATTTCTTTTTTTAAGCCTAAAGCGCCCAGTATTCCTAGGTGGTTTCCCATCCAAGTACTAACCAGGCCTGACTCTGCCATGCTAATTATTTTTAAATTTACAGTTTAATGGTAGTAGCAAGTACATTCACATTTTCGTGTGATCATAACCACCATCCATCTCCAGAACACTTTCCCTCTTGCAAAAACCAAAACTCTATATCTATTAAACAATAACTCACTATTCTCCTCTTCCCCTAGTCACTGGCAACCACTATTTTACTTTCTGTATCTTTGATTCTGACTACTTTATGGGTAGCCTAAGTACTCATAAGCTAAAACACGTGTCCTTGCCCCTATGTTCTCTCACTCTGCTGCGGCCACTTTAGAGAAGGTTAGAAGAATCTAGCAACATAGTAAGAGTCTCTTGAAAAATGATAATATTTAATTAATTTAATTAATTTTGTGATTTCTTTGTGTCCATTTTGATTAGAGATAGATGCAAATAAATTATGATGTAAGAGTCTCTCAGTTTTTTAACTCCAAAGAGATCTCTGGTATTACTGAGGGAAAGGCTGGAGACCTGCATTAAAGATAGGATTGAAAAATGCATATTAACTGATGTTGGAAGGCAACGCTAACCAATCATTGTCTTTGTTTCCACTGAACATTACTGAATACTCCAAATGATTTTCAGGATAGTGCTTTTGGAAACCACTATCGATTGACAGAAGTTGACTGACAGAAGTTGATTATAGGTATTAATAGGTTTCTGATTTGGCACAGTTTTTAAATTAATGACACTTATTTTATATGTTTGTTTATTTATGCTTTTAAAATTAAGAAGCAGTAAGAATTTGATAGCAATACAAATATTTCTTTAAATATTTCATGTAAAACAAGTTGTAGTGCTTTTAATTGCATGGTTCCTTATCTCAAAACATGTTATTCCCCATATAAACATGTCAAATTCCAGAAACTCAATCAAAACTGACTTTTAGAATGGAATTCCTCAAGAAGGCTCTTTAGATTCTTATTCTTTTCTATTATAATAGTACTGCTCAGCCACTGAACCTAAAAATGACTTACCCTTTCGGGTTCCCATAATGTACTTATATTTTCTTTATAGGACATTGTATGTATGCATGCATTTTTGCCTGCTGATATATATTCAACCTCACAGACATCATGCTTTGAAAAATAATTTTATAAATAATTTAAAAATTTTATATCAACTGACCCTTGTTACATATTATTTATGTATCAAGTGACTTTATCAAGTGCCTTTCATTAAAAAAATAAATGTTTACATGTATTGAATAAAAGCATAGGAGCCCTTGAAAGGAGTAAGCTTCTGCTGACCTATGATCTATTTGAAAAAGTCATTAACAATTTCTAGCTAATGAACTCAGAAAATGAAGAATATTTTATGTGAAAAAGAGTTAAATTTAAATTTTGAAACATTTTCTAGCAAAAAGTGTTGGACTGATAATGATTTAAATTAAAAAATTACATAATATTTACAATTTATTTTAAAATATTACTTAAGTTAATAATTAGAGGAGCATCTGAGCAGTTTTGGAAAAAACTATCATTAAAAAATAATTTTGTATCATTGTTAAAATTTAAAGAGATTGGAAGTATGCATATATGCTTTAACTGTTATCTGAAGACATTACCTTATTTTCTTTCCTTCCTTTCTCCCTCTCTTCATCCCTCCCTTCTTTTCTTTTCTCCCTCTCTTTCTCTTTCTCTCTGCTTTTTGGGGCTATATATCTGTGGTTTGGTTTCTGACAAATATTCACGTTTTTAATATGAAAGATGATTGTGCCTATGGAAACATTATGCTATATTTTTATTCTGTGTTAAATATATACCAAATTAAAAGCAAACTTATTTAAAAATAAGTGTTCATAATTGTTAATTTTCATATAAATATAAAACCTGTGTTGCACCAATGAAATTGTATTGCCAATATTATAAACATTACTTACTCTTTTAGCAAAAAAGGATGTATAGTTTCCTGAATTCTAAATCAGTCTCATCCCACCTGACCCCATTACAAGTTTTGTGCAACAGATCTAAGCATAAAGAACTGAAACATTTGTATTGGTTTAGAAAGAATATATACGCACATGGGGACAGAATAAGTGAGGTTTATAGAGTTCCAAATATGTTTTCTTATTGAATTTGCACCTGCTTAAAGCTCTGCCAAATCACGGTACATGGGCCAGTTCTATTTTTCATTTTCTTTGTGAATTAAAAGTAAAATAAATGTGCAGTTGAGCCTAGACAGCAGATGGTCTATAATAGGTATAAACATATTGTACCATATGTCTAAATAGCACTCTCAGAAAGTAACTGGCACTGCTAAAATATTTTAATTTCAATAGACATATGAATATACATACACTACTACAATTAAAGATAAAGTGACTGATTCACTCTTTACCATTTGGGAGAAATATAGCTTGAGAATACATTGTGTACTCCATCTAAAAAACATCACTTTCCTTTGTTGACCCCTGAATGCATAGAGAAAAGCAAAGTCAACATAGAGTGGTAAGTCTGTGGAGACATCTGTACCTTTGATAAGCTACTAACAATTCTATGCATGTGAGGTTCCCTCTGGTTTCAACATTGTCTCTAGTGTAGCTAGATATCCTGAGAAAAAAAGCTGAATGTACCTGAAGCTCTTCTTTTTCTCTTTTTTGATTATCATCCTTTCTATCCCATTTCTAGACACTTTTCATTCTTCATTACAAAATGGAAAAGTAAGGAAATTTAAAAATGATAAAACTTTAACAGAAGGGACAAACTGAAGTGCAGAAATATTATCTGCTTTGACTCATAGGTTATATCTCAGCAGCCAATAGCTGATCCAGGTTTTTAATTCAAGATGCAGAAAGACACATATGCTGTGCATACATTTTTAAAAACACATAAAATATAGTTTACCTCTATATTAAGGAGTGTTTTATTTTTCTTTTTTTAGATGAAAGATGAATATATAAATAGAGGTTTATTCCTTTTTTTTAAAAGTAATTTTCTACTGCGTGAATTTTACCAAAGAAATGGCTTCAGATGTCACCTTTGTGCCATCATCACTCATCTAAGATCCAGACACAAATCTCCAACCTAACAGTTATACATTCATGTATGAATGTTCTGTCAGTATATCTCACTAAGCCAACACAAGAGCACAGTGCATTTTACTACCATAGGGTCCTGATCAGCCTTATGTATGTGTTTCCATACTTTAAAAGCTGCCACAATGGGAGTCTGGCTTCCAATCAGCCTGAATCTGGCGCTCACAGAAATCTCTTCCCTTGCAGCATGTGAGTAAGCCTTGGCACACCCTCGACTACTGGAAGCTATTGGAAAAAAACAGGCTTCTTGAACAATCACAAGGGTTTGAGAGAAAACCAAGAGCTAGGGCTAAATTAAATAATAAATTTGTCTCTTAAATGAGGCCACTCCTTCAAGAGAGAAGTGGCTGTTTTACCTAATGCATAAAAACCAACAGAGTCAAGCAAAATGAAGAACCAAAGGAATATATTCCAAATAAAAACAAGATAAAAAGTTAAACTATTTTTTTTTGGTGGAACTAAATAGAATCAGGCAATAATTATGTAACTTGTGACTCTTCTAATTCAATTATAATTACATCATAAATATATTTACATTTTATAATATGCCTGAGATATACAAAAACAAAATATTTAATGACAAGAGATATTAATACAGTACTACTTTTTTTCCCCATTGTATAAGAATATTTCAACAGTGGTGCTTCTGAGCATGGTTGGGCAGATCCTATCAGATCAACCTGCCCATAGATAAAACATATAAATATTGGTAAACAAAAATATATCTGAAGGCACAAAGCATAAACAAAAGCACTTAGATACAGGTAAATGGAAATCAAACTTAGAAGAAAATATATCAGGAAATAGTGTTTTCTCTTTTTCTTTTATAGATATTTTCTAAGGTTTAACCCCAGCTTCTCCATCAAGAATAGCCTAAACTATATTAGAAAAACAAACATAAAAACAAAACAAAAACAAAAAACAAGCTTAAATAGCTGAAGAAACAGAAAACAGAGTTTGTACTACCAGAGCCAGAGCCAACAAGAGTGAGAGGGAAAATCCTGAAAATGAGAGGGCCAGAGAGGGCGAGACCCAAATCTGTTAGTAAAATTTGCTGGAGTTTCTAACCAACCCCTGAATTGTGAATTATTGTGGCATACTCCAAGCACCACTGATAAGGCTAAGGGAAATGAACTGAGACTTGAGCTTCTGTCCCCACAGTGGAGAAAAAGGTGCAGTTCAGCCAAGGTGAATGCTTGCTTAAAAAATAAAATCAATATTCATAGGAGGAACATACAGAACCTAGAGTAAAAATTTAAAAATATGTGAAATAAAATATCCATCATATATTATGTTCAGAATGGAAGTCAAAAGTATCCAACAAATGAAGACATCGGGAAATATGACTTACTGTCTAGAAAATAAAACTATCAACAAAGACTGACCTGAGATGGCCAGTCAGGAATTTATACCAGAGAAAGAAAAAAATATAAGAAAAAGTATCAGATTACAATTTAGAATTTAAAAATACAATATCTAAAAGGAAAACAAATAATCTTCATTGGGTGGACTTTGCAAACAAATGGATGCAACAAAATTTTCAGTGAATTAAGCATAGAACAATGAAAATAATTCTTTCTGAAAAACAGAGAAAAAAATAGTTTGAAGACTGAAAACTAAATAAAACCTTGTCAAAAAGACATGAAACGATATTATAAACTAAATATTTCCATCAAAATTGTATGGTGAAGATTTCAAAAATAGATCAGCAAAGAGAACTTAGAAATGAATCCATTTTATATGATGATAATTTAATTTTCCAAAAGATGTCAATGATGATTAGGAAAAGGAAAATATTTAAATCACTGGAGCTAGAATAACTGGATATTCATAAAGAAAAATATGGGCTTTGACCTTTACTTCATATGTTACATAAAAAAAATTTTGACATAGATCATATTCATTAACACAAATTTGAAAACTATAACTTTCCAGAATAAAGTGCAACGAAGTATGCAGTTTTGGAAAAACAAAGCTTTTCTTGATAGATACAGAAACAATGGCCTTAAATAATAAATATAAATTATTAAAGAAATCTGTTGATCAAAAGACAACATTTAAGAACATAAATAGGAAAAGTTCAGTCCTGGAGAAAATATTTGTTAAACATAAATCTGAAAAAGAACTTGGACCTAAGATATATAACACACTTCTACAACTCAATAATAAAATGATAAGTAATCCAATAAAAATGAGCAAAACATTAGAACAAAAACTTCACAAAGAAAGATCTAAATATGACAAAATACACATTGTGGGGTGGGGAGAAGAATGATTAAAAAAATGATCGAGACATTATTCCTCAAGGAAATGCAAACTAAAAAAATGAGGTATCATGTCATATTCACTAGATGGCTAAAACCCAGTGTTTCTGAGGATGTAGAGCAACTGTAATGACTATATATTGCCGTGCATTCAACATTCACTGTGGGAATAATATAAAATGGTGCAATCACTTTGGAAAATATTTCTTGTAAAATTAAATATACATCTAATTAGATCACAAATAAATCCCCCTTGTAGTTACTGACACAGAGGAAATACCTACAAATATATTTTTATAGGAATGTCATAGTGACTTTATTAATAATAGTTCAATATTAGAAATAGGCCAAAAGTTTATGGGTAAGAAGATGAATAAGCAAATTATGGTATATTCATACAATGAAATAATATAAGTAAGGAAAACAAGCTCCTGAAACATTCAACAACAGGGATACATTATTTTACTAAATGACAGAAAACTTTTAAAAAGATGTATGGTTTTATTTATAAGAGCTGTTTGCCTTTGAGCATGGGTGGATAAATTTACTAGGAATGAACACAAAATAATCCTGAGTTGATGGTCATGTCTTAAATCTTGACAGTAATTTAGATTATACAAATGTATGCATTAGTTAAAACTCACAGATTGCTGTCCTTAAGATTTTTGCCTTTAATTTTTGGTAATTTGGCTTCAAAAAGGGAATAAAGCACTATAACAAATTCAACTCAAGTTAAAGCTATCCATGCTGAAATTGCTAGAAGATGAAACTGTATAATGCTACTAAATTTGAGAAGCACTCCAATAATATGAATTGATTAATAGATGTAGAAATGAAAAGATGGACAAAGCAAATAAAAATTTTAAAATACGTTTAAATTAAAATTTTAAAAACCTGTAAAATTTTAATATAGGATATTATATAAGACCTGAAATATAAGATCTAATTTTCATAGATAGTCCTATCCTTCAAATGAGCCTAAGGTGGCCCCTGCATTTTGGCCCCTACATTATTTCTTCATAGCAAGTTGAGTCCCATGAACTCAATAGCCTATCATTGTCCATTCAAATTTTTCATTCAGTTGTCTTAAAAAATAGCCCAAATGGGCATATTTTTAGCCTTTTAGGCCTGTCAGCTTTTCATTCCCCACAATATTAGAGCCAGTATCTGCTGACTGTTGATAAACTGGAACCTGTGGTTGTAAGACACCAAGCCTCTACTGTCCTTTGGAACTCTCTAACCTAGAAACTCTCCACTATACTGCTAAGAGACCTCACGTAGACACCTAAGTCTTCTTTTTCTCTCCTATTGAATGGTAGCCCCTGGCCTAATCCTCTGCACAGCTTCATGCTTTGAAGGAATGCCCTTCTCATGCTATTCTGTCCATGCACCACCCAGTGAAGTTTGTTGCATGTTACTATCTCTGCTGGTCATATATTGTTCCTTGATCAGCCCCAAAGCTTTTAAACCATTTACACACTATTAATATTGAAAAAAAAAAATGCCTTTCTCTCCTAATTAATCCAAAAGTTAAAGCAATTATTATTGAGTTTTGAACAGGAATGTAACGGACCAGGACAAGATGATTCTTATTTCTGTTAAGAAAAAAAATATACATATGTACAGTTAAGAAAATTTTGAAAATGTTGAACAATGTAGAGTCCAGACTTAATGGCTATCAAGAGTACAAATCATTACAAGTCTGATATTAATTCAGGAATAAAGAAACAGAAAATAATAATAAGATAAAGAAATGAAATAGATATAAAAGTTAAACCAAACAGGTTTCTTTTAGAGGCATGTCAAGTGAACGTGGTCATATAAACAATTTAAATAAATATCATTAATATAACTAGATACAAGTTTGTGAGGAAAATAAAGATTGAGTCCTACAAGTAACTTCACTTGAGATCTTAATCTGTTTAAGTCACTATAATGAAATACCATAGACTGAAGTGGCTTACAAACAATAGAAAATTATTTCTTACAGTTCTAGAGGCTGAAAAGGCCAAGATCAAGATACTGGGCATATTCAGTTTCTCATAAGGGCCCGCTTTCCAGTTCGTAGAGAATCATCTTTTTGCTATGCACCCACATGTTAAAAGAAGCAAACCAGATCTCTGAGGTCTCTTTTATAAAGATACTATTCCTATTCATGAGGGATTCATTTTCACGACCTAATCACTTCCCAAAGGCCCCACCTCCTAATACCATCACCCTGGGACTTACGGTTTTTAACATATGAATTTGATAGCACTTGACTGAACAGAATGTGTTTTAAAAAAACTGAATTGGAAACATATACATGCATTTTGCTAGTATTTTACTTTAAGTTTTTACATTTATCTATCTATCTATTTAGCTGGTCTGGTTTATGTTTTCTTACTTATTTTTTCTTACTTCACGTGTTCCTTTTTAAAATTAGATTACATGAAATATAATTATTTGAGAAGTTTCTCATCCTTTAAAAAAATATACAAATTGAAATTATCTGGAAGATAATTTGCAGCAAAATAATTTGTAGCAAAAATAATTAGTAGTATGTATTTTGTATATACACATGTATAGTATGTGTGCTTGTTCATGTTATTTATGTTCATGCTATTTGTAACCTTGCCTTGAAGTATTCTTTTTATTTGCCGTTATTGTTTAAAATTAGTTACATTGTACATGATTATTTTTAATGAAACAGAGTTCCAAAAACTTTTAAAAATAAGTTTATAGAGTTGTTGTAGCCGCCAGACCCCAATAGACACACAGACCACCAGAAACCAGTGAGTTATAAGAAACATACTTTTTATTCAGCCAGCTGAGTCTGCCAGGGGTACACAGACCCCAAATTAAGCAGCCCTGAAATGTAGAGGTACAAAGTTTTTAAGCCCTAAATGCCATTCCTCATTCTATCTTAAACATGAAAGTCTATTTTTCTCCTATCCACTACCTGTCAACCCACAGGTCGTGTGTGCAAGCCGGGGTACAAAAACAGAAAGCTTACTGTTAGAATGTTATGTTTCCATGGGTGATAGCCAAGCAGTAATTTTCCAGCCAGCACAAGTGACACATTCACAGATATTATTAATGTTTTAAAAATAACAAATCAAAAAACTTTAGGATTAATTCTTATAATGGCAAATGGTAAATATCAGTATAAGAGGAAATTTTGCTTTCATCAATGTCATAAATTATTATAGTACAATGGATATAATTTATGAATCATTAACTTTGAAGAATAGACAAACTGCCATCAATCTTAATATCTGTACCAGAACTTTCTTAATAATTAGAATAAAAAGTATGGCAGCATGAGGGGTACTCTTGATCTCTCCCCTAGAGATCACAACAAGCTGAACAGTTATAATCCAACAGAAGACTTTCAGCCTAACACACAAACACTTCTGAGAGATCTGCACATCAAAGCATCTGAAGGTGAAAAGATTGGGAGGGCAAGGAAGGAGGATTGAGAAAAGAGTAGACGTGGGTACTGCAGATGCAGCCCAGAGCTCTCTGGGGGACTTGGGGAGAGGGTAGGAATCAAGTTGTACCATGTACTTTCTGTAGCCCCCAGCATTAAACCTGAGTTATGCATGTACTAGGGGTGGAACCCCGTGATCAGGGCACAGATGAAATATAGAAGTGTGACAGCTATGTCCTAACAGACACCATTGCCAGGCAGAAAATGAAGTCATGAAGCCTGGCTGCCTCCTGCACTCTCCCAGAGCTAGCAGTGGGTCCCAGGAGAAACTGGAGCAGCAAGTGTCAGGATACAGAGCAGGGTATCTGCAGTCGCAAGAATTTAAGAGGCAACTTCTGAATGATAGATACACACTATAGCTGGTCCCAGTGACAGGGTGGGTATACAGAAGTGAGTCAGCTGAGGCCTGGCAGTCACCATTACTGGGAGGAAAACAGAGCCACAGGCACACCAGAAGCCTCTCCCACCTACTTCCTCCCCCTCCCTACCGAGACTGATACTAGAAGAGGCACCTGGGATACCTCGACAGCACAACTCTGCATCTGGACACTGTGGCAGCACTGGGATTTTAGGGGATCCTCAGGAGCTTGGAACCGCATTGCCCATCGCATTCTCCCACGGGATGGAGCCCTAGGTCTGAGGCAACCTGGTCACAGAGGAAATACACATCTCCTAGAGAATAAAGGGCATTTTTTTGCCACCCAGCAGAGCCTGGAGGCCTAGGCAGTGCAGAAGGCTCGTGCGCCACCTACTGGAAAACAAACAAACCAAACTTTTTCTTATCAATCTGCTAAAGAGGCATCATTCTTAATAATAATAATTTTTTTTCAAACATCAAAGTCCATTCCCATAAATGTCCAGGTAGAGAAATAATCCATCAAATACCATGATCAACCAAGGTAACAAGGTAGCTCAGGGGGAAAAAAAAAAAAAAAAACTCCAGAAAATAAACTTAAAGATATAGAAATATACGATTTAAATGACAGAGAATTCAAGATCGCAGTTCTGAAAAAACTTAACAAGATGCAAGAAAACTCAGATAGGCATTTTAATAAACTCAGAAATAAAATCAATAAACAAAAAGAACACTTTATCAAAGAGATTAAAATTCTAAGAAAGAACCAAATAGAACCAGTGGAGCCGAAGGACTCAATAAAAGAGATTAAGGAATTAGAGCTGACCACATGGAAAAAAGAATTAGTGATATCAAAGACAAAAAAAAAAAGAAAGGACACTACAAGAACTATCTTATTCTACCAGAAAGAACAATATAAGAATAATGGGTACACAAGAAGGAAAAAGAGAGAAGGGAACAGAGAGCCTATTCAAAGAAAGAATTGTTGCAAACTTCCCAAACTTATGGAAAGAACTGAATCCTCTAATACAAGAAGCAAACAGAACACTTAAGTATCTCAATTCAAAAAGGTTTTCTTCAAGGCACATTATATTAACAATGTCAAAAATTAATGACAAATAAAGAATTCTCTATGCATCTAGGGAAAACAAGATGGTAACCTTTATTCTAGGGTTTTGTATATAAACAACATATTTTTGTTTTTTGGATTTTATTTCATTATTTATAATTCTGCTTACAAAAGATTCAGGAAATGAAGACTTCACGGTAGGTAATTCAATAACAACAATGCCATCAAAACCCCGGCTTCTGTTAGTCTCTGCTTGTTCAACCACAGTGTGTATTGACCACATCCCTAGTCTGTCTTCTTACTCACATACGAGGTGACATCAGTACATAGGGCTTTATGATAATTCATTCTTCTTCAGCAAAATTGAGAGATTGCATTCCCATGAATTCCCTTCAAGAACTAAAAAGTCTGACTAAAGCATTAGTCAGATTTTACCTCTCTTCTTGGTTGACATTTTTCTGGGTGACAATTCCTAAATAACTGTAATTGTTTTAGACCAATCAGATAGAGTGTAATAGATATCAGGGAGTCAATCTAAATGTTTTTTTCATAAATACATCATCAGATATTTATGGCAATGATGTTGGTTTCTCTCTCTAGCTAAGCAGACAAAGGACCATTCCATTTCTTGGTTTCTTTAGTCATTGCATATAAACATTTTTCACAGTGAAAAATCTTTCTTTAAAAATTTTTATTATAATATTATCCAGCAAGAGTCTAAAAGCAATTATTTACTTAGTTGTATACATTTCAAATGAAAAGGGAATAGTTTTCTTTTCTTTAATTCAAATTTTATTTGAATCTTAAGGGGAACTTGTGCAACTGAACTAGAAAAAAATAATCTAGGTTTTAGTCCTAAATCTGTGATCAGTTAACTGAATAACTTTAAAATCTGCTTGTTAACTTTTTCAAATTTGTTTCTTTATCTGCTATTTTTGAGGTTTCTCTATAAATTTACTTCTGGCTTTTAAATTCGATGACTGTCTAAACATACTTTAGCTATGTCCTGGTTTTATGTGGTACAGAAAACCACATTCCTCTTAGACGTGCAAGGCCACTACAAATCGAAGTACAGAAGTGTTTTTCACTCAGGCTATATGCTATAAATATCTGCACTTAAGATTTTATTTGTTACCTATTGTGGCAAAGAGATTGTGAGACCCACACAAGAACTTCAACTGCTGCTATAAGACATGCATGTTTTTTTCAAACAGGCCCCAAACCGTGCACAAACATAAACATAGTAATTGATTAAAATAAAACCAACTAAAACCTAAGTACTATTATAGAAGCACTCAGACTATAAGAAGTTTTAGGTAATTGAGAGATCACTTCAGATATTTCCATCACATGAAAATACTGTGCTCTTCATAAAGGACTTGTATATTTTATATTTCATTTTGTCCATTAAATTGGTGCATATAACGTGTGTTGTTATTTTCCATATTTTTATATGTACAAAATGACTTCCAGATTGATGAGGTGAATAAACAAATATCTTGCTCCCAGTAACTGATAGAGTTAAGATATTAATTATTGTATTCGGATATGTATAGTCTTAACAATTGATTTGTTTGGTGGTTGTGACTGGGTTTATTTATTGTCTTCTTTATCTAATTATGTTGATAAAGTCTGCAATGTTCTTAATTTAGTGATGGAAAATATACACATCATAATATGATCTGTTATAAAATAATAGCACTAAACCCTAAAGTATCTTTTGGACATTTGAATGCAAATATGCTCTTTATCTTATATGTATGTGGCTGAAAAAGCTTTGAGTTTATGAAAAAATGAGAACTAAAGATGAATGAAAAAAATCCAGGCTTAATTATCTTTGATAAAATAGTCACTATTAGTAAGTATGTTGATAAGCTTCTAAAATGAGATTTATGACAGTTGAGAACTCTCACATGTATTAAAGAGAGATGAGTATGTACATCCTTTTCCTATAGAATTGGCCACCAAAGTAAGTGACCTTGAGTGTCTGAACAAAATATCAATATTACCCAGGATTTAGTGGAGAAGAAATTGTAGAGATGATAATTTGTGGCTGAGAATTAAAAAATAAAATAAGCTGCATCATAATATATCCCGAATAAAAGATATACTTGTTTGTGAATGTGCAAACATAGTAAATATTTTTTTTTACTAAAAAAAAGTTATATACTTAATCTAGATTCCCCAGCTATTGACATCTTATTTGCTTTATCAATATTTTTATATCTTTATCATCTCTCTCTCTGTCTCTCTGTCTCTGTCTCTCTGTCTCTGTCTCTCTGTCTCTCTCTCTCTCTCTCTCTCTCTCTCTATTTCTAACCAAGACAGACCCTATTTTTTTTTTTAATTGAAGGTAGTTTGCAGACATGATTTTCCATTAGCCTGGATAAATTAGTGTCTATTACCTATGAACAAGGACATATCCTATATAACAAGTGTATAAACATCACAATCAAGAAATTAACATTGATACACTACTAGTGACAATCCACAGACTCCATTTAAGTATCATCAGTTTTTCCAATCTTATCTTCCTTAGAAAAGGATCCAGTATTACATCAGACATTACATTTACTTGTCAAAGCTTTTTAGTTACATTCGATCTGAAGTATTTTCATAGTTTTTATTTTTATAACTTTATTTTTTTGGTACTAAGAATGCTGTTTTAAGTTTGACTAATATTTCATCTGTTTAGCTCTGTTAATGGGAATTTGATGTGATGTGTATTCTTTCCTTCCGTCAAATCAGTTGGTGCATAATAAAAATTTGCCTTATCACTGATTGTGCTAACTTTGATCATTAAATTTTTTTTGGTGGCAGGTTTCTTCACTTTTTCTTTTTAAATTATTAATATCTTGTGAAGAGATGCATTATGTCTATGCAAAGATTCTGCTCTTTTTCATATTTCATGCATTTCTTTTAGGATCTGTTGATACTCATCTATATTAGTTATTGCCAGGAGGATTACAAATGGTGATTTCCTAATTCCATAATTTCTTCTGCTCTTATTAATTGCAACTGAAATATAACTGTAAAGAAGATTTTCCTCTTCTTCATAATTTCATATTTATTTATATTAGTATGGACTTATGAATTCTTATTTAAGCAATGGGTAATAATCCGTTACAATCTTTTTGTTTGTATGTGGTTGCCTTTTTTTTGGCAGGGGGAGCTTCTTAAAATTAGATCTCCTGTACCACTTCTGGCATGTCTCTCTTATTCTTGGAGAATTCACTTACTTTTATCTAATGTTTTGCTTTTTCTGGGATAGAATTGATTATTCTCCAAAGAATCTGTAAAGAAAGATATTTAAAAATATTTATAAAATACTTAGAAACATAAGATCTGTGCACTAGGTTTGCTCATTGTTATGTGGCTGTCATTGCTTCTGGTCTTTCTTAGTAGATAGAAGAAATATGAGTCGGTACATATGCACACACACACCACAGACACACTTATGCTTTTTATCTACCTATAGGTACTGAAAACTGTTGGTTTATATCAAGAACACCTATTTTATCCTAACACCATATAGTTCATTTTGCCTTTAACCCTTTTTCCTCCCTACAAATCCCTTCTCTGACAGTGAGAAACCCCACTTCATTTTAGTTTGAAATCTTTACTATTTTTTTCAATCTCTATCTCCCAGTCTTATCTGCTTGGCTGTCTATAACACTGCCAGGAACCAAATGCTCCTGAGCCATTGCCTCACAACTCTGAACCAGTAGGCCACCTCTCAAATATATTGTAAAATGGGAAAGGCTACAATGGCTTTTTGCTTCACTCTACGCTTTTTTGTAACTATGATTTTTGATATCGTTGTCCTTAATGTTTGTTTCATCTTTATTGTGATCATATTGGTTTTATAGATGGAGATCAGAAAAATTGCTAACAAGGGAAGGGCCATCACAAGACAGAATGTTCTGGAGGAAGTTAGAATATATTTATTTATTGAGGCAATGCACATATATATATATATATAAAATACTACATATGATTTATACATGAAGTATTAATATAGTATATATATATCAGCCTATAAAAACATATTTATGTGAATATATACACATACATATATATAGAGAGAGAGAGTCAAAGACAGAGACGAAGAGACAGAGGTAGACAATTTTTTATTTGTCAGGATTTGTGCTAAGGCTTATAAAAGGATACATACCTTGCCCACAATCTAATAGCTAAAAAATCAATCTACTTAGATTTCAATATAGATGTCATATTCTTAACTACTATCCTATAATGTTTGAAGTTTATATGTTTATATTTTCATATGTTTTATAATATTTATTTATATTTTGTAATATATTGTTATAATAATTGTATCTTATTATGCCTTAATTCCTGAGATCGCTTTAAAATTGCATATAAAATTACTTCACTATCTAAAATATATTTGAAATTTTACGTTAGGTAAACAATAAAAAGAGGAACTGAATTACTATCCACTGTTGAAACAAAGTAAAATAGCAATGATAACAATAATAACAGTGGTAATGATTATAATAAAAACTTTAACTAAACAGGTTCTCTATGTAGATATTAATCAAATTGACAATGGTTATCCTAAGGAGTATTCTACTGAGAACCTTTGTATAGGAATATATAAGAATAGTTTAGTCTTCCTGACTATTCATTTTCTCTTCGAATAGGCAGAGAATTCTTATCAATAAAGAATATCTGTCTTTGAAGATAATTTTAATCGCCAATCACACATATACTTTATAAATTACTCTAAAGTGCAATTCTGCAGTACGGAAGAATTTAATAGGACTCTAAGGCAGGTTTTTCGTGTCAGCTAAAATACAATACTTTCAAATCGAATTACTTTCTAATCTGTAGTTGAGAAAGGCTAAGCAATTTTCTACAAACAATTATTATTGACTATTCTGATTGTAGCAGGATGTTAAAAAGAAATTTATTACTCTATTTTAGGTTTCTGAATTTTCGGTTTATAGTCTAACACCATTCCTATATCTGATTTCTATTAAGCCAGGAGATGAAGGGAACTGCATTTTTTCAGAGATCATTAAATAGTTTAGATTTTGTTTAGTTCAGACTTGACATATTTTATATACTAAGAAAGACAATTTATTTAGAATGGTTAGTGCATTTTTCTAAGTCTGTTTTTAACTTGGGGGAGTTACTTTTTTTCCCTTTACTATTAGTGTGATAGAATTATGTAGTTCTCATGCTAATTAAATAATTAATAAAATGCCATAAATAACTAAAAATAGTCTATTATAGTCATAGAATTTTTTTAATTTTCACTTTAAAAACTGAAGTGACCTGAAAATTTGTCACAGTTATTTTTTCTGAATATAGCTTTTATTTGCAAAGCACGCAATAAAATGTAATAATAACTGGTAATAATACTAGTACACAAATACAAGGTAGTATTTGTTGATTGTTTATAACATGTCAGGTGTTGTTCTAGCCCTTTTTATATAAGTATTTTGCTCATGAAAAGGAATCTCAGGCACACGGTAAATAACTTGTCTAAGGTCACATAACGACATTTAGTGGAGCTGAGATTCAAAAATAATGTCAGCATTATTAAATCTTACTCAATATGTTGTTTAGTATTCAGTAAGTAAAGGCATATTTTTGTATAATATAGTTATTGCTTGGTTATGCTTTTTATTTATGTTTTAGCTCTAGACAAAAAGTACATTTCTAAATTTCTTTATTCCACTTACAAGGACTTATTTTGGTTAACTATATGTATTAGTAACTTATTGCTGCTGTGAAATCATACCACAAATTTAGTGGTTTAAATGATGTAAATTTATTTATATTTTCTTTCATACTTATCTTACAGTTCTGGAGAATAAAAATCTTAAATGATTTTAATTGGGCTAAAGTCTAGGGCTATATTCCTCTGAGAGACTAGGAGAGAGTCTATCCCCTTGCCTTTTCTGGCTTCTATAGTCTGACTGCAATCCTTGGCTCAAGGCCCCGTCCTCTATCTACACGCCAGCAGTTATATACCTTGTACCTCTGCATCCATTGCTCCATCTCCTTCTCTGAATTTGACCCTCCAAATTTCAATTTATTAGGACCTAAGACTACATTGAGTTCACCTGTATTATCCAGGGTAATCTCCCCATTTCAAGATCTTTAATCAATCAAGTCTCTCATTCTTAACAGCAGAAGGCCACTTGATATTGACTCAAAATACATAGTGTAAGTATCTACAATGGAGTTGATATACTTTCTAAATGTTCGAAGATTACAAATATGTTTTCATACAATGTGAATCAAACACATGAATCGTAAAAAATTTTCTTTTCTGAATCACAGAAAAATAACTTTAATATCTTAGAATTTTTGTTTGTTCTTTTAGAACTTAGAAACAATTTTTTTTCCTCTGTGGGAAAATTGGAGGTTTTAAGAATCACCACAATATATGCCAAAGGCCCCCAAGAAACACAGAACGGCTCTCTGATTAATTATTCAAGAACAAATGTGAGGAGAGGTAATTGTTGAAGGATTATTTAATGGTAAATACATAAAAGAAGCCCTGCATTTTATGTTGTATCTATCTACACTTAGGGATGTAAGATGGCTGAAGATTTTTACTATTTCTAGTATTATTATTATTGTTCATATAGGTATATAAAGAAAATTCTAAATTAACAGAATTTTTAAATGACTTTAAACATTTCCATAATTTGAAATTTGATGTAAAGATATTTGTCCTAATCTTCTATAGTAACCTTGATATTCAAATATTTTATTTTTACTTAATAAATAGAAACCATTAAAGTGTACACTTGTCTCTGTTAAATCATATTTTATGAGCAGACTTTATGAATCAAAATATGCTAGAAGAATTAATTATATTGGTAGCATAGAGTAATATACCTAATATCACATATGAACATCAGACTATATGATATGTACAAAGTAACGCAGAATGCAACTGACAAAACATACTATGACATATATTAAATTAATATTTATGAGGAATTATAATACTTTGCTTTCATCTGAATATAATGTAAACATGAAATTTAGGAACATCAATATATTAACACTAAGATGCAACCTTCTCCATTTAGAGAAATCAATACTTACTTTTATAATAGTGCTAAAACTCATACAACTATAGGCAATTTTAAAATAAAATAGTAAAACATTTTAAGAATATAAAAACTCCAAAGAATTACAATGTCCTAAAAAAACACAGTACTTAAGATATCATTTTGAAAACATTTAGAGTATTTGAGAGAGTCATTGAGAGAAGACAAAAGAATTCTCAACATCTACTTGATCATGAGTCAATAAAGCACCAGGAAATCTGGCTTTATTGTATGCTGTTTTCCACTAACAAAAGCAATTTGTAGGCTGGGAATGAGTCGTAGTGCATTGGTTGCTTAAACGAATAGCAGAAGCAATAATCTGAGGTTTGCATTTGAAGATATTGGTATTTTTTCCTGAAGTTAAATGCAGTGAAGCCTATTACATTTGTGTCTTATTAACCAGCTTCAAACAAAGCTATGAAGCACTTTGTTCTCACTTTACAGGAAGCCCTAGAGACATCTTTTTGCTGCTAAAAGATTTGTCTTTGCCGCATTGTTTGGTAAATTTCCATTTACTGCAATAAATAAAATAAGGGGAGTTTTGAAGTGTGTTTAAAAGAAAAGAAAGCAATTGTACAGTGCTTTACTTCCATAATCGAACAATAAGAAATGATTTAAAACATAAATGTTACATGTCTATTTGTCCCTGGGATTTTGCAATTAGAATGAACAATTGAGATTAAAAATAAAAACTCTGCTAATCAAATGCAATTTTTAAGGTAATTAATTTGCTTCTAATTTGGTAAACAAAAGTTAAAATATAAAATGGCCCACATTATTGTGATAATTATCTATAATACAATGTAGAGATAATATCTTTAAAGTTGAGCAGTATTAAAGAAAAATTTTCATTGACTTTTTTGAATCAGGATTAAAAACACCCATTTTATTCTCCCCAAAACATAGACACCTTAATGAGAGGGTTGTTATTTATTCCCAGGAAAACTAAAAATAAATAAATGTAATGAAACAAAGTTTAGAAATCAAAAAACCACCTCTTATCAGTTGTTTTAGGCTTCATGAAGTACCAATAAAGTGTTAAAGGCATCAGAGTATTTTTTCTCTAGGTATACATTACTGTGTTAAAAAAAAAAAAAAAAGTGAATTTTAGATCAGAATTATCTGCCAGAAATTTCAAACTCAATATCCTCTTCATTGTAACCCAGATCAAATTATTCACTCTTTTTGAGTCGCAGAAATTCTTATGGGTTAAATGGCTATGATCCTAGCTTTAGGGAGCTTCTAAGAGGGTTGCGATATAAAGTTATTACATTATATAATGCATTGTAATATGTATCTCCAAAGAAAGTTCAGAGACATCTTGTTCTCCCTCTTGTGCACTCTGATGCATCTTAATCATGATATTTCCAGAGCATTCCAAATTTGGGAGCATTGTTTTATTTACTTTCATGTCCCTAACATTAACAAATAAATTTTCATTAAGTATACACCTAATGAAGAAGCAAATGAGTGTACTAAATGAATGAATGACTAAAATTAAAATATCTTTGAATTTTAGAATAAAATTCAAAACACCTTAGAAATATTTGGTGTAGTAATTATTACATTTATATTCACTTCCATTAAACCTTAAAATAACAATAACAACAAAAATCCAACTGGGATCTGGTATCACAAAAAGTACACTTTGTGTTGAACATGTTTGTACTTCCATAGGCATTCGATAACTATTACTAACTTAAAAAAATATTGACACCCATTCTGTATTATTTTTCTCTTCCAAAAAAACAAAAACCACTGACTTAGCCAAGCCTCCTCATTTAGTAGCTGAAGCTACTGGGGTCAAGAGACATTAAATCCCTTTGCTTTTTTTTATACAGGTAATTAACAGCAGAGCCAAGAACTGGTCTCCAGCCTTCTGGAATCTAATCTAGTGCATTATTATTTAAAGTGCTCTACTTCCCTATTTGGACCATTCTTCTCAGTGAGAACAAATACAAAGATGAAGAATGAATGGGACTAGGCAGGTTGATTATCAGAGTTTCAGTGAATAACTCAGAGGTTCAAAGCTTTCAGAACAGTTCTGGTGAACATTCCCTGAAAGGTAATGAAAGGTTATTTTGTTCCCTTATAAATTACTGAAATGCCAGCACACAACAGTCAAGAGCTTAGTCACAAAAAAAAAAAAAAAAATGTAGCCATAATAAGGCAATGCAATTATAACTAAGAGGGCTTAGTGTGACTTGTATAAAAAGCAATACATAGCAAAAACTGTGATTTTTTTTTAACGTCTGAGTATTATAAAAGGAGAAAATAATTTCAGAAAAAGAATAAGAAAGAAAACATAGAATTTTGTAAGTAAAAGAATACATTTCAAAGATGAAATGATAAAAATAACAAAAAGAAAGAATTTTGACAGAATTTGCATATTTACTATAGCATATGAAGCTAAACAAAAATTATTTGTCTTTAAAGAATTTACTATTCAAGCAGAGATTAAATACATGATAATATTTAATATTGTCAGAGATTAGTATATGTTTGGTAATGATGTGTTTTATAAATAGTATAACTTTTAATCCTTATAATAATCCAATAAGTTAGCTGCTATTATCTTCATTTTTACATGGGGAACCTGACAATTAAGTAAATTGTCCACAGTGTCATAGGTAATCATGGACCTTAATTAGGTTCGAAGTGGTTGGTCTGACTTCAGAGATATACTAATATTATGCTTTATTGCCTTTGAACCACTATGCTATATTCTATCAAGATATAACATCAGCATGATAGAAGCTATAATGTAAAACAGAATAGAAATAAAATAGAAAAAGGATGCATGAAAAGAGAGAAAAATATGTTGCTTGTACAAATGCACAACAAAGTAATTATTCCTAAACTGCCTCAATCCACAATGTAGCCACAAAAATATCTTGCTACAGATTCTTTTTTAAAGTTAACATTTGAATTTTTCACCTGCCAATTCTTGTCTACCTCCTACAAGATTCAATATAACTACCTAATTATTCATTTACATACTCAGCCCAAATATGAAAAATTTATAATATTTCCCAAGTTCCTATTCTAAGTCAATAGGAAACAAAAATTGAGATTTAGTCTCTGCCAACACAAAGTATGCAGTACTGGGTGGGATGCAAAAAATAAAATTTTATCTATAATTTATATGTTATTTCTTAGAAGTAATCCCAGGAGTTAAGAAGAATCACATCAAGTATAATAAGATTCAAGGAAATATTCCCATGGAAAGGGATGCTGAAATGAATACTAGAACATAACTAGGAGTAAGAGAGTTAGACTAAAACTACAACAAAAATAACATGCTAGGTGAAGTGAACCAATATGAATTATGGAGGAAAGACTATACATCATTCTCTATACCATCTGATATATCATTCAAAACGACCTTAATTCTACCTGTTGGTGAAACAACAATTTGCATAATATAGAGTCAACTTCTGTTACTACTAATTGGGTCTTTTATCTACTAGTTCTTCTCTACAATCTATAATAAGATATGAGCTCTGCAAGAAATATCAAAACAGCTCAGGAGGGACTGCCAGGCTCTATTTTGAAATATTTAAGAGCCTGAAAAACTGTATACAGAAGGCACTAAGAATGATCAGTGAGCAAATCAAGGACTTAAATGAATGGGAATAAAATGTATCTTGCATCATGTATCATGCTAAACAAAGAGGAATAAAATCAAAAGTGACATGCTTGTATATTATACATCAAGGAAAAAATAACTCCTGGGAGACCATGTGGTTGGCAAGACAGCCGAGGTAAACTTGCCACATGGTTAAATGTTGCAAGTTGCATATGGAATATGGCTTACAAGTAAAAATAAGAAAAATTAAAAAAAAATTTTCAGTGAAATGTGAAGTAATGTGAACAATAATTTCTTTTTCTCACAAAGCTTTCTTCGATTCACCCGACTTAATTAAGTTACTCACTTCTCTACGCTCCCTTAACATCTTGTGTAAGTCAAGGGTCCCCAACCCTCCAGGCCTCAGACAGGTACCGGTCTGTGGCCTGTTAGGAACCAGGCCACACAGCAGGAGGTGAGCCTCAGCAGGTGAGCAAAGCTTCATCTGTATTTGCATTCCCTCCCCAACAATAGCATCACTGCCTCAGCTCCACCTCTGATCATCAGGAATTAGATTCTCATAGGAGCACTTGTCCCCGGTGCCAATAATGTTGGAGAATGCTAGTATAAGTGACAATTACAGCTCTTAGCAAATGTTATCACAAATTATGTGTTTATTTATCTCCCTTATACACAAGCTTTTGAACAATTTCAATGAATCAAGCATGAATTATTATTAATTAATTGAGAAGATTAAATGTAGATGTTTTTGGAACTCATTAACGGTATATATTAATATATAATATACAATAATATATATCTTTCTTTTATACATTATTATTTTGTGAATGACTAATTTAGAAGAAGAAAACTAACTCAAACATTTTTTATAAAATATTTTAGGTAAATCATTTATAAAAAATTGAGGAGAAGCTTGAAAGAAGAAATAGTCTAATGAAACCTCATCTCTGGGATCCAAAGTATTTCTGAGGTTTTATTTTCAAATTACATAACAGGCATTTGCATTTACTTTTTTATACGAACTAAAATAATACTAATAGAAAGTATAACACATAGAATCTTAAAGTGTTAATTTAGACTATGTAAATATTATAGGCTAATACACATTTTCTTGTGATTATTTTAATGGCTATTCCAGTGATGCCCTGCATCATTGGCTCCTTACTTTGGAAACACTTGGTTCTATTTTCCAGTTTTCATTAACACTCAAAACCAGTCTTGTTACACTTTCTCATCACTAGCCTGGCAATGATCCCTGCTCAGAGCCCAGATCTTCAAGGTCCATGCTTATCTCTTCTGAGGTACCGGCTCCAGACAGTAAGCATCCCCTCCTTGAGGTCTGACCCCAGGCTGACAGAGACTCTTCCTTTGAATAATCCAAACATTATCTCTGTTTTACTTGAGTATTTTCACTTTGCCTTTCCTCACATCCCAGAACTATGTAAGCAATATCCTATAGTAAAATTTCTCTATTGAAATACTTAGCACAGTTTCACTTTCCTTGATTGGGCAATAGTTGGGATTAGATTCAGTACTTGGTATTAGAAACGGTCTCAAGAGAACAGAACCATAAATATGTAATTATGGGGTTGTTTGGTTACATTCTGTCTTAAAGGCAGTAATGTGTTCACTGACAATGAAAAAGAAAACATTAGTAGATTGTCCTGATGATAAAATTTATTAAGTTAATACCTGTTTTGGCTATAAAGTAATGATTACTGAAGAAGTACTCTGTTGGTGGGGAGCAAAAGGCTGTTGTACATAACTGTTATGTTTGTAATGATGGCTACAGAATTAGTGAGGTGGAATGTTTGATTGTGACTGCCCCAAAGAGCTTATGTAAAGAAAATTAAAAGCTTACAACTTCACATTTTAGGCTCACATAATAGTCAGAGAACCAGAGAGATTCAGTGGCAAATTTAAAGAACTACCTAACCATTTTATATTTCTTATTGCTGTAGGGCAGAGTTCACTAAAAAACAAATACAAAATGTAACTGTATAGCTTTCAGAATTGCAGTATATATTGAATTCATAGATTTATCCAGTCTCTTAGGTAAAACATTGACTTTAAAAGAGTAGGACCCTAAGATTATAGGTATATAGATAGAATGAGTTGAAGCTGAGAATATTGAATCCTTAAATTTCTCTTAGCCATCCTTGCTAGCAGAGGATGCCTACGCTAAGACTAATGCCCTCCAACGTCTAAGAAGATAAATTTTACTTTCCTTTTATTAATCTCATCCTGAGCAGCTGACTTGCAAAGGGGTACTCATTTTTATCTAAATTCATCCTGGCTTCTCATGATATCTTCTAATACAACAAATTGAGTTATATCTCAGAGAGATAAGTCTATTACCTGACTCAGTGTAGGCAAGATATCCTGTAAAATAATTCCAAGATTAGTCTACTCTATATCATAAACCATATATGAATATATTTTTGAATTCCAATAGTGGTAGGAAGAAAGAAAAGGGATAAACTCTGTAGTAAGCAAAATTTCTATAAGTGTACTTATCAGATATGAGTTTAAGATGCTAGTTTGCACAGAAGGATAGGCTGTAAGAATTTGCTTGATTGTTTGACTGAAACTTGGACTTACTGATAGCCTACATTTAGTGTGGTTGGGAGGTCAGTATTCTTCTGGTATAATGTACAGGGAGAGGATTCAAAGCCCTAGGGAGTTAGAAATTTTGTAGTGCATTTATCATGTTATGTCTGTCTGTTCACTCATTTAATTCTCCAATCAAGGAAGTGAACCCAGTGGCATTCTCTTCACAAAGGCACTGAGAATTACACTTGTGAGGAGATTACCAGCACACAGGAAATCTCTGTGGTAGCTACCCTTTGAAGTCTGGATATGGCTGAGGAAGATGCTGTCCTTAAGATGGGCTTTAGAATTTTAATAGCATTAAAATGACATATCCGAATAATGAGGTTGAGTGGTAGCACCTAGTGGCAGGAGGCAACATCCTTAATGAACAATAAAGACAAATAGATAAAGATATTTGACAGTAGAAGGTAATATCACATCTCTGAGGGAATTAAAAATATTGTTACTTTCAGATACTTGAAAATTCTGAATTGGTAACCCTATGTCATTGCAATTTTAACTCACTTGCATGGGCTGTGAAGAAGTAGATGAATCTTCCCAAAAGATTGCAAATTTCAGCTCTTTTATATGTACATTTATTAGAGGTAATCTATATAACTATTGATCAAGGAAATGCATTATTATTTATCTCAATATATAAGATCCACTAGAGGCAGATTGCTATTGTCTGGCAGGTATAACAGTACATCTTTCCGGTTTGTTTTCAAGACTATATTAATTTTCCTGCTTTTGCTATAATCTAGTCTGCAAGAATCTTGACAGTGTTGAAACACCATAGAACAACTTATACTATTTACTTATATTGGTAAGACCTTGCTTATTAAATATAATGTGCAGAAAGTAGCAATAGTCATAAAATGCTTAGTAAGAAAAGGATGAACCAGAGGTTCAAGTCAAACTCCATAAAAATTAATGATCTTGACATCTTATTAAATATTTTGGGTATCCACTAGTCTGGAGCATATAAATATAAACCATCCAATGGTACTGTGCATCATTTACTTCAAAAACAATGTTACACATATTTGGTGTAGAAAATAAGACTGCCAATTTTGAGTGAGTGAGGCCAAGAGCAAGAGAAAGCTCTTTAGGAAACTCAGTCTGCAAAAAAAGTTATGATATCATGAACTTTCTACAAAATAGTTCCATTGGTATGTAAACTGTGGCAAAAAGGAATGCTCTATGAGATTTTTGGCAAGGTGTAATAGGATATTGAGGACTCCTAAGAATGTTCTGTAGCAACGGCTTTCTCTCTTCTGCATAGAACTTTTTTTTTTTTTCATTTCCTTATGAGAAATACTTTCTGGCTTGCTACTGGGCCCTGTATAAACTGAAAATGATCACAAGACATTAAGGTACTATGCAGCTTGACCTGACAATTTGGAATGGATATTTTCTGATCTACCAAATCATGACAGGGCATGCATAGAAGCCATCAATCATCCTATGTAAATGATGTATAAGAGATCAGGGTCAACCAGGTATATGAGGTATAAGGAAGATGAACAAGCAGGTAGTAAAGATTCCTTTACTACCTTCTCGCTACTGGGCCCTGTATAAACTGAAAATGATCACAAGACATTAAGGTACTATGCAGCTTGACCTGACAATTTGGAATGGATATTTTCTGATCTACCAAATCATGACAGGGCATGCATAGAAGCCATCAATCATCCTATGTAAATGATGTATAAGAGATCAGGGTCAACCAGGTATATGAGGTATAAGGAAGATGAACAAGCAGGTAGTAAAGATTCCTTTACTACCTTCTCTTGAAACACTGCCATCTCTCCTCTTACAGTCTCTTTCAGAATTCCTTATGACAAGTCGACTGAAAAGTAATTATCTCCATTGCTGAGTTCTTAACTTTTTAGGATCAGAGAACAATTCTGAGGCCCTGATACAACACCAATCCCAGGTATGATTTCACTGGATCCCATCTCTTAGGAAGGGCAGAGATTTGTTCTCACTGGTATAGAAAGATACTTTTAATGGATTTGCCCATCCTGCACATAATGTTTTCATTATCACCACCATCTATGAACTTATTGCTTCTGAACAAGGGAATTATTTTGCAGCAAATAAATATAGAACTGGGCATATGCCATAAAACTCACAGTTTTTTTTCATATACTCTATCATCCCAACCAGTTGCCTTGATAGAAAAGAGGAATGACCTACTGAAGGCTCCGTTATTTTGCCAGTTGAGAAATAACACAATGAAATTTTATTGTTCTAGCTTACAGAATGTGATCTAAGCTTTAAGATAAGTATCAAAATATGAGCTATATTTTTCCATTGCCAGAAAATATTTCTTGAACTCAAGAAGTGAGAGGAGGAGGATAAAATCATTATTGCTTTAGTTTTCTATTACTTCCATAATGCATTGTCACAAACTCAAACATTCACTGAAACAGCACAGATTTATTTTCTCAGAATTCAGTTGGATAGAAGTCTGATGGGCTCAGCTGATTTCTTGGCTTAATATCTAGCAAGACTGAAATCAAAGTGTCAGCAGTTGCAATCTTTTTCAGAAGCTCTGGAGCCAAATCCACTTCCAAATTCATAGATTTGTCAGAATTCACTTCCATGTGGCTGTAATACTGAGGTCCCCATTCTTTGCTGCTGTCAGCCAGGTTTTTTTCCCATCTTCTACAAGTCATCCACATACCTATTTCATGGTATTCCTGCCTCCATCTCAAAACGAGCAATTGGGCAGCACATTCTCATTCATCATGTCTCTCTAACCTACACTTATGCTTTATTTCTCCGCTGCTACTTTCTTTTCAACTGCGCCTCTTTGAATGACTCCTCTGCCATCATTTTCTATTTTTAATGGATCATGTGAATACACTGAGTCCACCTGGGTAATCCAAGATAATGACATCTTGAGATCACCTGACTAGTAACCTTAATTTCATCACTAAAGTTTCTTTGCAGAGGAACCTAGATTAATTTTTGTTGAATAACTAGGAGATGAGCATCTTGGTAGGGTCAGGCATTTTTAGAATTATATCTACCATACTATTATAACTAATAATTCATTTAGGAAGCTTTTCTATACCAAAAATGACAGTTCTGTTCTTTCTCACCAGAGGACAGAAATATGGTTCATTGAATTGGACGTTAGAGTCACCATTTGGATATTTTGATTCTCTCATTCCACTGAATCGACAAAGAATGATATAGTTATGGCCTGATATGACTGGTGATGATACCTATGAGGTAAGTTTGTAGCTGATGTACACTAGAAATATGGAGGAGTGTGCTTAGAAACATAGATTTATCTGAGGTGTCACATAGTAAGTCTATAACTAACAGTAAACATTAATGGAAAAATACAACTAATAAAAGCCAGACCACTAGTTTTATATCTTTCAGAAATAAAGTTTAAGTTCGCCTCATAAGGTAAAGTAAAGAGCTTCTGCTTAAAATGACAAATTGGTAGCTGAAAGGAATTTTAAAAGATCAATTATGACCTCATGTTTAGAGAAAAAATATTTCAGCAGGTATGCATATTCTCTTCTTCACTTTTTAAACACACACGTACACAAGTGGATATTTTATCTAATTTTTTTGTTCCTATCTCTTACTTTCCTTTTATTATTGTACAAAAAGGAAGATTTCAGTTAGTGATTATCTATACATGTAGCCTTTAGACTGCAATACATTCATGCAAGATGCTATTATACCATTAGTGGACTAGCTAAAATAAATCAGAGATGGATGATATAATATTTGCTGGGAGATAAAATGAGTCTTAGCACCTTGTGCTCTCTTTTAGAGAGATGTTAATAACTTCTCTGCATGAAAAATAATTGTATCATGTTAAGCAAAAGGATAAAGTTTTAATCATTACTGTATGAAAATTCATAATAAACATATATAAGCATATATATTCATTATAAGCACATATATATACAAAAAGAATAAGATATGTTGATTATTAAACCATTGTTTGCTGCAGCATATGGTTTGCTTTCCAGCTTCTTTAGCATCAGCTAGATAGCATTCCATGCTTAGCAGTCTAAGCCCCATTTCCACGTGGCCCATTTTCCAAGTTCTTAAAGGGCTATGAACAGCCAATTAGTGTCTTGTCAGAATTTTGAGCCTATTCTGCAAGGCTCATCCTTTGACTTCTTAGGCTCTTACACTATCTGCCTCTTCTTTTTTTTTTTTCTATAAGTAGCCGATACCTGCAGTTGTAATGTTTATGTTACTCCTGTGTTGTCTACTTTTCTAGTTCTTCAATATTTGTGAAAATGATTCCTTATATTAAATTATCTGCTGAAATACCCAGTGTGGTTTCTGTTTTTCTTAATGTACCTCTTCAGAGAGAAAGAAAGAGATGACAAACGATATACAAATAAAATAATGAGGTTAAAGAAAGTGAATGAGAGAGAGACAGACAGAGAAAAGGTGGTAAAGAGGAAATCAGAAGAGGGAGGGAAGGAAGGAAAGTCATAGATTGAAATTATGAAGGGACTAAAGCAAGGTAATAGGATAAAAGTAGACTGAGGTAAGTAGTGAAATTTTATACTATATGATTGGGGAAAGACTCTAGGAATGCAACACTCATGCGAACACACTTTAAAGATAAAAAAGAATTCAGGAATAAGAGATCAAGAAGAAGAATCTTTCACAAACAGGGAGCAATAAATATAAAGCAATCTAAGCAAGGATACAATTGGCATTAAAAACATCTGAGGAGCATTACATGGAGAACAATTAATAAAGTAAAAATGTAGATGATGAATCTGAAGAAGTATGCAGAAGGAAGATCAATAGAGGCTATCTTCAGAACTATTTTTTAACTAGGATAAATCTGCGGAATTGGAGCATGCACACACACATACACATGCACACACACACACAAGTGGTTCTAAATTTCATAAAAAAACAAATAGACATTTTGTTCTAAATTTAATTAAAATATAGACAATGTAGACTAATTGAACTTATTATGATTATTGGTTTCTCTGATATTCTTTTCTGTATCAATCAACTGATTAATTAAATGTCCTCTCAACTCAACAAATATAAAATACATATTGAGCGGAGACCTAGGTATATTTTTTAACCTACATTGAAGATCAAAGTAAATGCTTAAGAATTATTTATAGAATTCAATCTCGTCTTTTAAAGTTTGAGTTTGGAATTCATACCTAGCATTTGTTAATGCATTTAATTCCAAATAGAAAGATTAGAAATATAATTACTATATATTTAATAAGGGATCTGAATCACAACAAAGTACTAATATAACTCAAAACTCATGTTTTCTGCTATCTAGATCAGACCTCTGGCCAAAAGTCAAAAATAAAGGAAAATAATCTGATTGCTTGTGACAGAAATGCTTAAACAAGTAATATCTATTTTAGTGGGGGACATAATAGCCTGGTATGATATAAATGTTACAGTGATTTTATTATCAATTTAGTAAAGACATGCTATTTTCAGCATGAAGCATAACACAATGTAACATATGCTGCAAAGTGGAATTGGGATAAGGATTCAAGCACTGTGAGAGCTGTTACAGAAATGCTTAATCCCCACTTCAATGTTTTGAACCTAAATTTTGTTGAAATCGAAATGGCTGATTTAAAACATACCACAAGAAATTCCCTTAAGGTGTTTGAACATAATAAGTATCCTCTGATTTTTTATTTGCAAGGAAAGCAGTGACATACTAAATCCATTTTTTGTTGTTGTTTTTAATGTAAAAAGACTGAAAGGAATTTCTTAGTGGAACCAGAAGTCTTAGTAATGAGAAAGAACTTTCAAGGCAGTAACAGTCAAAGTGAGAACTCATTTTCCAGACAAGAAGAACAAAATATGATAGAAAGAGGATGGAAACCTCTAGCAAAATAAGTTTCTTCCACTATGGAGGGAACGTGTCCAGTGATATTTAAATCTCTGTATCAATAGATAGAATTTTATAGTGTATATAACACATATGCTTCATTTTACCAGTGCAATTATGGCATTTTTGAGTAATAAGTTAAAAATATTATAGATGAATGATCCACTTAATGAGATTAGTAGTAGTAGAAGATAAACGTTTTCTACCGGTTTTAACATCTATCAATAGATATTACTTTCTAGAAAAAGTTAACAAGTGAAAAAATTGAAAATACACTGAAAGTTTTGTAGCTACAAATAAGAAAATAAATGTTATTTTAATAACTGTCTTTATTTTGTTTTCCAATACAAAAGTCACAGAAGTAATCACTAGGACATTGGATATATCATATTGTTGTTATATAATACATTAAAACAAAAAAAAAAATCTTAATTGATTTCTCAGACAATCATGTTTACCCCATAATCATATCATTTTAAGGATGACAGGAATAGAGAATATATCACCAATCTACAGTCCCTAAAAACAATTTTCCTGGGAAGTCATGAAAGATATCTTTGCCAGGCAGAAAACAATTTAGTCTCCATCTAAAATTCCTTATGTGTATCACTTCATAATATATATGGATTTAAATTCCTTATCATGTAAATTTCTGGTACTATTGAAATAATAACTGTTCATGTTTTTTTTAAATCATTTAAAAATTTGCAGTGTGTTCAATTCAACTTAATTTAATGTTTCTCAGTATGTTTCGATCACCTACATTACATTTTGTGTTTTCAGTATAAAGATACAAAGATAAATCATCATTATCTACAGTTTGCTCACATTCCAGTGAGTCAGAGCCTAAAAATGTAATTATGATAAAAATAGGAATTTATATAACAAAAATGTATAAAAAGTGCCTGAGAAGCATAGAGAAATTTAGTTGTCTGATTTTAGACACAAGGGGTTTTTTGTTTCCTTTGTTTTTTTTTTTAATCCGCCACATTGTATTGACTATTAAAAAGGTAGTAAGCTAGAAAATTGCTTGTTATACATTATTAAGTAGGAAAAAAGTTCAAGACATTGTCTAATTATGCAAAATCTCTCTATATTTTTTTAATGTGTTTATATTTTTCAGCAGATCCATAATTGCAAAAGTTTTACCTGAGTTATCTACCACCCATGTTCTCATCGGCTTCTAACATTGAAGAGATTGATTCTTAGAAGAGCTCTAGAAACAATATTTCAATAACCCATTGAATTATTTAAATATTTACTCACTAGATATTAAGATAATATTAATTTTTTGAATAATACAATGACAAGAAGTATATTGAAAGGCATTTCATTTCTTTTAAATATATATTTGTGAGCCTGTTTTTAATTTGTTCTTTGCGTTCCTTAGATCCCTCATATAAGTGAAATTATATGGTATTTATCTATCTCTGATTTATTTCACTCATCATAAAAATCTCTAGGTCCATTGATGTCATTGCAAATGGTAGGATTTCATTTTTTTTATGGCTAAGTAATATTCCATTGTATATATGAACCATTGGCCAGAAGGGAGAGGAGTTGAGAGGCTGGGAGAAAGTGATGAAGGTTTAAAGAAATACAAATTAGTAGATGAGAGATGGTCACGGAGATGGGGAGCACGGCATAAGGAAACAGTCAGCAGTAATGTAATGGCTTTGTGTAGAGCCAGATGGGAGATAGAGTAATCAGGGGGATTATTTCATAAACTACATAATCATCTAACCAATGTACTGTATACTTGAAACTAATAATAAAAAGTAAATATATATCTATATATTTAGTCTTAATATTGATATTTATAATTTTCTTGGGTTCTAAGAATTGCCACAGAATAAATGGAGCTGTTGCTTTCCTAGATTGAGAATGTTTTTGCTATAAAGAAACATCTCATATTTACACTCATAGAGATTTTGTTTTTTTATCCTAATTTTCCTGAATTAAATATACTGCCAATTGCCAAATATTTTATCCTAAAGTAAGACCTAAGAAAAATTAGATAAGTGCATTTAATGCAAATATATTTATTCTTTGTGGAGGGCATATTAGGGATAGTGACTTTTAAAGTTCTATTGTTTTTTAAGTAAAACAAGGTAGATAGAAGGGTTTCCAAATGCAATTTGATTTAATAGATATGATAGGAATAGATTAATGGTTTAAAACTACATAAAGCCTTCTATAATACCATTGTGACAGTAAGCTTTCAAGTTTTTAGGAAAAGGAAAGATAAGTTAAAGAGACAGGACCAGGCTTCGGAGATATTTATCATTCACTATGAATGAGATCTGTCTAAATATTGGGTATGTAACATCCAAAAGAATTATAAAGAAAATTGATTTAAAAACAATGATTTAAAAATATTTCTCTATCTGTGATCATTAATTTAAATGATCCAGGAATCAAGTTAAGCAGTTACAGATAAAATATTATACATTAGTACACTGAACCTGTTGGACACATAAACATAATTGTCATTTTGAGTAACTAGGAAATTGACATTTCATTGGAAATTGGTCCCTTGGAGAACAATTCGAGTAGTGTACAGAGGGAGATGATTGTAAAACTTTGAGGTTTTCCATTATCAGGTAAGTTTTGTTAAATCTATTGTTTTTAATCATTTAAAAATATTCTGATAATTTGCAGTATTTAAGATCACCACCATGCACTTCTTGCTAAGGAGGCAATTGTTTTCAGGGACAGATTTTATGTCTACTTTTTAAAAAACAACTAAGAGGAATTTTACAAAATGACATTTTTCTAACTGGATATTCCCACCAGTTAGAAAATATGCTTGGAAGATTTGTAATTTCCACTATTTCCAAAAGAAGAATATTATTGGTGATATGATATATTTCACTTCTATGATGGTTAACTTTAAGTGCCAACTTAGCTGGGCCATAGTACTCAGATATTTAATCAAACATTATTCTGGATGTTTCTGTGAGCATGCTTTTAGATGAGATTTACATTTAACTCTGTGGACTTTGGATTTTGAGTAAAGCAGATTGTTCTCTCTAATGTGGCTAGGTCTCAATCAGTTGAAGTCCTGAATAGAATAAGACTGACTTCCCCTGAACAAGAGGGAATTCTACCACTAGACTACATTCAGATTTGATCTGTAACATTTGGCTCTTTTCTACCCTCTAGCAGACTGCCTTTGAACTTGAATTACAACTATTTCCTAAGTCTTCAGTCTGCCAGCATCATCCATCAGATTTTGAACACGTCAAGCCTCCATAATTGTATGCATTAATTCACACACACACACACACACACACACACACACACACACACGTATACACAGAGTAGTGGTTCAATGTCTCTGGAGAGCTCCGACTAATAAACTTCTAATGAAAAATTCCACTATTTCTCTAATTTCACTCTAAATAATTTAATTCTCTATATCTCATCTGTTTTTATAATGCTTTCTCACAATTCTAAATCTTGGCATGCACTTTTCCTTCGTCTGTAATTCCCTTCACAACTTTATTTTCCTGGTCCTCTTTATTCTTCAAGTATCAATTCAGGCCTGATTTTGTTGCAAAAGCATTTCCTGATAATCAACAAAGAGTAAGTGATGCCCCTCTATCATATTTTACCACTCCTCTTATATCTTGACTTTTACTTGTCTGATCACTTGTTTGTCTCTCAATTTTACTGTAAATTGTTGAAAGCTTGGGATTTTGTCATGCATCTCTGAATATGCAGATTTAACCTACTGTCTGTGACAAATCAAACACTCACTTAAATACTGTTTAATAATTATATGGAAAAAAATAGGAGATAGTTCTTGGATGACTTGTTACATAGAAAGAGAGATGAAAAAGGCCATCTAGGTAATTTGGATATTGTTTGAATTGAACTCTGTGCAATCTTGAATTGCAAAGTGGCTAACAGTATGTTAATATGAGTTCTATTGCATAGATTCAAATCCTAATTCTAACAGTATTATTTGAGCTTCCTTTGTCTAAATTCCCTCTATTGTATATTGGGGTAATAATGCTATGAAACTCATGTTTTTTATGAATGACATAAACTTGAAAATATATCTGCAGCACTTATCCGAAAGCTAGCACATTTTAAATACTAAAAAAAATCGATATTACAATGCATTCAATTTAAGCATTATTATAAAGGCTTTTGGTTTTCTTTTAGTATATTTTACAGTAAATATGATATAAAAATTAAATCTAAATGAATCTAGGTGTCTTATTACTTTAACTACAAATGCCCCTCTCCACATCCCTGTCTCCATCATTCTATATTTAGCTATCCTGGACATATTTTTTCTCTACTATATCATGGTGTCTCTGCCTTTATATATTTATGTACAATTTTGTCTCATTTTGATTTTCTCTTGGCTACTTTAAGTTCCTTAGGAGTGTCTTCTAGAAATTCTAAACTGGTTAATATCTTCTATATATCTTCTATTTTGTTATAAATATTTGATTAAAGTTTGTGATTTCTGCTAAATTTAAGCTTTGCAAGAGCAAAGTTTGTACTTGAACTGTACACTTGAAACCTGCATAATGTTATTAGCAATGTCATCCCAATAAATTTAATAAAAATAAATAAATAAGTAAATAAATTCTGTCAGCTTAGGAAAAAATAAAATAAAATATGAAAATCTAGCATTTCACACTCTATGTAATACATAGTGCATATTAAATGCTTTTAAACAAATATATATTATACTCACCTAAACAATGATTTCTTGTCTCTAGGTTACAGAGTTTGATGAATGTAAAAATGAAGTATTCTTCTCCACTCTCTTTTTATGATTGAAAAGCAGTGTAAACAAGATTATTGATAAATTTTAGAGCTGGGACATCTGGATTCCTCAGATAAAAGAAAAGCTTATAGAGGAACATAATTTGTTCAACTTTTTTGAAAATTTTTATGTTGCATTAAGAATGTCTTATCTTGGAAAAAAAGTGATACTAACCCACTGCACTAATAAACATAAAGATTTAAGTAGTTAAAAAAGGAAAAAAAAAAGTTTTCACAATATAATAAGAGAAATGAGTTTCTTTTCACTATTTTAAGAGCTGTATCTGCCTTATCCTGAAATATCAAGGTTCTAGTGAGGGCCATTGTTACTTCACTCCCTGATTGCTTCTCCAAATGCCTTAACATCTTCAGCTGTATTTTAGCAGTATATTCATCATCCACAGTTGTGAAGTCAGACACTGGTTCACTAGTTTATTCAAACCATCTATCTATGTTTATCCACCAGAATATGTGTGATAATTAGTACCTCAATAATTGAGAAATCATTTATAATATTCCTGTTGTTTATCAAATTAAAATACTTCATTTTTCCCTACTTTTAAATAATCCATTCCAGTATTTTATGTACCTCAGAGAAAATTTATGTTTATTAAATTAAATAAAATATTAGCACAAACCTAGGCTATAATTTTATGTAGCAGGTAATTAAAAGAATATAGTGTGCTGCTGAATATCTGATCTGAATATTCTATATTAATATAAAAAAATTAAAACAGTGGATCTAAATGCTGTACCCTCCATAGGTCTGAATATCATCCATCATTTGTTTGTTTTATTCCCAGTTATTAAAGATAACACTGATTTATTAAGGAATGGTGAAGTTCTAGAACTAGGAAATGAGAGTTTGGTCAGAACATTACTAAATTGTAACTTTAAAGCATTAATTTTTATCTCATGAAAAGTACTCCAATTTTCATACATTTAAGCATTGTATACAAAGGAGAATACACACACACACACACGCACACACACACGCGCGTGCACACGCACACACACACATCTGTTTCTATCTCTGTTTATCTCTATCTATATAGATACTTTCCAAATAGCAGTGTGTAGTGTGTGTGTGTGCGCGCGCGTGTGTGTATGTGTTTGTATGCACTTATACACCAAATTGGATTCGTAACTAGGGATAGACGAGCACTTGCAAAACTAAAAAATGAGTAGAATTAAAGGAGAGAGAGAAAAAATATCATGGTAAATGTATGATGAAGTTCCTTAAGTTTCGTCAAGGAATGGGGAATAAAAATATAGTTAGATGACTTCAGCCATTCAATGAAGTCTGAATGTAGAAGAAAAACACTTAGAAGAATTTTAACACAATTATTCAAAATGTCAAGCACCAAAACATATGTTATCTGAAATTCCAGTGGTATTTTTGTGACTTAAGGGTACATGTAGCACTATGTACAATTTTTAGTGAATTGGTTAATTTTTCATTTGTTTCCTTCATACTCAGGAAGTGGTATTAGCACAGAAGTAAGTATAAAACTGTTTTGCTATGAAATAATGGTCAAAAATGAATTCATGTCTTAAAAATAGATTTTACTATCTAATAACATTTTAACATAGAAACATATTATAATTATAATTAAATAACTATAATTATATTTGGTAGAAACTCATACCATTGTCTTTTGATGGAAAATTCATCATGGTAATAAACATCATCATCATCGTCATCATCACCTCCACTCAACCTTGGCTCTATCGACCCTTTTGTCTGAGTAATTTTTTTAGAGGGCAGGATGACTGGCTAGAACAGGTATTATAGGATATTTAACAGTACCTCTGCCCTTTACTCACTAGATAGTAGTAACAGCACATTCTCATCCATTGTGATAGGCAAACATGTCTCCATATATTTCCAAAAGTTACCTGCGACTTTAAAACCAATTCTAATAGAAAACTGCTGCTCTGGAGTGAATCTGTGCATTAAAACTCTTCCTGACACTACTAAATTTTCACCCAATTTCTATACCTTTGGTACCAATACCACATGTAATACATTTCCTAAATCAATTTTGATATATTGAGAGCACTTTTTTGTATACAAACAGAAACAAAAACAAAAACAAAAGCAAAAAACATGAAGAATCATTCTTTATTGTGATGTCAGCATTCTCAAGTTATATAAACTAATAAGAATGATATTTTAATAATTCTCATTGAATTTTATTACTACCTCAATTGTGTATCATCTGGAAAGCTAGATCTTAAGAATAAACACAGCTTTTTCCCTAGAGTCATTTGAATTAATATATTCTGTGAGTTATTTAAATAGGAGCTTGTTTTTATAATTTAAATTTTCTGAAAGAGGGCATTACAGTAACTAATCATCACAAAATAACAATGTGTGATGGCTTTATGGAGCTGTATTTCCCTCATTTTTATGGGCACTGGGAGTCATTCTTTTATTTCTGACAATTTGCAAACCTCATTTAAAGTCTAAGTAGGTGTTGCGCATCCTCTGATATAATATACTTCTCTCCAGAAATAAGAACAGTTAGGATTAAGAAAAGTAACAAGAAAACACTTCTGTTTTCCTTTTTTCCTTTTACACGTATCTGATTTATACAATGAGAAATTTTATTTAAAAAGACAATTTTCAATAATAAATTATTTTTGTTTGTCTTATTTAGTCAAGGTAAGTCAAATGTAATTTATATAACAGTTTTATGGGGTTTGTTTTGTTTTATTTTGCTTTACTGGAATGCAACCAAGAGCTGTTTTGGAGAATGAAAATATAGAGCTATACTGGTGAAGGATGGAAAAGGTCAGTCTGTCTTCACCTTGCCATTATTTATGCCTTGGAAAGGATCTAAAATTCAATAGTCCTATCAGGACTGTAGATTTAACATATGTTGTATTATCTCTCTCTGTTTTTAGGCTTATATTGTTTCTTAACTGCTCTCTTCCTCATCGATCATATTTTGCTTTCTAATTTTAATTAACTCACATTTCTTACAGTGTACTTTAATGGTACTGTTTCATATTGACTAATTTTGTAAACTAGTTTTTGAATATGTAGAGTGTTTAAATCTAATGTTGAACACATAGAATTGAATAACTTTTTAAAAATGATTCTTACAGTTATTAACGTAAGATCAATATGAAGCTTACCATAATACTCAAATCTCATTTTAGTCAATAACTTCAATCTTCTTTCCCAAATCCATAGTTGTATTAAAAATAGCTGATGGCAAATTTAATTTTCAACCTCTTTGCATTTATTACCCCATTTTCTAGTAAGGATGTGAAGAGAAAGATAATTTATTTTTATCATAACCAGAGACTGAATCATAAAGCATATGATAAAGTTTATTTGAAAAAAAACAACTCAGTGAATATATTTTATGCAATTATATAACTGTAAGAAATTAAATTTCATTAAATTCTAGTATTCATATCTTAATAAATCACAATAATTTTACTGCCTTTCACTTCAATTTTTTATCATCTGTGATGATTAATTTCATGTGTAAACTTAAAGATGTTTTTGGATATTAATATTTAAACTGGTAAACTGAGTACAGATTTCTCTCCATAACATGGATGAGTCTCATCCAATCAGATGAAGGCCTAAATAGAAGAAAATGACCGCTCTGTCTGAGCAAGAGGGATACTGCCTTTAGACCGAAATTGGAACTTTGGCTCTCTTGGGTCTCAGCTTGCTGTCCTTCAGACTGGAATGGCACCATTGGTTCTCTCGGGCTTCAAGCCAGCCGGCTCACATTGCAGATTTTGAATTTGCTAACTTTATATTCATGAGACAATTTTTGTAATAAGATAGATTACACACACACACACACACACACACACACACACACACACACAAACACACCCCTCCTGTCAGTTATTTTTCTCTGGAGTACCTCGATTTACTTTCCTTTTTAATTTAAAATAGATATTTAAATCTGAACCTTATTATAATCATGCCCACCTATTCAGTCATACAGTACCAGTAGAATGCAGCAAGTACACTGACTTTACCCAACACTGCAATTCTTAAAATCCTAAGTCCATGGGAATCCAAAGTACATTTCCATTTCACTCTTAAAACAAATGTTGTTCTGAAAAAGTGGAGAAATCATTGTTTCTAAAATATAAGCCATTGTTATGTTGATAGTATTTAATATAACTAGTTTACTAGTATTTAATATAATAGTATTTAATATAACTAGCTTAATTTTTATAGCTTAACATTATTTTGCTCCATTTTGAAATTTTTATACAGATTCTCTTATCCTTATTTTTTTAAATTGCTGTAAGACTTAAATCAAAGATTATATTTATTAGACTATATATATTTATATTACATTTATGTATAATTAAATAAGATTTTGCCATTGCCTGTTTGTATTGTCCTTAAAATATAAACACTATTTGTTTCATTAACTACGTTTCATTAAAAATAGCTTTAAAGATATCTTTCTTCTTATAGTATACAATTTAGTCTTTTGTAATAGTGAGATAAGAGCTGCTGCCGATGTGTTGAAGATTTCATTTTTATGCAGCTAAATTAAAAAATATAATAACAGCAAAACAAATTTTTCATGTAGTTAAGGTGTTATAATTTAGAAGACTCATTCTGAGATTTTGAATTTCTCACTCCTTAGTAGAAAATTTTTATGGTAGATTTATTGGAGATGTAACTCTTTGTTTTGCCCTTTTAACACTTTTATTTTTTAAAATATGAAAAAGTTGGAGTTTATATATTAAGGTTATTTTTCAGCTTTTATGTTTCTATTATATGAAATTGGAAGGTATAGGAAAAACTTACTTGAAATGCATTTTATGTCTATATTTTAATATCTGAGATAAAAATATACTTGAAATTAAAAAAAAATTTCAAATAAAGTGGCCAGCAATATAAAGACATACTCAAATAGGCTAAGACAGATAATATAACATATTGATAAAATTTTCTTACTGCTTGCAAAGATTGGTGCCATTGTCTACCATTTTGTCATAGACTAGCAGTCTGAAAGGAGTTTACTCTTTCAGATTTATTATTCCCTTGTGCATCACTCTGTGGTGTGGATATATTGACTGTGATGCTTTTGAAGAAATTTTACACAACTTTTAGTCTTTATCAAGAAACCATATCCTGCTAAAAGTATCTTGTTAAAGTTAATGAATTAATAATTATCTAGAGGATATGGATCACAAAGATCAGTTTTGAATGCAGGTTACATGTAAAGTAAGAAAAAGACAAGAGAAACTAAACACAAACAGAAATTTAGGCATCTTTTTCATAGTGCTTCTTTTATTAAGAAGAAGAAAATATGACTAGTTTGTACCAAGCAGCCAGCAAGAAAGGTGATTGGCATATATTATCTACCTTCAACCTCAAAATTACCAAGATAAATAGATATTATTAATCCATATTGAACAGCTGGGAAATTCGAAATCTCAAGAGGTTAATTAACTTCCCTCATGGTAATCTAGTTAGAAAGTGACAAAGATTCCAAGTTAAGACTATAGTGCCTCAAAGATAATACTTCTTAAAAACACAATTCTTTAAAAACTGATTGCTCAGTAATCTATTATTAAAGTGTTTTAGAATTATTTGAATCTGAAAACATATAGATATATTTTTACATTTCCTTCATCTTGCTAATATACTGTTTTTACACTATTTTTTAACAAAAAAATGCTTCTACTGTTATCATCGTTGATTCTCCTACAATCACATAGAATATATAGGCAGTGAGATCTTAAATATTTGCTCATATTGAATATGATTACGTTTAAATTGAGCACACTTCATTACCTATTTCTGGACTCATTTCACATTTTCAAATTTAGAGAAACCAACATTCTCAAAATAAGTGCTGAAATTGCTTACATTAGTATCCCTTGGATTTTTCAGTTCTACACTCTTTTCTATTTCTCTCTCATTTTCATGGTCAACTTATTTACCTTTATATTGCAGTTCTTATTTTTCTAGCTCATTGATCACTTCTTTTCCCCACTTACATTTCTAAAATATGCTAGAATGAGTGATGGTTAACAGTAATGATTTGAGAGCAATGATTTGATATTGTAATTGAAATTTATGAGCTCTAGCCTTATCTCTATTACCTACTAACAGTGATATTAGAAAAGATACTTAAACTTTAGTACTCAATTTCCTCATCTAAAATAGAGAAAATAAAATTACTTATTTCATAAGGCTGATATGAGAATTAAATCAGAAAATGTATTAAAGGATTATCTCAGTCTGTGGCACATTGTGTTTAATATATATTTTAGCAATATTTAATGGTAATTACATTGTGGTACTCGGTGATTAATATAAAAGATCAACTTATTCACATCTCTTGCAAGATCATTACAAAACATTGTACCTGTCAGAGCTGATGCACATGGTCACCAAGACCACACAATGTAAACTCTAGGTAGCATCATTCACATAGATTACAATATAGATGGCATCCCCTGATGTAGTACAGTGGGGCCCTGTACCGAGTCAGCTTACAATAGAATAAAACCACAAACTCCCCAACTCAGGATCATATCCTGTCTCCAAGTCACTCATATCTAAATTGATAGACACACTTGCCTATTCAAAAGCCATTTGTTGTATTTTTCCCTTGCCAAACAATTTAGATGTAGTTTAAGAATGTAAAGGTTCTGTGTCCTGGAAAGATGGGCCCCTTCCTAGGCCCAGGGGATGAATGATGGTTGAACTAAGGTAAGTGTGGTAATATCATTCCCCTTTGCCAGCATTCGATGATGAAGAAATTTGCCCAGTTCTAGCTAATGATATATTAGGGATGTTAGACTAGATGGAGCTATAGAAAAGGATTTCTACTGTGATGAAATAGTGATGAAATAGTGTAGAGACACACTTCTCTTTTTTTTTTTTTTGGATGCAGTCATGTAAGTAGGAGTGGACTGCAGGTGAAATAGTCATTTTAATTGTGATAAAACAAGCCTGTGGATAAAAGAAGAGACTGTGGGTCTGGCAAAGGGAAATGTAGAAAGCCAAGAGATCCTGAATGAGATAAAGAATTAGTAGCACTTGTCTCCCATTTTCTTGTGTGCAGATTTGGTTGGGATGTCTATTAATTTCAGGTAAAAACAACTGAATACATTTAATTAATCTGACATTTTGTGTGTGTGTGTGTGTGTGTGTGTGTGTGTGTGTGTGTGTGTGTTTTATGCCAATGGATTTCACAAGCTGAGTTTGAACTCGTTTTTCTATTCTCGGGGTTTGCTTTATTAGAAACATATTTTTCACTTTTCTTCAGACACATTTTTTATTACTACATATTTTCAATGTTATAAGCAAATAACTTTTAACTATTACATATTTTTAGCACTATATTACATCTAGTTTATTTCCTCCTCTTAAAGATAACATGCCTCAGAGGGTTAATGTGAAGAATGAGATGATCACTGACACATTCTTCACCTTTAGTAAACTGTCTTTTAGTCTTTTAATTTGTGAAAATTATATTAGCTTAAAAAGAGTTTAAGTTTTATATACTTAAATAAATCCTGACTTTAGAGCTTTCTTAAAATACAACCACTTAGAAGTAAACAAATCTCTTCTGCTGTATATTAACTACCAAATGCCTTTGGTAGTTAATATACAGCATTATCCTGATATATCAGTAGTAAATGTACATTTATATGCATCAGTCATTTGTAAGATAGAGAAATTAAAAGAAAATAAATATTTACAAGTTCTGACTATACTGTGATATAAATAATATTTCAATTATATATCTATAGTAATACAAATTTAATGATGCTTTCTTAAATTTAAGGAAATTTCATTGTTTGTTAGAATATAACAAACAACCCAATACATCTAAACAAATGAGACATGTTATTCTTGGCATTCTTTTGGGTCTATATTGGCCTGTGAATTGTTGTTTCAAAGGTAATATTTTCTCATATAAAATATATATCTGTCTCTCTCAATCTATGTCTTTGCATGTCTGTCTCTTTCAGTTACTGACTTTTTGTATAAAATAAATGCAATTTAAGATTTTTTAACTTGTAGTGTAAAAATAATTATTTGTTTGTAAAAAAAAAGAAAGCATTTCCAATATTGGCAATATAATGATATATTTAGAAAGCAATTCAAGTGGCTAAATAAAGCCTGTTTCTTATTCCAGTCATTCTTTAATCACTGCCCCATTCTGCGACACACACACACACACATACAACATGATGCAGTAAAAAATAAATCAGAGAGGGTATGATGCTTATAGAATGTCGGGTATGATGCTTATAGAATGTCTGCTATGAGGCAGGCATTTTACTTGGTGTTCACAGTACTTCATCTCATTGTATGCCTCCCTCGTTAACTCAGTCGAATGAGTTGATATTATTTCATTCTTATATGTGGGGTTTGAGGTTCACAGAAGCATAAAGAATGATGACATAAACATGTAGCACAATTAATTAAATATAATATTTAGCAATATGGAAATAATTTCTTTTTTCTTATTTCTTCCACTTCTCTGCTTTTTCACAGCTATCTTACAAAATTTGTAATATAATTATAATTTAATGATGGGCACCTAACTGCTAAATCAACCACTAGATTTTCAGGTAATTCACCTCCAAATGCCCCTTTGTGTTTGATAATAGGTTTAATTAGTATAAACTGATATATCAGTAATGTTGTAAATTTATATTGTATTTGGGATTTACATTCTACTTTTACATGTCTCATTTTATGTATTTTTTCAAGTAATTATGATAGAAAATTGCTATTTTATATTTGAGACAACTGAGGTTCCAGAGAAGGAAATGTAATTAATGCTGAATTTAATTATTAACTTTGACTTTTTCTTCCTACACAGATGTAAGTTAACTCCTCATAGATGCTCCCACAGTATTTAAAATATATACTAACACATTAACAATATGATTCCAACAAAAATATATTTACTGAGCATGAATTTTGTACCAGACCATATGCAAAACTTTTATTATGCCATTTAATTTTCACAGCAATTCTATGAGTTAAACACCATTATAACTATAATCATTCTCGCTGTTATGTTTAATATTATAATTATTAATGAAGGTTAAGTAAATTGTCTCAAGAACCAAGTAACAGCAGAACTTATATTTAAACATAGCACTTTAGTCTAGAATTTCCAAATTAATAAATAACTCCACTAATTTGCCTCACATTTTATCATCTGGCAAGTAGATTATTAATTATTTGAATGAAAAGAAACATATATGTTTCCGATATGTATGTTTTCAGTGTCTGGCTAATTGCTTACATTTTGGTGGATCTTACGTAATGTTTTTACATAAAATAATATCTAACTGTATATGTTAGTAAGCTTTGTGATACACTGAATGGAATGGGTAATTAAATTCAACTGTGGCAAAAATATAAATTCTATGGAGTAGGGATTTTATTTGTCCTGTTTACTGTATTCCACAAGCTCAGAACAGCACGTCACATTTGGTAATCAGTTATTTAATAATTAATAAGTATGTGGTTCTATATCACTCTAATAGAATAAATATAAGGACGCAATATAGAGTGATATAGGAAGCATGGAGCAAAAGAGAAACTAGATTTAGAGAAAGGAATTCAAAATCTGAAGCAGAGAACAGAGAGGCGCACAGTGGAAACCACTCACCCACACACTGGGGTGTTGGCCTCTGCAGCTCCTCCATGTGAATCTCTGCTAAGTCCAACTTCCAGTTGATTCAGAGGTTTTCAAAAAAGTATAAAGTGATGAGATGATAGGGTGGTGCTCCAGATGGCACAAAGAGTAATCAAATGGTAAATTTTGCTTAAAGAAAATAAATAAGGTTTCAATAATTGTGGGTACCAGAAATGGGTGTTGACGTCATTTGGATTTTCAAATTTTTACTGACTTTATGAAATGTAATTGCTTTATATTTGGTGTACATTCTATATGCAGAATAATTTCCCTATTTAAATTTCTTAATACAATTGCATTGCAAAATTACTTGTCACAGATTTGAGAATTTTGGAAACATTGGAATAAATTGACTAGATGTAACCAAAGCAGAAATGCAATGGCTAAAATATCTAATTTTTCCTGAAACTTTTGAGCTGCATAAACATGGATTGTGTGATAACTTCCTTATAAATATTTGCTTTCAATTAACGTAAACATGCCACAATAAGACAGAATACCATGTTAAAGTACATAGTTATTCAAATTGGAATGTATCATTTTATCATTGTTTTGCTTCTGAAAAAAAAATCCTCTTTTTTTGGTAAGGGTTGAAAAAATACTAAAACAAATAATTATACTAAAATTATTTAACTCAGCAATTAATTATTACTAAGGAGATTGTGATTTTAAATTTATGGTAACTATCATATAATGTGAATTGATAAAACTGGATAACTAAACAAAATCAAATTAGAGGATGAACAAGATGCTAGCTATTTTTAAAAATTAATTTGGACACATCGAAAATTAAATAATATTTTGTGAAAAAAGAGGAAAAAACCCTGAGCAATATCTTTTCATTTTTAAGACTTTATTAAAATATTGTAACTATAGTCATACACAGTAAAGTGCATATTCAATTATAGAGCAATACTCTTATTTGTTAATTTTAAATCATGTTTTCATATTTTGCATAGTGCCCTTAGTTGATTTTAAAATATATAAGGATACCAATATAAACTTTTAAACACTATATACATAGTTTATATATATGATAAAACATAAAATTTAAAAAAGCATGAAATAAAAATCTAGGCTTTTTCTAAGTAGTTAGTTCCTTATCTTTCTATACTTAAACCCTTTTCAGTTTATCTTATGACTAATAACTATTGTTCGATAAATTTATTTTAATTAATCAATTATTTGAAATTCCAAAAGACAACATAGTTTCAGAATACAAACTATGTAGAGTATTTTCACAGTCATAATCATTAAAGGTAGAAGGCATATGTATTATCTCTGCTAGTGAGGCTAATATCTTAACTACTTTTCCCCAAAAAGAAAGCAATGGAACAAAACATTGTAGAGATTGTCTGAAACACATCCAGTTATAAGTTATAAGATGGCCATATTTTTGGAATCCAATATTTGAACTCATCTTGTGACACAATAGCTGACTGACGGTCTGAAAATCTGTTGACATATCTGAAACCTGGATGGTCCTGCTAAATGGTCTCATCTATTGAATCTATACCACATGCTTACTATTATACAAAAAGAAAACATCCTTAAATAAACACAGTTCCTATGGACAAAAATCTTAGTGACAGGATACTAAAATAAAAAAATAACTAAATTGCATCATGATGAATGTTATAAAAAAAGATGAAGGACACTGAGGCACAAATAAGTTAATTATTATTAGTTTTTTAACAGAAAAATCTAATGAAGAAATAATACCCAATAACAGGAGAAATTACAAATCAAATATATTTGGATAGGAAGGCATATGATCTATATTCATGAATAAAAGTTAAAGAAGGTTAGAAAAAATATTAAAATGATAGAATAAGTGCTTTCTCCCTCTCTTTTGAATAATTTCATATATAGATTGAGTAGAGTCAAATGTGTATGCTTATAGCCTTGAACAAATTGATGGCATACACTAATTTTGAATTAACATATCAGTTATTCACTAAAGGTAGAAAGAAATCAATTAATAATTTATTTTCTGTTAATTGAATAATTTAGTAAAGCATAAAGCCTACAGAGATTAAGAAAACTGCATTTTGTAGTGGATTTTAAGTTTTATGTTGAATAATCCAATTGTTTAATTTCATTGATAAAATTTGATATATGCAGAAAAGACAGTAATTCTATAAAATTTCCAAATATAAAAGCTATCAGACTACATTAAACATTATATTATAGTCTTTTGACTTGTTTATTATTAGAGAGTCAAGATTTATGTTAGAGTACAGGTCTCAGAAGCCAACATCTAGTTTATATTCTACACCTGAAAAAAACTAATTTTTTTATCTCTCATAGATAATTGACTGCCATAGTCATAAATTATCTGTAGATAGAATCATTGGGGGAAAGCCTCAATAATACTGTTATATTAAATTGCTTAACATAAATAATTCTATCATCATGTTGTGTTACTGAAAATTTTCATTTAACATATTGAACAGATTACTTGCATTGATATTTTATATAGTAGAAAACAAAAACTAATCTTTAGTAGCTGAGTGAATTTAAGAATACAAGAAATAGTGTAAAGAAACAATTCAAATGTTTGAAAAAATACGTATGCATATGTACCACTTACGAACATGTTTGATTTCTGGTGCAGTACAAAGGGTTATGAATAACTTCATGAGCTTATAAAAAATATTGATAAGTAAATGATTCCTATATTCTACAAAATTCATTACATGTTTAAAGACAATATACTTCTAAAGATTATTAAATTAATGCATTACATGTCCAGAATCTAATAAGTTATGATTCTACTTGTTGATTTTGCATTTATCAAGTGAGACTATCACTAGAACTTTTCAAGTCTTTGTGTTTATACTAGAAAATTTGGAGTTTTTGAGTCAGACCTAAGTTGAAGTATTGCTACTGCTCTACTGCTCATTAATATCCTTGTAACTTTGAGTTCTTTAACCAAAATTTCCAGGTCTTAAAAAAAAAAGGCAGCATTTATATTTCAGAATTATTAAAATTATATTAATAAACATAGGTAAAATCCTCCAGCCTGAGTAGACATTCATATGTATGTTTTCTTTTCTTTTCCAAGAATAATAATGATAAAATGCATAGTTGTTAAAGTTTTTGTTTTCTAAATAAAGAGGCAAGGTAGAAATTTAAGTATAGTGATAGAAATTATTACATTTATTTTAAATAAACATTTTTTGATAAATTTATATGATAGGTCAATGGAATAGTCATGGCATTTGACACCATAATAAACTAGGTTAAGCTAACGTCTCTATCATTTAAGTATAATAGAACCTTGAGAATATCACACACTCTCAATTGGAGTGGCTGAAAATGCAGATAGAAGCATCTGTCTTACAATATAATCATATTACTTCTTTAATATCTGATACAAAGTAATCACATCAAATTGCTAAATTTGAAGTTTTAAGAAATGAATATTAATTTAGCCTCATCCTAAAATAATCTAGTTCAAATAACATTATTTTGGTAATTTTTAATCAGTTATATACTAATAAGTATATATGTCAGTATTGAAATCAATGTCTTCATAGGGTTAGTCTCTCATCGAAAACCATTCACAGTTTGGTTGTTTTTAAACATTTGTCATAATTACAAAAATTTATACTTATTTAGGTTCATTATTAACTACAAATTTTTGATTAAAATATACTTTTTTATCATCCCTTTGAGATAAGATTCCAGAGATGTAAGTGGAATGTCAATTAAATATTTTATAGATCCCTTTATTGATAAACTAAAAATGCATTTATATTAAACTGAAATATTTATCAAATATCTTGCAAAATACTAATATATCTTTATGTTATATAATTCAAACTAATTTTAAAGATTTTGAAATAAAGATTATGGCATGCAAGTGAATACTTTCAGTCCTGTATATGTAGGTTTTCTTTTTCACCTGAAGAATTATTATCCTAATTGAACAGTACATAATGTGCTTGATAAAATAATTACATATGTAATCTATACTCTAGACTTGTCATAATTAGGTAACTGAGAAACATTTTTCATGTCTTTCTGTGCATTAAATTTGGAGATAAATGCATCTTCTTTAAAGCAATGGGAAATAGTATGTGATAAGTTATAAGCTAACTGTGTAAAACTATTTATAAATGTTAAGATAATAAACAACCGAGTTAACCAAAACGTAGTTTTAAATCCTGCCAATTTTATTTGACTCTATTACATAGAGTAGTTCCCAAATAACTAAGGCAACATACAGCAAAACATTATTCAATAATTGCTATTACAATGTCATTCTGATAACAAAATTTTATTCAATAATTGAATAATCATTTTCAGATTTCTTATAAATATTGCAGGAAATATAGAGATGAATAATAGATGCTTCCTCAAATTCGAGGTGTTCATTAGTGAGACAGATGCTAACCAAACCCACTCTATTGCAGAGCAGAATTAAGTAAATGCTGAGAGAAATATAAAGCTTATATACAGCAGCACAGAAATGAAAGCGATTAATTTCCCTTGGAGAGAAATGAGGCAGCCAATTTCAAGATTAAAGGCTCAGTTGAGAAATGAATTAAAAAAAAAAAAAAAACTAGATAAATCCAGCTAACTTCATGAAAATTACAGTTGGGGCAGAGTTCTCTTATAATACGATGTAGGTTATGCCATGGTCTTGAGCTTTGAATGTTGTGACTACTTTTCTTTGTCTTCATAGAAATTTTATTGTAAATCTGAAGAAGCTTCAAGTACTACTAACCTGATGCCATTTAAAATTACAATTTGCTGGTATTTCATGAAAATATATATTAATGAAATCATCTTTCTTTTTTACTTGACCTTATGGCTTCCAATTTTCATCTAGCTGATTAAATAGTAAAATGGTATCATATCAGAGATATACTAGACCTATTGATAAATTAATTTACTTTCTCTAATTTCTTTAATTCTTGTTTTTCCCACTGTTCCTGTTCTAGTTTGGAACAATGACAGTGTCCTCTTCAAGAAGTCAGTTTAGTAAAATTTTGTACAGTTTGCATTTTTGTGGGATGGCAGTTCTGGTCAGTGTGTTGAACTGAGCTTCCTGCATCACCTCTGCCCCCCTTCCCAAACACAAAATGATGCTGGCTCAAGTGTGAGAAAAATGATATAGATATTTATTAGCCAAAGCTTGAAACTAAAATATAGAAATAATCATGTCAGAAGAACAAGTTTTAAATTTAAATTCAGATAGAAGCAACAGAGGTGAAACATTCATAGTTATTGGGAGTAATAAATGTGGGATGATGGGACTCTAAAACCAGCAGGAAGCGGAGAGTCAAGTTCCTATCTTTGCATTTTCTTTTAGTGAAGGCATTGTCCCTCTAATTGCTCTTAAATAGCTCCCTGCCATCTTTTTCACCCACACACTTTAGTAGTCCACCATATTGTATTTCTACTACTTGTCTAATGTTATCTAATCCTACTGCCTCTTCTCCATTTATTAGGTTAGTTTTATTTCTTCTGTTAGTTCAATAATATCCTACTTTGTCTTCTTCAAGTATGATTCTTTCATAAGGATTCTCTGCTTGGCCATCATATTGATATTCTTATAAATTTGAACAAAATTCAGTGCTCTGTGTTCTTTCCTTCTATTTCATGGTTCTCCATTACTCTTAAATAAGTATCATACCTTTAACAGATACATAATATCATTCACAATCTCATCTTCTCACTTCTCTAGGGTTCTTGCATTCCTCTTCTTCCATTTTCTTCCCAATTTTGTCTATATACTGTGGTTTTACAATTATAATTTTTTCCCTTTGTGCTCTATTCATAAACATTTTTGTGCCTCTGTTATCATTAGAATGCTCATTCTCATGTTTTTATCTTGTGTGCACATGCCTCCTTTTACTATAGGATTTCCCAAGCATTCCATGTTTATAAGAAGGCATTTCTCCCTTTTCAACCAACTCTCCCTTACTGCCTCTGGAATGTATCCTCCGATTGTTTCTCCACTATCGTTTACACACCACTATAAAAGATCTTACAAAGTTGAATAATAATAGCCTAATTTTATAGTTTTCTGTCTTGGTCTATTTCTATATCTACTAATGTAGTGTAGATATCTCACTGATGTTTGTTGAATTAGCAGATGAATTACATTGCTGGGAGGAAAAAGTCCTTCATCTGTTTATTCTCTCTGGGCCCCAGCTTATTAACCAGCTAATTATAGGAGACTAAGTAAACTGATCTTTAAGGCCCTTGTACAGTCTTTGAAATTACCTACAAACTCCGTCAAGTCCTGATCTAATCACTTCTCCAATCTCATTGTCTACTTCTCTCTCTATTTTAGCCATACTAGTCTCTCTTCTGCTCCACAAGTACACCAGCCATGTATCCAAATTAGGACAGTTGTTCTACCTAATTTTTCAAACCCATATGTTTCCCTGATTATCCACATGGCTACCTCATTTTCTTCAAGATCTTCTTGTTGAAATCTACTGTAAAACCTGATATGTTTTATAAATAATATAGAGAACAGAATATCTATAATATTCTAGTTTTGTTTTGTTTTTTCTCTAGATCACCTCTCTTTGTAACATAACATTTCATTTTCTACTTATGTCAATTAATTATTACCTAATACCTCTTACTGGAATGTCAACTTCTTGAGGGCACAAATCTGTTTGTATAGGAGTGTATTTCAGGTGTATAGAAAATTTCTTATCAAATTAATAATTATTTGTTGACTACATGGATACAGACAATATTTAGTTATATGAGTAAATTTAAAATCTTAGGCTGCATTTCAAAAATTTTAGAATCAGTATGAAAACTATCCTTCAGCCTTGTCTATGCTATTTCTATTTAAAAAGATTTTTCTTCAGCATCCTTACCTGGTATTGTGGGAGGTGAAAGTCAAAAAATATAATAACTTTTTTTTCAAAAACATCTTTATATAGTCTCACAATTGTGTCTAGCTTTGCTCATTTGTCTACCTAGAACCATAAAGGAAATAAAATAGACAGAGACAGATAAATATCGCATGATTTCACTTTTATGTGGAATTTAAAAAACTCAAAACAAATGAATAAATGAAACAAAGCAAAAACAAACTTATAGAAATAAAGAACAAACTGGTGGTTGCCAGAGGGGAGGGATATGGAGAGATGAGTAAAGAAGAAAGGGAATATTGTCAATAATAGTGTGATAATTTTCCATGGTGACATGTTTACTAGACTTAGTATTGTATTCACATCATAAGATATATAAATGTCAAATCACTATGCTGCATTCTTAAAACTAATATAATATTGTGTGTGAACCATACTTTAATAAATAAATAAATAAATAAATAAATAAATAAAACATAGTTTGTCCGCTCATTAAGTTTGTAGTCTGTCACAAATTCAAAGCAGAATGAGAAAATATTCCTCATCTCCTAATTTAGAAGCAATTTCTCACTATAGAAGCTACCAAAGCATTCATTAGTATCATTTGATTTTTAATAATTAAAATATAACTGTGGTTATAGCTTATTTCATCAATTTAACTACAAGTTTTCCTTGAGTAATTGATACATATGTATTTATATTACATTATGTTTATGTATACATGTATATATATATATATATATACACATAATTTGCATTGTTTTTGTTTTCCACAATTAAAAGCACAAAAATAGACACTATATGAAAGTGACTTAATACATTATGTAAAAGACAATAAATTATATCTACCACTTAATCCACAAGGAAGTGTACTATTTATTATTTTTGTAGTTTTTTAAATTGCCAAATAAAAATATGTCATTTTAGTTTGTCTCTACGGGATAGAAAGTACAAGAAAATTATTATTTTAAATGAGTTAGATATAATTAAGATGCTACTAATTATATTCTACTTTAATGGCTACCAATCAAAGTTCCACTAAAGCTCAGTAAGATCATGTAGAAGGTTAGTGGCTAGAAAAATGAATTCGATTTATTTCCTAATTTAAACAGAAAAGTCACAGGAAATTTTTTCATCCTCTGTTGATTGAGGAGCAAATCTTCTGGTAACAATTCTTATAATATATTAATGGTGCAATGAATTGAGAACATTTTATTTTATCTCAAAATTGCATCTAGAAAGTTCTCATCTTTAACAATTACAATAATATTTTAAAATAAAAATAATTAATTCTAATCACATTCACATAAAGCATTCTATTGAAACACAACTTTAATTTTTCTTTTTTTATTAAATTTATTGGGGTGCCATTGGTTAATAAAATTATACAGGTTTCAAGTGTGCAGTTCAATAGTACATCATCTGTATATTGCATTGGGTGTTCTCTACTCAAAATCAAACCACATTTCATCACCACATATTTGATGCCCTTTACTGTTATCTTTAGTTGTCTTAAAAAGATATGTGACTAACATGTTGTCTACTTACTTCCCCAATAAAAAAGACCCACGTTCACTTCAGATCAAACTTGATACTAAAGGTGGATTTGTAGTAAATGTTATTTATCATTATTTTCCATGTCTGACTGTTATCCATTAAATGCTTAGATGAGTCTATCTGCTCTAACTAAAAATAAGATTTTCTTCCCCAAATTACAGTTCAGGAAATATCTTTCATGTCTTTGGTTAAATGTGTTACTATGTGTTTTATTGTTTTTGATGCTAGTATAATGAGATTGTTTTTATTATTTTTTTCATATAGTTTCTTGTTAGTTTGTAAAAGCAACTGCTTTTTTAAGTTGATTTTTTAATTCTCATTCCCCTAACATCCTCCCATTTGGCAACCTTCAACTTGTTCTCTGTATTTGTGGGTCTGTTTCTGTTTCATTGAATTATTTATTTATTTAATTTTTAGATTCCACATGTAAGTAAAATCATATGGTATTTGCTTTTCTCTGTCTGCATTATTTCACTCAGTGGAACAGCCTCTAGGTCCATCCATGTTGTCAAATGGCAAGATTTTATGTTTTATTGCTGAATAATACCCCATTTTATATATACCATATCTTGATTTATTTATCTATTGATGAACATCTAGGTTTCTTCCATATCTTAGTTATGATTAGTAATGCTGCAACAAACACAGGATTCATATATCTTTTTGAATTTGTGTCTTTGTTTTCTGCAGATAAATACTCAAGTGAAATTGTAGATCATGTGGTGGCTCTATTTTTAATTTTTTGAAGAGTCATCACACTATTTTCCATAGCAGTGGCATTAATTTGCAATCCTACCAACAATGTATGAGGATTCCCTTTTCTCCACATCCTCACAAGTGTTTGCTATTTGTTGACTTATTGAGTATTGCCATTCTGACAAGTGTGAGGTGACATTTCATTTTGGTTTTAATTTGCATTTTCCTGATTGGTGTTGCTCAGCATCTTTTCATATATCTATTGGCCATTTGCTTGTCCTCTTGGGAGAAATATGTTTTTAGGTCCTATGCCGATTTTTTAAATTAGGTTGTTTGTTTTTATAGTGTTAAATTGTATGAGTTCTTTATATATTTTGGATATTAACCCCTAATTGGATCTATCATTTGCAAATATCTTTTCCTATTCACTAGGTTGTCTTTTTGTTTTATTGATGATTTCCTTCACTGTGCTAAACTTTTTTGGTTTCATGTAATCTCATTTATTTTTTTCTTTCATCACTCTTTGCTCAAAGAGATATATTCAAAAATATATTCCTAAGAGCGATGTCAAAGAGTTTACTGGCAATGTTTATTTCTAGGAGTTTACAGTTTCAGGTCTAACATCCAGGTCTTTAAATTATTTTTAGTTTATTTTTGTATATGGTGTAAGAAAGTGGTCCAATTTCATTTTTTTTTTTTGCATGTATCTGTCTAGTTTGCAAACACCATTTACTGAAGAGACTGTCTTTACCCCACTGTACATCCTTGCCTCCTTTGTCATATATTAATTGACCATATAAGTGAGGATTTATTTCTGGACTCTATTCTATTCCACTTAACTGTATATCTGTTTTTATGGCAGTATCATACTGAGTGATTTTTGCAACTTTGCAATATAGTTTGATATCAGCGTGATATCCCCCACTTTGTTCTTTCTCAAGATTGCTTTGGCTATTAGCGTTTTTTTATGGTTTCATATAAATTTTAAGACTAGTTGTTCTATTTTTTTTTTATTTTTTAAACGAGGCAACCCAACCCTTGGTTGACCTCAGAGATTGAAAGGATCTTGTCAGCTTACAATCTCTTATATATTTTAATTTTTTAATTTTTTACGCCTATAGCATCTGGTCTTCCTAGGTGGAATCCCATCCAAGTACTAACCAGGCTGAACTCTGCTTAGCTTCCAAGATCAAACGGGATCGGGTTTATTCAGGGTAGCATAGCCATAGACTAGGATTAGTTGTTCTAATTTTGAGAAGAATGCCATTGGGATTTTCATAGGGATTGCACTGAATCTGTGTATTGCTTTAGGTAGTAAGAACACTTTAACAATATTAATCCTTCCAATCTTTGGGTAAGGTTTATCCTTCCATTTATTTGTATCTTGTTCATTTTTTTTTTCTTTAATGTCTTATAGTTTTTAGAGTGCAGGTCTTTCACCTCTTTAGTTAAATGTATTCTTAGGTATTTTACATTTTTTGATGCAATAGTAAATGGGACTGTTTTCTTAATTTCTTCTTCTGATTGTTTGTCATTAGTATATAAAAACACAACAGATTTCTGTGTATTGATTCTGTATCCTTCAACTTTACCTAAGTCATTTATTAGTTCTAAAAGATTTTTTGGTAAAGTCTATAGGGTTTTCTATATATAGTAGCATGTCATATGCAAATAATGATAGTTTTACTTCTTCAATTCCAATTTGGATAGATCATCCAGACAGAAAGTTAATAATGAAATAATGGCCTTAAATTTCACATTATATGAGGTCAACAGAATAGACATTTTAGAACATTTCATCCCCAAACTACAGAATACAAAATTTTTCAAGTGCATATGGAACATTCTCCAGGATAAACAACGTATTAAGTCATAAAAGGCGCCTCAGTAAATTTAATAAGATTAAAATCATATCAAGTACCTTTTCTGACCACAATGGCATAAAATTAGAAATCAACTACAAGAGGAAAACTGGAAAAAACACTAATATGTTGACTTTAAACAACATTCTATGAAACAATCATTGGATCAAAGAGGAAATTACACAAGAAATTAAAAACTATCTTAAAACAAATGAAAATGAAAATATAACTTTTCAAAATTAATAGGATGTATCAAAAGCAATTCTAAGAGGGAATTTTATAGCTATGCAGACCTATCTCAAGAAACAAGAAAAATTCCTAATAAACAATCTAACTCTACACCTAAAGGAACTAGAAAAAGAACAAACAAAACCAAATGTATGTTGATTTTGTATCCTGAAAATTTACTGATTGTGTTTATTAGTTCTAACAGTGTTTTTGGTAGAATTTTAGAGTATTTTTTATATATAAGTTCATATCATCTGCAAATGAAGACAATTATATTTCTTTCAATTTGTTTATATGTGTGTATGTGTGTGTGTGTATGTATGTATGTATGTATGTATGTATGTGTGTATGTATGTATGTTAAATAAGAGTAATAAGAGTGGCCATCCTTGTTTTGATCTTAGAAGAAAAGCTTTCAATCTTTTACCAGTGAGCAGGATAGTAGCTGCTTGTCATATATGACCTTTATTATGCCAAGGTACCTTCCCTCTATACCCAGTTTTTTGAGAGTTTTTATCATGAAAGAATGTTGAGTTCTGTCAAATGCTTTCTCGTCATCTACTGAGACAGTCAGAGAAATTTTATCTTTCATTCTATTAATGTAGTGTATCACATTTATTGATTCATGTATGTTGAATCATTCTTGCATGCCAGGAATAAATTCTGGTTGATCATAATGCATTATCTTTTTAATGTGCTATTGAATTTGGTTTGCTAGTATTTTGTTGATAATTTTTGTTTGCATCTATATTTATCAAGAATACTGGCTTGAAATTTTCTTTTCTTATGATTCCTCATGTAATTTTGGCATCAAGGTAATGATGACCTTGTAAATGAGTTAAGAAATATTCCTTTTTCTTCAATTTTATGGAAGAGTTTGAGAAGGATGGACAATTAATTATTTTTTCAATGTCTCTATCTGGGCTCCTTGGTAAAGTGGGGCCATGGGAGATGGTTTGCAATTGGGCAGGGCCACTAGCTAGCCTGACTGCCTGGGTGAGACAGGAGATATTTCTACAAGTTCTACAAATTCCAACCATCTCTTCTACCTTATTTGCTTCACCATCCTCCAAAATTACCATTAATCTTCCCCTTTTGGCAATACTGACAGTTTTAAACTAATATCCTTACATTTTCTCTTGATTCTAGTCCACATCATATTTTTTCCCATCAAAACACCAAAGCTACTCTTAAAGTCAAAATGATATCAGCATCACTAAATACAATATCAAGTTTGAAATTACAACAGATGATATTTGAAATATATTTTTTTTTAAGTTTGTCTACAAGTCACCACTCTCTCCTAGTTTCTTTCTTTACATTATTTGTTGATTTTCACAGACTGCTCCTTCATTCCCATTTATTGCCCAGTGGCTTAGTTCTGATACTTAATCCTTTATAAAAACTCACTTTCATCATTTCATGCATTCTTATTTTTTCAATATTATCTAAAACCTAAAATGTCTCCTAATTTAATATCTCAGTCTAAACCTTGACTCTGATTTTCAGGTCTGTATCTAACTATGCACTAAACATTTCTTGATGTACAATAGCCTTTTCAATCTTAACACCAAGAGCAAACTCTACATTCCCTAACACACTGTCACACTGAAAAACCCAATTTGCATTAAAGACTATGCCGTTATTCTGGATTCTCATGCCAAAAAGTTTGTCATCATCAACCCCTCTTCTTCTTTTATACTCCACAAATTTATCAGTATATTGTTGGCACTGCATTAAGAAGTACATAAAAGCAGCCATCATTTCTGATCTGAATTATTGCAATAGCCTCCTAACTAGTCTTATACCATATCAGTACTTATTATATCCCTGTAGTTTTTCTCAATCAGAGTTAGTTTCTAAGTCAAAACTTAAATCAGATCATGGCACTTATCAAATCCTCATAATAGCTTGTCAGCTCAGAGTAAATGTCAAAGTTTTGACAATGATATAAAAGGATATACATATCTTCCCTCTCCCATTTTCTCTCTACTTTTCTCCAATTATTCTTCCTTTTATTTTCCTTTCCTGAACACACTGCAATCTTGTTCTTCCAAAAATATTGTAGACAGGTGCCACATTCAGGACTTTTTCCTCAGGCCCTGCCTTCACACACTGAGGCTTTCCCTCCAGATATCCATATGATTCACTTATTTCTTCCAGTTCTTTAGACAAAGGTCACCTTTACAATGGCAAGCCTTTTACTTTACGATTACTAGCCTTAACCATGCTTTATGTTACTCTATAGTACTCATGAAGATTTGATAAAGTATATGTTTAACACATTAATTTATTACCTATCTCCCATCCCTGGAATATAATATATAAGAAGATAGGCATGTTTATATTTTTTCCTGATATAATTTCTTGGTTTAGAAAAGTATCTCAAACAAAGATACTCAAAATATATTTTGACTGAAACTGCCAGATATTGTCAAATTGTCTTTTAGAGTAGTTGCTCAATATGCAACTCCTACTATATGAAAGTGCCTTTTTTCAAATCACATTTATCTTTGTTTTTAATTATAAAACATTTCTTTTTTGGGAAATTGGCAAGTAAAATGATTATTACTTTAAATTATATTTCATTATAATATGAGGTATGTTGAGTGTATTTCTCTTTCATCTTTCTTTTGCTATTTTCTTTTTTTTTTTTTTTTTTTTGCCCACTTTGGACCAACTTTGTTCTTTTTATTATTGATATTTAAGAATTTTTACTATTTAGGAAAATAGATATTTTGGTTATGGGTTGTGTTGCCTGTATTCTTCCATTTTTATCTATTTGTGCATTTCTTTAATAATTATGCTATCAATTTTATGTTTTTAATTTATTCTTCTTGTTTACGACCTTCTGAGTTGTGTGACATACATTAAAAGTAAAAATAATTTCTTTAAATTCAAATTTTAAGCAAGAGAAATTCTGTATTTGATTCTATAATAAAAATAAATGAATGCTGCATATCTGAAAAATAACTTCCTTAAATTCTCTATATATTATCATTTGAGGTATAACGAGTAACTATCAATTTATAAATAACACATTATTAAAGCTGTTTGAAGATTTTAAAATATATATTTATTTTATATAGCAGTAAGAATGAATAATAATTTATACAATAAAAAGATTTTATGGTTATTAAGCTGATAAATTATATTGCTTTGCTCTAGCACTATGAATTTTGTGATTAAGAAATGAGACTTTCATTATGAAAGATAAGTTACTATCACTTAGTGACTTTGTATAAGTTCTTAATTTCAGTGCTAATTTAAAATGACTCCATTGTCCTACTACGCAGGGGAGAGAGAAATGAATGAGTCACCTTGTTTCAAAATGTAAGGAAGTGTCATCTTTGATATTATTAGTCTCTGCACTGTGTTAGGCAAGCTGTTTTTATGTGCTGGAGCAAAACCCATGGCTCATAAACTCAACAGAGGTGAATGAGTTATGAGAGTCTTGGAAATACGTTAATGAAATTCTGCAAACATCAGTATGGTACATTAGTCTTCATCACATTTGGCTTTATTAAACACACAGATAGATGGGAGGCTGTCATGTATGTCAATTGTTTTGCTTTTTAAAAATAACCTAAGGAACTATAATAGGTTTTCTTTTTTTTTTTTTTTTCAGCTATTTTAACATCATATGTAAATGATAAAATTTCATAGTTTTGTGATTTAAAGAGCAAGATAGTTTAGGATTTTGTCATCACCATGATTTAATATTCATCGAGAATCTGTAACAGGTTGGACACCACAGAGGGGAAAAAAAGGACACTGGAAAGACACAGTCTCTGCCCTTAATTTATGTTTGCTTATTTTCTCTAAAGACTAGAGAAAATATAATGTTTGCTTCAGAGTACATATATTAAAAGCTGAAATTTTCCATCAGAACCAATGGAGCTTAAACCATTGAAAAAACTAGATTGATCTGTTCATTTCAAGGCAAAATAAACATTAAAATGAAAGTTATACCAACTAGTAATAATCTAATGCTGAGCTCACTGAAGGACAATCTTGCTCTTTTGAACTACTTACATGAATGTTCAGTTGTTGAATTAAAATTAAAAACAAAATTTACATCAGAATTTTTTTTTTTTCATTTGGGAAATGTATAACAGTTCGTGTAATCAATTTAGATTTTGAAACCAAAAGATGTCAGTCACTTTCAAATTGTGATGCAATATATACCCTAAAACAGAAGTCCCCAAACCCAGGGATGTGGACTAGTACCATCATTGGCCTGTTAGGAACAGGGTGGCACAGCAGCAGGTGAGTGGCAGGCAAGCAAGTAAAGCTACATTTGTATTTGCAGCCGCTCCCCAGTACTAGCATCACCTTCTTCGCTCCATTTCAGATCACCAGGCATTAGATTCCCATAGGAGCACCAGTCTCTGGTGCCACAAAAGTTAGGGACTGCTGCCCTAAAACGTTATATCAAATGTATTCTGTATACATACTTTATGCATAAATTATAGTGAGCTTTTTAAACATTTAAAATTAAAAATCAAATAAATGCATATGTATCAAGAGAATTTTAAATGCAATAAAAACAGTGATCTCAATGTGAGACTTAACAGGATTTATAAAATTAATTTCATTAAGTACATTAAAATGTAGAAATACTTAGAAATGTCAGTGGAGTTCTTGTAATATTTTCATGTCTTCCAAAATTTCTACATTGCCTTTAGGTGAATGTTAATATCAGGATATTACTGTGAAGAAACTAGAATGTCAGTTATTCCTTTTATATGTTTAAAATCTAATTTGTCATCAATTATTAGGTAGTTGAGCACTATCACTGTAAAGAGAAATTTGGATGTCATCTATGATATGCCAATATCATGTAAAATCAAACATCCAGGAATACTACATTTCTAAATGTATTTACTAGATTACTATATCAGTGTTAACAAGTGTGGAAAGGCTTTACTAAAAATAGAATGTAAGAAATGGTTCCTTTAATTAATTCCAATGAAATTTCTCTTCATTCTACTGAAAACAGTGCATATCAATATAGACCATTAAAGTTATGCTTATCTGACAGCTGATATCCATTTAAGAGTACAAACTTTACCTCTGCAGTAAAATATTTGTATTATACCACTTTTAATGTAATGGAAGATAATGATTAAATATAATGGACTGACCACAATCATTTAGTAAGTCTCTGACCAAAGGTACCAATAATAAAAAGGGAAGAAAAATTTTGTGGAACAAACAATGAAGAAACTTAGAATGTATGTAATTGAGGCTACTCAAGATGACTGAAAATAATCCTCACATTTTGAAAACTTCAGATATATTGTTAGTTCAAGTTTACTAATATATGACCTGTAAAGTCTTATTCTGTCTTCCCTTACTAGGGTAGAAACCTGTAATCTACATTATACCAACATAATGGACATATTTAAGGCTTACTTTCTGTTGCATGAAATATGATGACATTAAATTCAGGGAAAATGATTTTCTAGCAATCGTGGTTGCAGAAGTTGTTCAGAAGTAGTCATGGTAATTTTCCGTTACCAATTAAGTAGATGTCAAACATGAGGACAATGCTTTTTGTACACTGGTTGTTGTACTACATAGCTTAGTATTTGATTGGCTATCTGGAAGATTTTGTATGCTACTTACTATCTATTAATAATTTTTTTTTCTTTAACTATCAATAATGGATTTTACTACATACAAATATGTCTTCTAGGAAAAAATAATAACTTCAAAAAATGTTTCAATTAATAAGTGTTCAAAGTGATCTTTTGGATTGCTTATCTGACTGGGTGCAAATCCAATACTACAGGACAGGGTCAAGAGCATACGAAGGTGAATATTACTTAAATTGTTACATTTGCTCACCTGAATCATGATGCCTATGGAAGGCAAGGCTTTGAGAAACTAAGGGTTACTTCAGATTTCACCAACAATTTTAATGACAAAATACGGCACTCAGTTTTAAAATTCTTAGCTCAAGACACAGTCATAAAAAGTGGAGATACTTATGATGCTCTACTCCCTTACTTCTTCCAGAGTGCTGGTAACATAAAAAAGTCAAATTTATGGACTGATTTTCTAAATTCATGAATTATAAAACAGAGTAAATATTTAAGCTTTCTGGGTCTCTTTTGTGAAATTTTGGGAATTAACTGGAAAGAAAAGTAACAGGAAATTGGGGGAAATTTTGATAATGCCAAATCCACAGAAGTTTCTGCAGCAAGAGAAGCAACTTCTCTTCTGCTCATTGAAGCTTAAAGATCTTGTGTTTTGTCTGAGAAAATTGCCTAACAATGGTAAGCGTTCTCATCATATTCTATCTTATCATTCATTGTCCACAAATTTAGAACTACAGCATATTCCAAAAGCTAATTATAAAATCAAATTTGAGCCGAGGATGCTTACAAGCCAAAAGAATGCAAGCTTTGCAATTACACCTACAATGAAAACTAAGGCGCATGTCTAAAATATATATCCCTAGGGTGCTGAAAAAGGAAATAAGAAACATTTTTTATGTTAAATTTATAAATAAGAGTTCACTTACATAGATTCTGTGTTTGATGTGTCCCCATAAATGTGACAGTAACTGATGAATCAATAAGGGTTAACAATAACCTGATCCAATGGAGTTCCACACAAAATGAAACTGAGATGTCAGAAATTCCTTGTCAAAACAGAGAGCTAAGATTCCAAGTCTACTTCAGATAGAAATGCTAGACTGGATTTATTTAATTTGCTATGCTCATCCACCATTTGTATATGTTCTTGGATAAATTCAGATATCAATAATTTTAACACACTTTGAGAAATTCTTTACGGAAGAGAGAGCAAACATCTTATAAAAATAATTTTTGAATGTTTTCTAAAGATCAGAGATGTGGGTGATAAATGTCAATGAAATGTGCTGCTCAGTTTGAATATGGATGGTAAGATGCCTGTGTTACAGAATCCTATAACTAGTACTATACCATCGAAGGTAACCTTCACAGTAAATAGGTCTTGTTTCTAATCAGAATAGAATGAGCTGCAAGATAAGTTGGCAGTAACTAATTAATCATTGACAAATATAATTGAGAACAAGTTTATAATTATATAATTAAGATTGTATAATAATTTAAAAAGAAAATATCCTGTAGGCCTGGTAAACACTGTCCTGATTTGAGTCATCACAATACAAAATCTTTAACCTTGATACAACTTCTAGTCTGAATCAATTCACACTCTATATGAGTCCACAGAATATCCCTGAGTAAAAACTACACACTTTGTCACACGAGATTATTATAATGCGCAAAGAGATCTTAACTGCATCTAGCCAAATATCTTTATCTGCTCTGCAAGTTCTTTGATCTTTGCTGCCTTTTTAGCAAATACAAGCAGCAATTGAAACAAATGACAGTGATGTGATGCTTGGTCACATTTTAACCAAAGGATGTAGAAATCATTGTAGGCTGAACTCATGGCATATAAATAATGGAATATTTCATAGTCTTAAAATAGGTAAACTATATATATATGCACATGTATATGTGTATGTGTGTATATATATGTATATATAGTAGGTGAGCACAGAAAGCACTACACTATAACAATACAAAGACCACTTTAAATCACCATTCTAATTTTTTAAAATAGTTATGTGCCATTTTCCAAGGTAACGCTGTACCTGGTTAAGTAAATTAATATTAATTTTTCATACATAATTATATATTTTTTCTGTTATATTTATTACTAAGACTAAGAATGACACTTATTATGGTGGTGCTTATGGATGTTAGGTTATACGCATATTTGTTCATGTCCATCTTACTGATCAGTCCCTTGGTATGTAATAGAAGACTTTTTACTACTGTATATTCATTATTCCTTTTGGAGCTCTTACAAGACCCACTTTTTCAGCACTGCCAATCACGTGACTATAAGAGGTAAGTCTAATTGAAAGTTGCCATGGATGTGCTCTGGTTTAAAAATCATTCACTAGCATGGCGAATAATAGCTCTGAGCCTATTACATTCTTTTTACACGGTATCTATTTCCATCAAAAGCATAAATCTCGTTTCACAATAATTATGTTTACTATTGTCTCATACTGATTAAAGATTCAATTAATCACCCCATGTTTACCCCTCTTACTGTATTCCATCTCAATCAACAATAGGTATAATATTAAATAATTGTGGTGCGATAATTTCCAGAAACTACTGTCATTTCAAACACCATCATCATTGGGTTTATTACTATCTTAAGTTAGGTGGGCATCCAATTCTGAAATCCCATCTTGAGGGCTTGCTTTCTGAAATAGCTCCTTCTAGTAATTTTCTGAACCTGAATTTCTAAAAACATAAACCTCACAGATGGACTAGATGTCCAGACATTATCTGAAAAATATACATAAGTAAGAGTAAGATACAGAAATGTGAGACAGTAAAATATAGTAAGAAATGCATGATGAAGCATTACTCTTCTGTCTATTGCTTCATGATGAGCCCTAAAGAAACAAAGCTGTTTTGCCTAGCAAGTACTGCTACATGAACATTTGGACTAGCTCCATAAAAAACTGTCTGGAGTTGTTCATTGAAAGGAGGAAAGGAGAAAGAATTTATCTGTCTATAACTAAAACAGCTATTAATACATAAGCCAATTTAAGATATCAACAAAAATTATGTTACACAGTAATATATTTAGTACATATTACAATCAAAGTAATGTTAAAACATTTCTAAAAGTCGTAAATGAAGGGCAAAGTACACTGTTGAATGGTGAAAGCAATATTACGAAAATATCAATTTTAAAATATTTTTAATAAAATTTAAAATATACATGCCTATGTGTATGTAAGTCATTTTAAAAGTAGTGCAAAAACCGAAAAAATCAGATATAGTAAATATTTGAAAAAGGCAAATCTACCCTTTTTTGCCTGGGCATGGATAGTTCAGATATCTATCTATCTATCTATCTATCTATCTATCTATCTATCTATCTATCTATCTATGTATCTATCTATCATGTATCTATCATCTATCATCTATATCTCTCTATGTGTGTATTATCACATCTGCCTAGATTTATTCTAGGATAAATACGGGGGAAACAAATCAATAAGTAAGTGACAAACTAACCTATCATATCATGCAATTGAAATGTTTTTGGTAACAGTAAGTTGAAGTTTTCAACTATCAATACAGCAGCTGCTATATTTCACCATCATTATCTATTCTCTCCCTTTATTATCAGAAAGTTACTTCCAAAAGGCACTGGAGTTGTATCATTCTAGGATAAAATCCAAAGTTCTCAGGCTTGTGCCTATATCCTGTGGACAAGTAGAATTTGAAACATGATTTTCTTGGGCCTGCTTGCATATTCTACTCCTAGCACTTAAGAAGGAGATCAATCCAAATAAAAATTGAGGATTCAGAACAGAAAAATGCTGAAGTCTTAAGAAAATTAATTTACAAAAGAATTGATGCCACAAACTCACACAGCAAATGACAAAGTAGATCAATGTGACTTTTGTGTTTTCTTCCGTATCTAGAGATATCCTTTCTAAATATTATTTTACCTATCTAATATTAAAAATGGTCCAAGATTGTTACCAAATACATTTATTTTTTATTTATGTTGTGGCAATCCAAAATTTATTTCATTGAATATTTTCATTTAGTATAAAACATTCATTATCAGATGGTGATTTATTATAATTTTAAAAAGTTTTTGAGATACGACACAACATGAGATCTACCCTCTTAACAGACTGCATAATTTTAGTGTATAATACAGTATTATCTACAGGCACAGTGTTGTAGAGTAAGTCTCTAGAACTTACTCATCTTGAGTAACTAAAATTTTATACTCGTTGATTACCAATTCTGTTTTTCCCTTCCCCAGACCTGGGATACCACAACTCTATTCTTTGCTTCCATGAGTTTTACCACTTTAGATACTTCATATAAGTGGAATCATGCATTTGTGACAGGCTTATTTCATTTAGCATAGTGGCCTTTAGGTTCATTTATGTAAGTTGTAAACCACACAATTTTCTTATTTTTAAGAGAGAATATTACCTCATTAGATGCATATACCACATTTTCTTCATTTCTCTGTCAAAGAACAATTAAGTTGTTTCTATATATTAGTTATTGGAAATAATGCTGCAAAACATCTCTTCAAGATCTCAGTTTCAATTATTTTGGATACTCAGAAATGATATTGCCAATCATATGGTAGTTCTATTTTTAATTTTTGGAATCCCCATACTCTTCTTCACATTTGCTTCCATCTTCTTGCATTCCCACTGTGTTCGAGGGTTTGTCACATGCTCACCAACACTTATTGTCTTGGTTATTTTCTATAGTTAGTATAGCAATCATGACAAATGTGAGGTCATATCTCATTGTGGTTTTTGATTTGCATTTTCCTTATTATTAGTGATATTGAGCATCTTTTCATATACCTGATGACTATTTGTATGTCTCCTTTGGAGAAATGTATATTTAAATTGCAGCCCATTTTTTTTAAATGGGTAATGAAGTTATTTGTTTGTTTGTTTGCTATTAAGGTTTAGGGGTTCTTTTACATTTTGGAAATTAATCTCTGTGAGTAAACAATGATAAATATAGTTTGCAAATATTTTCTCCCATACTACAGGTTTCCTTTTCATTCTCTTGATTATCATTTCTTTTGCTGTGCAGAAGCTTTTTAGTTTGTTGTAGTCTCAATTATTTGATGTTTTCTACTTTTGCTTTTTTGCATTTGCTTTTGGTGTCATATCCATGAAATCACTGTCAAGACCAATGTCATGAAGCTTTTCTCCGACATTTTCTTCTAGGAGTTTTACAGTTTTTACAGTCTTATGTTTAAGTAATTAATCCATTTTAAGTTGATTTTTTGTATAAGGGTTTAATTTTATTCTTTTGCTTATGGATATCCAATTTTCCCAACACCATATATGTTTAAAAGAAGGTATTTAAATCATAAAGGAAGAAATAAAACTGTCCCTATTTGTAGGTCACAAGATTTTACGTATAGAAAACCAAAAAGATTTCACACAAGAAAATATGTTAGAATAAACAAATTCAGTAAAGTTGCAAGATACAAAATCATCATACAAAACTCAGTTGTGTTTCTATGCATTGATAATAAACTATCTAAAAAGAAATAAAACAATTCCATTTATCATAGCATCAAAAATAATAAAATACTTAGGAATAAACTTATCTGAGGAAGTGAAAGACATAGTCTGAAAATTACAAAAGAAGAAAGAAAGAAATTAAAGGGACATAAATGGAAAGCCATCCTACTATGATGTATTGGAAGACTTAATATTATTAAAATGTCTATATTATCCAAAGCAATCTGCAGAGTCAATGCAATCCCTATCAAAATTCCAAAGGCACTTTAAAAGAAACAGAAAAAAAAAATTACAAAATGCATATGTAACCATAAAAGTCTCCCAATAGCCAAAACAATTTGGAAAAAGTACAAAGCTGGAGGCATTACACCTCTCAATTTCAATATATATAACAAAGCTATAATAATTAAAACAGTATGATATTGGTGTAAAGATAGATATAAAGAAAATGAAACAGATTAGAGAGCCCAGAAATAAATCCATACATATATGGTCAATTGATCTTCCACAAGTGTCAAAATACACAATTGAGAAAGTATAGTCTCTTCTTATGTTTTTAATTTATATTTTGCCTTTATTAAAGTTATTACCTCCTTCTATCTCAGAAGGCATTTAAAATAAGAGAATATTTCCCTCTAGTTCATAGAGATCAAGATGGGACATATTTGAGAATGCTAAGTCCAATTAATTATCAAAAAAAATCTTAACTATAATAATTTTGTTTGAAAATGCTTCTTATTAATTAGCCTCTGCCTAATTGAGGCTAAGAGGCTCTCAAATATTCAGGTAGGTCAAATCTGATCACAGAGTCCTTAAAAGCATAGGAAATTTCCAAGTTGTGGTCAGAAAAAGAAAAAAGTGATAATAAAAGAAGATATAAATGTAAATTGGATATAACGTTAAGTAACATCTGTATATAAATTCAAGGTGAAGTTCTGAATTTGAGAGACACATTTGCACATCCTCACTTTATACATGGGATTTAAGAGCCTGGGATGGTTGAGGAGACTGTGAGAGTAAATGCATGTAGACATAAAAAGAAGTTTAAGAACTAACTCCAATGTCTAAATGTTGAAAAGGCAAGGCACAGTCAAGAAAAACTGAGGTAATGACGGGTGATACAGTGCTAAACTGGGAATCAAATGAAGAATATGTTTAAAGAAGGAGGTAGACAAACCACTTCAAATGATACTCACAGATTGACTAAAGATTAACCTTTCAATTTGACAATGTAGATATCATCACTCACTCAATTACAAGTCATTGTGTGGTGAGATGTGGACAAAATTCTGATTGGAGTGGTGACAAAAAAAAAAGAAATATTGAAATACTGGTGATTTCAAATATAGATAGTGCAATGCAGTTTTTGTTATTGTTGTTGTTGTTGTTGTTATTGTTAATAAATGTCTTTACCCACTTTTGAGGCACTGACTAGATATCCACCAATTCCACCAATAAATGCACACCAAAGAACTTCCCTTATCTCCTCCCTTTCACACTCTGGGATTGCTATGCATTTACCCTAATCACCCTGGGGCCAGGTGTTAGACAACTACCCACAGAGTTATCAAATTAGCCAATTCACAAAGAGCCCATGAAACTTAGCTAATTTCACTTTTTTTTTTACCATACATAAACTACCCTAACAGCTCTAGTTTATTAGGTACCCTCTCTCTGTGCTGGGGTGTAAACTCCTTAGTGGCTCTGAGTGAGGGCTCTCTCTCTAGAATTGCAAGTAACAAAGAGTTTTGTATTTCATCTAGCTGAATGTCAATAGTGTCACTGTGTTGTCTTGCCTTCAATAGAATATTTAAATTATAAAACAAATATTTATTGAAAACTTTTGTTCCAAGGTGAATAATTGAGGTATGGGAAGATTTAAGAGAAAGGGAAGTTGTTTTTTTCTCTCTACTAAATTTGGCAAAGACTGTAGCATATTTGGATGCTGATGAGAATAATTTAGCAAAAGGAGCACTGGTGATTCTGAGAAAAGGTGAGACCATTGAAGGACCAATGATTTTTGAACAAGCCCTCCATACTGGTTGATAGATGTGATGGTAAGAGCAAGGGAAATTCACAATAAAATTATTACTTCTAAAGTAGAAACAAAAAATGGATATTTGGTGACAGAAATATTAAGTTATGCCACAATATCAATGTATACAGGCTCTCAATAGAACACATTTCACTGAAACACAGTTAAAACTTCCAAACACTAATGTGTTGTGCTATGGATCAAGGAGTTTCCTCTAGAGTGTGAAACTTGGCTTATTTTCACTACATTAGAAATCAACCTGCAAGAATTGCTGAGCTCCACATTTCTCCATGGAAATTAAGCAACTTAAACAAGCAAAAAGCAGTGAAATGTGATTCACTCACTTACAATTAAGACTGGATAAGTATATTCAGCATCAAAATACAATTTTTCTTTGGACTACCACTGTCCTCAGAGTATTCTGTAGCAGCATAAAAGGTCAGACTTCTGGAATTATTAAATATCCTACTGAGAACCTGCTGCCTAACTCATATCTTCTCTAAGTATTACAGCAACGAGAAATGTGTGAGTGTATGGTTTTATGCATTTGTTTTCAGCCTATCTAATTTTAAAAATCTTGGGTCAAAAATTGTGTCTAATTATTTACTCCTGGTAATTTTTTTCATTAGTTCAGTAAAATACGTTTAAATCACCTCTCTCAGCTTTTTATTTGCATACTTTCACACCACTATTTTAATATTATCTCTTGGCGTGAAGGTGATAAATCCACCTTTAAAATCTTTCTCAACAAAGACATTCTATTTTCTTGTTCTTTATTGTTAATATAAAAATACCAATAATTATGGCTAATAAAGAGAGCTAATAAGAGGAGATTTGCAAAAGTAGAGTTTTTAGATAAAACATTAAAGTATCATTTTGTTTCTTAACATGTTTTGAATGAAAAAATATTACCCATTAATAAGCAAATTTTAAATATTTCATGGGTTTGCAAATATTTTAACTTTCCAATTAGTTACCTTTAACATGTATTTATATTTTTGAAAGTATCGTTTACAAGTTAAGAAGCTGAGTTATTTAATTTTTCTAACAGTGTACTATAAGTGAAATCAAAGAGAAATATAAGAATGCCATAAAAATGAGATTTTATTTAGTTGACAATTATTCGTTATGATTGTATCCAATATATGCTGAAAATTATGTTAGTTATGTTAAAATACTTTATATGCTTAAATTGTTAATGATTTGATTATGACAAGAAAAAATATAATTTGGGGAAAATCTGCTTATGTTATAGGTGATTTCATTTTAGATATTACTAAAATGATTTTTACTATAAAGTTACCACATTCACTAAATATATGTTGACTTGTTTTATATGATAGTTGAAATTCATATAAGTAGAATGTTATGTTAAACATTACAGAGTCTGAGAAGAAATGTAAAAGAATAAAATATTTAATCAGAATTTTGAATATTATCACACTTATTTTTCAGTTGTATTTGAAGATAGATTTTTAATTTAATGTTTACTTCTCAAAATATTAATCTCTAGAATAAATTGTTTTTCTCCAACATATACTGGGAATAAATTCTAATGTAAAGATCTTTAGTTAAAACTAACGACCAACCAAAAAAAAAAAACCTAAAGAAAAAAACAACGATGTATTGCAAATATTTTTTTAACTGACTTAGAGTTTAAATACTCAACTATCTTGAAAAGAGACTGGTGACTTATTTGTATATCATATATGAAAAAATTGTTACATGCTACTAATTATTTTTTAAAAGAATTTGGTTACATTAATAGAACACTATTATATTCCTGTTGTAATCGAGTCGAATGATCAACTAGCCTAAACTTGATGAAAAAAGATGAGCAAGCAAGATTGTTTAAATACAAGATTCAATCTGATTTGTTGGCAATGAGAACCTAGTATTTTGATCACAAGGATGAAATAACCTACATGTTATAGATTCTGACTGGTTGGCGTAAAAGCAATTTAGTGTAAGGGAGTATATGTCTTCTTAAATAAACTTTCCCTAATAAAACATTATTGCTAGAGAAGCATGTATACTCAACGAGGACACTTGTCAGTTTAGAGAGAATTTACAACATTTCACAGGGCCTTTTTTTTTTTTTGTTTCATTATTTAAGAGGAAAAAGAAGAGCCTGCATTTTTACATTATTTAGAAGATTTATGTATATTATCCAAGCTGGTTGTTATAATAATGTTATCCTTCTTTTATGTAAAGGATGCATGGCCTTAATAGGCAATGATACTGATATTTTAACACATCTGATATCAAAGCAACTCTTTCTAACATAGTCTACTATTCAGGATGTCTCTTAGATGTAACAATATCTGGATGTAGCTTAGACCTGATTCCCAGAACTCAAAGTAGTATTTATAAATAGGAGTAAGCAAGGAAGTGACCTTACCAATAAAATCATAAACAAACTGATAAAATGTAAAGTTTGGAAAATATAGTCGAACAAATAAACTGAGTTTTCTTTCATTGTTTTCTGTTTATTGGTGTTCAAAATATATTTTACTGACTTAATACTACAGATATTTCTTATCCTTTTCATTTATTTATTTTCGTTTTATTAGTCATTGTGATGTCCTATTACTAGTAATGCTTTTTTAACTCTAACATTTCTTTACCTAATTAGAGGGATATTAGAAGACAAAACAGTAAAAATCCAGAGAGAAACAGTGCTCCAACATGTGTAAAAATGAAAAAAATTGAAATTTCTAAAGATGAATAAATTTCCAAGTATATGATTTGAGATAATAGATGTACAATCAAGTTGTAACAAACCTGTTGTTTTATGTATAAATGAGGACAGAAAGGTTGAAAAGTATCTTAGAACCAGACAGAAAAATCTCTTTGTGGAAACATACATCAGTGAAATAACATCTGAGATTTGGTTTATGAGCAACAAGATTTCTAAAATGCCAAACACAATCAGAATTGATAAATGCATATGCAGATGGTTTAGGATTTTTTGCCTAAGTGCAGGAAAAGGACTAGAAAAAGCTTCAAAAGTTCAACTCCATTATTGTATTATTCTGATTTATGTTTCATTGACATATTTATTATTATTAATTTAGCAGTTCCTACTTTTCTCTAGCCAGCTTAAAATGCTTTCTGCTTCACCATCTAGTTATCAAACATAGCAAAATCTAGAGATAAAAAGAGATCAGATTTTATATCTTCTCCAGGTAGCTGCTGGCAATTATTCTTCCTGAAAATGCTTTTGATGTTCTTTCTAATTTCCGACTTATGACTTTGATTTACTCTTTGAGTGTAACATCACTTTTTTGCCCCCCTAAAAATGTTCCCCTAAAAATATGATTGTGTTCCATGCAGTAGTAACTCACAAAGTTTCAAATCAGAGTTTTCATGCCAAGGAATAAATGGGAATAAGAGAAAGCTGGCCAGTCAGGTGCCATAGATTATTGAGGAGAAAGTTTGTTTCCAGGAAGATATGGCAAGTCTATTTAACTGTAAGTTCTGGGTTGGGCTCTACAGTGATTTAGTTCTAGAGCAGAGAGCTAAAGCAGGAAAGGCCAAACAAATCCTATAAATCTTGACATTCAGAATGACACGTGCTATAGCACTCAGGTTATGCATGTTTCAAAACATACAAAAGAAGTCCAAAGTAGTAGCAAACCAAAGAGTCCCTGATTCTGAACTGTGGTATAGCAAGATAGGCCAGACCACAAAGATCGGGGTGTGATAAAAACTTGATGATAATGGTATCTCAGTTTAGGATCTTACAAACAAGCAATGCAGTGACTATATGAGAATTTACATAAGACCAAATACACAAGAAGGTAGAAACAAATCCAAATTTTTGTATTAGTCCAATCAAAGGTACACAAGAATTTTAGTGTTTCAATACAACTAAGAATAATGAGATTTTATTCAAATCATTGAAGCTTGGAGCTGAGCTTAGACCACTGGTTTTGTTATGCAGATGTCTTGGGGGAATCTCACCATCAGCAGTCTAAACACTCCAATGAGGAGATTCCTTACTTTGCCATACTTAACATACTATGTCATATTTTCCATTACACACACACACACACACACACACACACACACACACACACACACACACATAGATATGAGAGATAAAGATAGATTTGTATGCCATATGTTACTATCTTCCTGGGCTTATACAGCACATGGTGTTTACTTGCCTTACAGGTTTAATTCCAATCATATGTTTGCTAAGAATTCACAAATCTGTTACCACCACGTGGTCCTTAAAAAATGAGATTCACACTTTAAAAATCTAAAACTTGAAGGTATCAAAATGATCCAGATTTATATGAATATGTCTTTAAGTGTAGACCAATATAATCCACGGAAAGCATTTTTTTATATTTATTACTTTATTCATTAAACCTTATAGCAAATCTTTGAATAACATCAACTTTGGATCTGTATTAGGTATGACTACCAGCTCCACTTATTACCTTTGATTCTATATAAGTTACTAAACCATAGTGCCTGATTCCCTATATGTAAAATAAAAAATAAAAATTGTTACTATTACATTGGATGCAATGAAGATTAAATATTAAACATATAATTACATATTACAAATATATATACACATACAAATATATGTGTACATATGCATTTTTAAATATATTTTTCTTTTTTTATTTATTTTTATTATGGGGACATTGGTTAATGAAATCCAGTAAGTTTCAAGTGTGCAATTTAGCAGTAAGGCATATACATATATATATATTGCATTGTGTGTTCACCCTCATAGTTAGATTTCTTCCTGTCATCACATATTTGACCCCTCTGACCCTATCTACCTCCCCACTCCCCTACTTTAATATATTTTGCATATAACAATATGTATGATGTAATTAAGTATAAAGAGCACAATTCAAAATAGTGTACATTGTATGCTATTGTGCTAAAAATGTCGAGAATATGAATGAACGCTTTGTTTAAAAAAAACCTAATAAAATGAGTGCCTGTAATTGAAGGAAATGTGCATGGAGGACAAAAATAGAATCTAAACTACTTTAATGAATTTCATTGTATAATTTTAACTCTAAAATATGTAAATGTTTCACATAGTTTAAAAACGAAATTTTATTTAAACACTTTACAAATCTATTTACACATGTTATGTGTTCAATATGCTGTCACTGATGACAATAACAAAAATGATTATGGATGCTATATATTTTTATAAGTATAGGCATATCAAGAAAAATACAAATGTTTCCTCCCTAATGCAGTATAAGACAGAACAAAATAAAGATGAGAGAAATATCAAAAATAGAGCATGAGTAACAAATATTTTATTTGTGATGATATCTTCAAATGACTTCTGGTCAAACTTAGCATTTAAAATATAAGCATTTA
>NW_006436811.1:15355832-15393352 GCF_000325575.1 Pteropus alecto
ATGCAAGTTGACAAATGGACATGAGACAGAAGCACTGAATAGTGTTCAAAATATTTAGAGAGAGAAATTTTATGAAAATGTTTTAGCTGATATAACATTTTAGCTGAGACCTATGTGCTTACAGCAAATAGTATTCACTTTCTACCATAACATCACCATAAAGACTAAGATATTTTCAATGATAGACATAATGAAAGGAGGAAAAGTATGAATCATGCTATTAACAGAGTAGGTAGTTCGACAAAAATCTTCTAAGGAGAGCTTTATGTAAATATATATACAGAGGAAGTAAAGGGGAGGAAATAATAGATCTTATATAATAGGTCAAGAATAAAAGTGAGACTGCAGTTCTTTATAGAAAAAATGAAAGATAACAATGCAAAGCAACCCTCATTTTTAAACAAAATGTTTCTCAACCTGTATTTAAATCTAGAGAAATACTTATTCAAGTGTGAAGCTGTATTTCCTGATATGTAAAATTTCCAAAATATATCTGCTTTTCTCCCTTTAACGGGAAGTTATTAGCATTCCAACAAAATGCGAGAGTAAGCCAAATATACTGAGGACATAAGATCCTAGAAACATAATCTATAACACCAGTAGAATTGAATGGAGTTTCTAAGATGATAATACATTCCACTGAAGGTCTATAGCGTACTCAGAGAAAGTAAAATGAACCTTGAGTGAACCCAATCCAAGAAATGACAAAGTGAAAAAAAATTAATAGACTTTTAAAAGACAATTAGCATAAATGAAACATAAACTAATGTAAGAATAATTTAATTATGTTTTTTTAAAAAAAGATGAATAAGAAATATTATTTTAGTTTATAGGTCCATTAGCAATAAATATTTATTTTATTAACATAAGTCTAAACCCCGAATGAAGATTTAACACAAAAAGTACTATTGCTTTATTTGGAGGTGGGGATACTGAAGAGTTAATGTGTGAAAGAGAATGAATACTCTCTGCAAGGTGAATATTTACTCTATTTATTAGAAAATCCTTAAGTTATAACTGGAATTGTGAATCAAGAGAGAGCAGTATAAATGTAAATGCAAGAAAAAAAATGGACATTATTGACTCTAGAAAATGAGAGTAGAGTTGAGAAGTGCAAGGGACTGAAATTTTGAGGTTTTAATCTTCCATTTTGAGTTAGTTTAGATTAAACCTTTCTGTCCAACAATATAAGCTGCATTATTTTGGTGAAAATGTAAATGTATATAAAGTAATTAAAGATAAATAAAAGTTGGATAAGTAAAAAAAAAATTAACATTTTTCTAAAAGCAATCTCATCCTTTATGTGATCATGGTATTGTCTCTATCCCAGTATTGGACCATTGTCAAAGATGGAGTATGTTCTGGATAAAAACAAAGGAAAAAAAGTATAGTGACGTATAGAAAACTAAGACTTCAAAGAGAAGTGTACTATTTCAAATTCAAATGGAATACGCAGACACTGTGTGCCAAACAAAAATTTTGAAACTAGGTAAACATAATCTTTTAGAAATTTTGGACCAAGAAAATTTCCAGAATGTAAACCTAATCAGGTGCCTCTGATCTGGCTAATCTGGGAGCTTATTCCAAACAGTTTCAGAAGCAAGAGCTGAACTTTAGCAATTCCCAGTGACCCCAGCTCACATTTCCAAATGTATTTGATTGAAATTTTTTCTAGAAGATTGATAATTGGTTAATATGTACTTAGAGAAACTTGGTTTCCATATTTTCAAGGCCTTACATTTCAAATATCTCTTCAATTCTGGGATGTACACAGTAACCTCCATTAATGTCTATTTAGCTTACACCATCCATGGTCATTTCTGTTATTTAAAATAAATACACAATAGTTATATACTAAAGGTTACAGTTATTGGTCTCTGGAATTTGGATTTCAATGTGATAGCCAGTGATGACTGAATAGATGGGTACTCTGAAGTTCATGCATTCATTCACATGCAATCCTTGCCAACTGGTAACAAAGCAGCTGGTAACTGCTTGTTATATCCTTTCCCATTCTTTGAAGTTTTAGGAAAGATTTTAATCACAGAGCCCCCATACTCTAACACAGGTCCGAGATTATGATATAGGTTGTCAGTAAGAGTACCTTATTTCCTGGACAGATATTTTATTCAAGTAGTGAAATGTGACCTATGAATATCCATAAATATTTCTTTAAAATGGACTTTGATATGGTAGAGAGATGATCAGGCATTCTTTACTGTGAGCAGTTTAAGCTATCTACATGTGAAACTTCTGCAGTACATATTTTTTACCATATGGGGAGACATTGCTGGAGACTGAAAGAACATCCAAGCAACAGCAAACAATAATAGTGAGATAGAACTGGAAAGTGACTTGAACATTTGAATGTACCCATGTCTAAGGCCCAAATATATATTTCTTTTTATCAACAGAAATCAATAGATTTCTTCCTTTTCTTCATTCTTTTTTCCCTTCATTCCACAGCACCTTCATTTTTTGCCTTGAAGTAGTTCAGTGTGTTTAGTCACTTAAAATTGAAAGATAATTGCTAAGGAGTCCTAGTTTGTGTGTGCGTGTGTGTGTGTGTGTGTATAGCAAAGCAGGGAAACAGAATTCGATCATCAAGTTGAGAATCTTACTATTATAGATTTCTCAGATACTAGGCATTTATCTCTTCTAAATGAGAAAAATAAATTTTCATCATTGAGTACATTACTATACAAACTCATTCTTGTTATGTAAAAAGTAATGGACAGAGCAATTTAGGACTTCCACCAGAAATCTGAGATTGGAGATTTTTGTGAAAAACCTTTGTGAATTAATCAAGAAAGTAAGGCCTAACTGTTCCTTTCCAAGGATAATCTTCCACTTTCATTTCAATCATCCTTGTCAAAATGCTTCACTTATACCTGATTTCAAGTATTTTAAATTACTCTCTTTCTGCAGGCTTTCCTCTTAAATATAATCAAGCTCAGATTTTTGCATCTTAAATTATATAGTTATCATTCGGATTTCATTTATTAGACTACTCTCTATACATTTGAGCAAAACATGGGGTTAAATTTGAATAACCATACTGCAAAAAATAAATGCAAATACATTTTCTTCAAAGTGTTGAAGTTCTAACAAGACAGAATAGATGCAGTAGGCCAAAATGTCTAAGTAAAAGCCACCTGAAAGCATTGACGTTACCAGGCAAACTTTAGTTTTGTGTTTTCTCACAGAGTATAAGAAACAGAAGACAGAGTTCAGAGTCCTAACAAAATTAAGACCCAATAGGGTCAGCAAAAGTGATGAAGCAAGTACCTCTGAAAACATTCTTCTTCATAAGAGCAACAAAAAAATCAGTGAAAATTGTCAGAATTAATTTTTCAGAACTCTAGAAATTAACAGCAATTCAGGAGAAGTTTATTTAAGATAAACAATCTTTGTAAGAACAAATAGATTAATGGTGTAGTAACTTATTTCTATCCACCCCTTTCTGTATCCATGGTTGCCTTAAATCCAACAGCTGTGATTATGACAAAAACCAGCACCCGGGCAGCCACGGGAGGTGGCAAAACTAGGTTGGAGCTCCATGTTTACTTATTACCAGAGAAATGTCTTTATTTGACAAGTCTGGTGGTTCCCTGAAGGATCTTACTTTCAGTAGGAATACTGCCTTTATTTGACCTGATTCAAGGCTTATCCAGTGTGTAGAGTCTTCCCTGGGGATATTGATCAAAATTAATTAAAGGCAATGTTTAACATCACGGCTGCTTTGGAGAGTGGATAACAGCTGGGGCTACAAATAAAGATACCAAAAATAACAAAATGTTGGTCAGAATGTGGAAAAATTTGAAACCTCATTTATTGTTGGTAGACATTTAAAATGGTAAGAATTTAGAATGCATCCAGTGTGAAAACCAGTTTGTCAGTTCCTCAAGAAGTAAAACATAGTGAACTTAAACTATAAATTAGTACAGTAACTCAAAAGCAATTTTATATTGTCTAATAATACTGATGATGTTTATATCTAAAATCATAACCCATAATAGCAGTCTATAATATTTGCTCATATATCTATTGAGTTTTGCAAATTGTCTATACCTATGCCACTATTTTAATACCAGTGTATTAAAATTTCACAATACATATACCTCCTTTTAAAATATATATTTTTTGTAATTAATACATATTGACATTTTAATGAAACTGTTGAAGATTTTTAAGAAGAAAGATTTTATTTACTTATTTGTTTTTTGGCTTTGAATGCTTTAATTATATCGCTGAGGCTGCTGCATGGAGTAGCTGATCCATATGGAGCAGTGTGAAGACTATTATTTCTTGTCACTGCTGTTTAACATAGGAATGTCTCTAATACATACATATATATATACATATGTATATATAAACTTCTAATAATTATCTTTTAAAACACATTTTAAAGCAAAGTAAGATACAGTATTCTTAAAAAACAGGTGAAAGTAGTTGCCATACACATTAAAAAGGATACGTCAAAGCAAATCAAAATAAAACACTTATGGGTAACTTAATATTTTTAAACTGCTGTATAATTGTATCATTTCCTGTAAAATTTACCAAAGAACAAAAAAGATTCTGAGTGATACATCTGCATCAATTGTGATGCCCATGTTTCTACTGTAAAACATGGTTCTGAAGAGGTCTGTCTCTCACATATCTTTTAAAGAGAAATCTTATATTCCACAAGATTGTAACATTTAATTTGCATTAGGGTATAGCATTGAGCTAAAGAGCTTGTACTGAATGAATTCCAAGCAATTTATTTTCCACTGAATTAAAAAAAGATAATTAAAGTAAAGCAGGTATCAAATTCTCTAAAATATAATGTTTCTTAGTCAATAGCAGAGGACAGAATTTCTTATAAAGAACTGGGAACAAATATACAAGGGAAATCACAGACCCATGTTTAAATGCATATTATATATATTTTCCTTTGGACAAATGTTGTACTGTATTATTTACACATGAAAGTGTTTTAGAAGCACAATGCTGATATTATCTTCAATATATATGTTCCTTTGTAATGAAACTAAAACTAATAAAAAATAAGTCATAAATATGTTCAGCATATGTTCAGCATAAATAACATTCAGCACTGTAATATAAATCAACATTTATACAATCATTTATTTCTTAAATTTTATAACATTATTTTGACGTTTTTTCTAGTCATTTTTAACTAACAATACAAATATAAAAATGCATCTCTATTTCCTTGAAACCACTTTGTCATCTATCTACAGATCTACATTAGAAAGAAATAACATGCTAGAAGAGTGTTCTACACTTGCAAAAACTGTTAAAAAATGATGTGTGTTTGTGTCTGTGTGCGATATTTATGTATATTGCTCTAGAGAAAATTTAGCTCTCCTGAAATTTAGATATGTTTCTGTGAGTAGCAGCTGTTTAAAATGAACAGACATGCATTTAATGACATTAAAATTTCTCTCTCCCTCATCGAGTGATAGTTCTCTTATTTAGAAAACATTCTGTTTCTTTTAACCCCCATGGCATACATACAGTTTATTCACTACTTTTCATATTATATATTTCTGAGTAAAATATAAAATTGTAAGGCTGACTTGTGTGCTATCTGCTTATATGATGCCCAGAGTTATGTTTCTGGAGAAAAAAAAAAATAATGAAACTAAAAGAAAAAAAAAAAAAACCAACTTAAATTTTTCAAGATGTTGCTTTCAATGAGGTCATTTGCAAAATGACCTCAAAAGCAAGGGAAGGAAAAACAAAAATAAGTCAATGAGGTCATTTGCTTATGAATTTTACCTCAAAAGCAAGGGAAGGAAAAACAAAAATAAATGAATGGGACTATATCAAACTGCAAAGCTTCTGCACAGCAAAAGAAACTATCAACAACACAAAGAGACAACCAACTAAATGGGATAAGGTATTTGCAAACAATGCCTCTGATGAGTGGCTAATATCTAAAATATACAAAGAACTCATACATCTCAACAGTAAAATAAAACAAACTATCCAGTCTAAAAATAGGCAGAGGAGCTGAACAGACACTTCTCACAAGAAGACATACCAATGGCCAACAGACATGTATAAAGATGTTCAACTTCACTAGCTATTAGGGAAATGCAAATCAAAACCATAATGAAATAGCACCTCACGCCTTGTTAGAATAACTATTATCAACAGGACAAGTAATAACAAGTGTTAGAGAAGTTGTGGGGAAACAGGAACCCTCATACACTGCTGGTGGGAATGTAAATTGGTACAGCCACTATGGAAAACAGTATGAAAGTTTCTTAAAAAATTAAGAATACAATCACCATGTGACCCAGCAATCCTTCTTCTGAGTATTTACTCAAAAGACTTAAAAGCATTTATTCGCAAAGATATATGTACCCTGATGTTTATAACAGCATTATTCATGGTGGCCATGACATGGAAACAACCAAAGTGTCCCACAATAAATGATTCATGCATATATACAATGAAATATTATCCAGCCATAAGAAAAATCGAACACTGCCATTTGCAACAAGGGTGAATCTAGAGATTATCATGCTAAACAAAATAAAATCAGACAAAAAAGTTTGATAACCATATAATTTTACTCATATGTGGGACATAAAACTAAAAGCGACAAATGAACAAGACAGACAAATAGACTCATGTACACAGACAACAGTTTAGTGGTTACCAGAGGGAACAGGGAGAGGGAAGGTAGATAAGAGTAAAGGGGGTCAAATATATGTTAACAGAAAGAAATTTAACTTTGAGTGGTGAACACACAATGGAATATACATATGATATATTACTGAATTATATACTTGAAATTTAAATAATTGCATTAACCAGTGTTACCTCAATAAATTTAATAATAAAAATTAAAAAATGTAATTAAAAAAACCACTATTCATGATTTTAAAAAAAGAAAGCAAAATTTATCAAAAATAATATTATAGCAAGATTAGAATTATTGTCTGTGCAATTTGTATTGATTTGTGTTAGGATTTGCTTCTCTTCAGAGGAAAAAATTAAGAGTAGTGAACATGTACAATAATTTTGTGTTCACTCTGGGAAACCAGATATCTCTATAAAATATAAAATGAAAACATTCATTATAGACATACAACTATTCTGGTATACCTGTGCCCTAAAGCAGAGGTCTAACTTCACAGTAAATTAAAGTGACTAGTAATGAAGAAAATATATAGTATCAGGAAAACAACCTCATATATTATTTCTATTATTTGATAAGTATAAATAAAGAATTTTAATTTTGCTATTATCCAAATAGTATAAATTCTTCTTTTTCTTGCACATGACATAACTGACAACAATGTGCACCGAGAAAACTTAAGAGCGAGAATATATGTTTGTATGCTCCTAGCTACCAAAATGGCAAGAACATGTCAAGTTAGAGAAAGTAGACAGGTAATATTATTTTTGAGAAATGGTAATGGTAATATATGACTACTTAGTAGAGTTGGACAACTATGTAAGTTGACTACTTATTGTAATAAAAATTTATCAGCTTCTCCTGTAACAGTTAGGCCCCTTAGGGATATCATTTTATAATAAAAGGGATCAAGACTTGTAATTCCTCTCTTAGTATTATATTCTGGTAAAAATAATAAAATGGGTAAACATATGAAGAAATAGAGACTATATTTTTAATAGACTGTATATAGAAACTATAACTCTAAGAAACCATGAGAAACAGGAGGAGACCAAGCAGAAATATTAATAAGAAGCAAATCTGAATATAGGAGAAAGATAAAGAAACTAGCTTTAGTTATAGAAATTGATAGTTGCCTTAATAAATTTAGAAGAAATTTCACTTCAGCCTGTTCTTTTGAAGAAAGAAGATAAATCAAAAGGATACGATCGGAGTTGAGAATGTTTCATATTTTAAATTGCTGATGATAGGAAAAGTTTGATAGCAGAAAGTTGAATATCTTGGTTACAGCTGTTCTTCATATACTCTACTTTTAAACATCCTGATAACAAGACTCTCACTTTATGGTAATGAAAGTCATGCAGATGTGACAAACAGTAATTAGGAACCAAGATCCGGTCTGTATCCACTCCCAGAAGATAGTTCTATATGTTGAAACTATTTTTATGCAATTTACATTTCACCCCTGAGCAGGTTAACCTCTGGTCTAAAAAGAAGCTGAGGACTGGTATGTTTCACAAATGTGATGCCAAAGGGTAAATCTATGATGTGTATAAAAGCGTTAATTTGATCCGGCCTGCTGAATAGTATAGATGGACTGTTGCTTTCCCTTTTGGCTTCAGTTGCAAGTAGTAAATGCATTAGTTATCTATTAGTTATCAATCCATGTTGTCTTGACTATTCTAGTCCAGCATAACTACGTGGAACAAAAGAAAAGAAATTCACTGTGTTAAATGATCACTCTCCTTATGCTGTATGCTGAGCTATCTAGCAGCGTCTTGTTTGGGTGCCTCTCCCTGCAAATACAATATCTGCATGGATGCAGAAGTAGGAATGTTATCAACATTTCAATTGATATAAATAAGATAAAGAATTATACATAGACATAATTCACATATATAAATAAAAATATATAATTGCCCTATAAATAAAATATATGTTAATTGTGTAAGAAAAAATTATATGGAAAAAATTTGAATAAGTTCTTAGTATGGTTAAGATGAGATAATATTGAAAGGAACATATTTATTTTTATGTCTCATTTATGTTTTTAAACTAAGCATGTTTTTTATTCTAATAATTTTTGTTGAGTCCATTGTAATTCATAGAAATTAGCTTTTTTCTTTTCTTTCGTCTAATTTCTAGTTGTGTGTCACGGAGAGAAGAATTAGTCATGGAAAAATTAATGGGTAGTACAGTTGATGCAGTAGGATTACTGGATAAAACTGTAGCAGAAAATCAGATGAGTAACGTGGTGATGAGTAACTCACTTCCAGTTTAAACAAATACTTCCTTAGATGCACTTTTTGGTGCCTGACGTCTCCTAAATTTTGAAAAAATACAAATAATTTGATATGCTGTTCATTTTCCAAGGAGTGATTTAATTATTTATGATTTATTAAAAATTTATATAAAATTATTTACCTGTAAGTTCACACATCTTATGTTAATTTGATAGCAGAGGCTTCATCTGGTATAGAAATAAAATTTTTCAGGAATCAAAACTCCAAATTGGAGTAATTTTAAATAACTGAAAAAAAAAAAACTGTAATTACACTTCCCATCGCTCTTCTTTCTCTACTGCTCTGACCTAGGATTGGTGGTCAAAAGGAGAATAGTGACTTTAAATTGACAGTATCTTACATTAACTAATAAACCCTAAATCTTATGCTTTTCTACTATTTTTCTGCATTAAAATTGTGACACTATTTTTTTTTTTAGAAATATGTCCTTTGAAAGGTTAAAGATTGGCTTGAGAATCTAGCTTTTTGTTTTTTTCATCAAAATTTATTAGCATATTTTAGATGTTATATATTTATTTTTCTTAATGAGTCAATCATTTAATTATGAATATGTCATACATTCTCTTTCATTCTCTACTGATACCTATTGAAAATCACGTACCATAGTGTTCTATCTTATAGTATTAGGCAAAATATTTTCCAATTTTCGATTTTAATAGTTTACTACAAAACAAAAACAAGCAAGTTAGCAAAGTTAAAGTAGCCATACTTCATTATATCACTGTGCAAGTATTATTCACTATTGTTTCAGAATCAGAATGTGTATGAAGTGTTTCATGCACTGTCAAGTACACAGTCGATACTCAATAACCAGTGTTTGCTCCATTTTGTTAATATTGTGGCTTAGTCACTCTTCCAATCACAGAACTATATTTTTTCAGCACCACAATATTTTTAAATGCTTAATGTATTCGTACACAACTAAAGATTTATTGAGAGATTCTCATGAGTTAATCCTGTGGTAGTTGCTAAGTCTGTAAAATTCAGCTGGCTACATTTATTATCTGCTACCTTCTTTTTTGATTGTAGTCATATAAAGTACCAGCATTTCCTTGTGCTGTGTTCAGCATGTTTGTAAGCTACTCACAATTCTTTCAAAAAAGATGCCTTTCATATCCTTTTATAAGCATTATGGTCTGTTGCTTAAAGTGCTGTGGAGTTCATAGCAAAGACTAAGAATAAACACTGCAGCTTCAATGGCTGCAACATTTTACAGCCTTTTACTTATTCTTAAGGATATTCACATGTTCAATGCGTATGCATTACCTACTGATTTAGTATTCTGAATTTCCCTTAATAAAAACAAAATATGAAGCCTCAACTGGTCATTTCGAAATTCTTTAAAAAATATTTTGTCTCCATTCTTTTTTCCTTCTAGCTTTCAGATATACCACAACAGTGAATAATCTCGATGTTTTTGAATTGGTGTTAGGCTCTTCGGTACTATGTAAGTTTTGGGACTGCAGAACAACAACAAAAAAACCACAGAGTGTTCCATAAATCAAAACTTGATAAGAAACCAATGGGTCTGTGACACATACTGATCTAGGGTGCTCCTATTTCTTAAGTAACTTCTCTGTATCTTATTTTATTTTTATCATTTTTTTTACAGTTTAAAAATTATCTTTAAGTTTCTGATTCAGCACATGCATCAAAGACTAATCAACATTGAAAAAAAAAGTAAAGGTCATCAGTTGAAAGTCTTCTCTCTCTCTCTACAGTCTTATCAAGAATGTCAAGATTGCCACTATTACCAGAACTCCAGCCTAGTCAAGTTGGGGACAAGCTATCATGAACATCGAGTGCACATGGATATGCAGAGGCAAAAGACATGCTATTACTTGTCTCTTCTTTCTTCCTTGTTTAAGTCTTTCTGTTTGAGAGTCCACTTTCACTTTCCATGCTAAGTTCCAAATTTAGTCAAAAGAAGGCTCAGAGTCAACCTAATCAACTCTTCCAGAAGAATGCATTCTTAAACTATTGTGCCTGCAACTTTGTTTTTGCCAGGCTGAAGTTCAGACTGAGATGTACAACACAATCTAGACGACGGTGCAGACGAAGTCAAGAACTAAAGTTGAGTAACCTGAGTTAAGCATGAATGAACATACGCACATGTGTACATACAAAACACCCATGCTATTAAGAACATGGGATTCTTTCAATTGCCTAACGAGAGGCAACCAGGGCTTGGCAATTAAACTGCTGAGCATTCTGGAAAATGCTCTCCATAATTTTATGCTAAAATTTGTATATGTTTTATCAAAAAATAAATAAATAAGAAACTAAAAGAAGAATAGAAACAAAACAAAAACCTAAAAACCCCTTAATCTCTTAAAATGGCTCTTTAGTAAGTATTCTCATGTAGCAGTGTCCATGGCTGGCTCTTTAATAATTTGGAAATAAAAGGTTGTTTTACTACGTATTTCTTTGGTAGTCATCACTTCAAAGTTTTCACTGTTGGTTACCTATAAAATGAGTATTCGACAAAACCTGTATCTGATTTTAAATGAGTGACCAAATGATATTAAAATTCTGGACCGATTTCAAAGTATGCAATCAGCATACTAATTGAATATCTTTTTGCTGGATTCAACAAACTACTTTCTTAATTGACCCATTCTTTTAAGGCTATTCTTAAATGACTAAGGATACTTAAAATTCACCCCCAACTAACTCTTTAGCATGACCTTCAGGGAATGTAAATTAACTGGTCCTGAAATATTCACTGATAATATAGTATGGATTTCAGTGGTAATAGTTTGGTCTGGCTATTATCTACAAAGCATAATCTAGTAGAGATTTGTGTTAGAGACAATCAGCATAAACCACATGTCACATGCGCAACTACATCAGTCATTCAATCACACAATCATATATTTATTGAAAGGTTATTATGCGTCAAGTCTTTGGTAACTAGTAAATCTTTAAGCTAAATTTCACTTGGGTCAGGGCTGGTTAGTACTTGGATAGGAGACCACCTAGGAATACTGGACGCTGTAGGCTTACAATAAATAAATAAATAAAAATAAATAAATAAATCATACATACATACATATATAAATTAATTTCACTTAGTCTAATATTTCTTTATTTTAGTTAATGCCTTCTCTGTGTTTATATTTTAATGATACACATGTTAATACTTCTATGTGATTTTTGTTCAGACTGTTTGCAAGCTACTCATAATACTTTCATATAAAATGCCTTCCACATTCTTAGCAACATACAGAAATAGCACGTTTAAAAAAAATTAAACCATTGAGTAAGAGTTTATATTGCCATCAAAATTATAGAAAAAAATTGTTAAAATAATTCTGAATCTCCAAAAACAATCTCTCTTTTACCTTCATTTGCTCAATTTAAATGTTAGATGTTCTGAAAAGTAAATATAAAATATGAATTTTACTCACAAGGCAAAACCAGATCTCTTTCACGATTCTGAACTCCATATAATCTATAGATTGTGATTCTCCAGATGAGTCTTGAAATTTTTCATCTACACTCTTACTTTTGCATTTAAATCAAACTGAAATTCTTTCTTGGATTAAAATATCTCAACCATGTTACAAAATGAGCTCAAATTCGACTGCTTTCATGAGGACTTACCAGATCATTACATTTGATATTGTATTTATCTGTAATATTTAACATTTGCTGACATTAAATTTTCAGTATATTGAGGGCAACACTATTTTTTTTACCAATTTCCATATCCTTAAAAATACATGTATTAATTTGATAAACTAATTAAACACAAAAGTTACTCATAATTAATTGGAAATTAATTATTTCAAATTTAAGTGGCCTGTTAAGTATGAAGAGTTGGTGCATACTGACCTAAGTGCAATGAAATCATCAAGACTGTATAACATATAATTGTATTTCCTTTCTTTAGATTTTGTTCTATTAAAATTATTTGCAGTACTATTCAAAGAGAGAAAAATGATACTTTCTATGAGTCTTAAAATTATTTATAGATGATTATCTCGATATATTTTTATTGAAGATATCTGAGGCTAGTTTATATCTAATTAATGAAATATATTAATATTTAGCCCTTAGTGTGTCTTAACAAAATAGCCACATAGGGGAGCTCTAACATAATAAAAGAATAAATCACCTGCTGAAGTCACCATAACAATATTTTTCCTTTTTCACAATAAAATCCAAGGAGAGTTTTAGCCATTTGTACATTATTGCAATCATATCTTTTCTGCCTTTCAGAAATACATTTTCTTAAAGATTATATAAGTCAGATTTAAAATAAGTTACAGAAAGAGGCAGATTTTTTGGGGGGGTTGGTTTGTTTGTTTGTTTTGCCAAGTAATCAGTTCACATTTGGCATTAGCATAAAATTACATTGCAGTTACTAGAGATTTTACTTCAAAGCAATTGAATTTAATATAAATGACTGAATTCAAGCAGCTGTATTGATAGGCTACAGTAACAGATAAAAGGAAGTGCCTATAAATTGTGTAAAGAAAACAGTAACAGTATATCTTTAATAATGTATATTCAATTGCCTTCTTAAGATGACTTTCTTTTTTTTAACTCTTTGTCTAATATGGAGTACATACTTTAATATTTCTTGCCTATGTAGTAATTTTAAATGAACTGGAACATTTGTTTGTTGTATTATAAAACACAAAGTGATAGATTTAACCCCATTACATATGTATATTTAAATGATTGAAAATCATTTTTAATAGTACAAAATTCTTATTTTAATATTTGTTCGTGTTAATTCATTTAATTTCATAAACGTTTCTAAATGATTTCAGCAAAAGTAGATAAGGATATGCTGCTGGGGGTTACTTCCTGAATGGCGGTGTGAGAAACTCCACAGACCCACTCTCAAATAACCAACCATAACTGGTAAAAATTATTTTTAAAAAATACCGTCAAAGGCTTTTGAAATTGTCCTAGGAGCATACAGCAAATGAAGAACATTTCTTCAAAATAAATATAAGTCTTGGTAAGAACACTGTTAGTCTGTTGCATTTAGGATACATCCCACACCTACTTCCAGATCAGCATGACTAAAATTCAACTAAGGCTGGATGTGGCTAAGAATATGTCGCTTATTTGCCCTGCCTTAGCAAAGTCAAAGATTACAGTATCCAAGTGGACATGAAAGTGACCACCATGATTTTTTATAACCCCCAATTCTGTTTCAGAAGCTAATTCCAAGAGATTACAGCCAAAGGGCTGGGGTTCCATTCTTCTATCCAGCTCCAACTTATAGAGCTAAAACTTTAGCTAAAGTGTAACAGGCTAAAATATTGTTGCCCCAATTTCTATTGCCTCAATTCACTCACAGAGTGGAGGTTCAATGCCAAAGGAGACAAGCCAAAAAGTCCAGACGCTACAAAAAAAAAAAAAAAACCACACCAAAAAAAAAAAAAAAAAAAAAAAAAAAACACACACAAAAAAAACAAGCAAATGACAACAAAAAGCTCCAGAAAGAGGGGAGATCAGTATCCAATTGGTTATGTTATCTAACTTGTATAGTTTACAACAATGACAACAGAAACAAAAACTATTATGAGACATGCAAAGACAGGAAAGTGACCATGCACAGGAAAAAGCAGGCAAAACAAACTACCTGTGATAGGACTGATATGAGGGACTTCGAAGACTACAGTTTGAAAGCAACTATTATAAATATGTTCAAAGAACTAGAGAAAATGATTCATGAAGGAAGGTATAATGATAATGTGTCACAAATACTGACTATCCATAAAGAGAAATTATTTTTAAAAAATAAAAGTGGATTTTAACAGTACGATAGCAAATAAAAAAATACACTACTAGAGAGGGGTCAAACATAGATTTGAAAAAGCAAATTACATGAACCCATAGGAACCAATATGAAGTAGAAATGGTAAAGCAGAAAATTAATATAACAAATTACACAAAGTATATATATTCTATTTTCTTCTATTTTAACTAAAACACATAAAATTACATAAAATAATAACTAGAGCAATGTATTGGTGGATTTGTAATGTATTTAGATACAATATTATTTTTTAAATGCTCAAAAATGGGAAGTGAGAATATAATATAAGCGATATTTATGTATCTACTAGAATACAGTTCGTATACATCTGAAGTAGACTGTAATGAAGATGTATATGACAAGACCTAGAACGCTCATTTAGGAAAGTAACTCAGAAATACAGTGAAAATCCTTTAGGGAATTAAAATAATAAACTAAAAAATATTAAGTTAATGCAAAAGAAAGCAGTAGAAGTAGAGAGAGGACCAAAAAACATGAAGCATATAGAAGATAGAAAGTAAATTGGCAGACTTAAGTTCAACTATATTTTGATAACTTTCAATGAGAATGGATTAAAAATTAAAATGAGTAAATAAAAGGAATTGTCTGTTTTTTTTAAAAAGTACCAACTATATGTTCTTTATTTAAGATACTTTAAATTTAAAGAAACAGTTTAAATTTTAAAAGATGTTGCTCTCATGCAAAGAGCAACCATAATCTAGCTATACTGATATTGGCCAAAAAAATTTTAAACAAAAAAAAAATTTCTAGAGATAAAGAATGAATGATAAAGAGTATATCTATAAGAAGATATAACAATTATGTACAATATGCACTTAAGAGAGTCCACAAATATAGAAAACAAAAAATAAAGAATTGAAGGAGATACCAGCTATTCAAAAGTAATAGTTGAGATTTTAATATCTCACATTAAGTAATGAGTAGAACAAATTGACAAAAGACCAACAAGGAAATAGAAGATCAGAACAACACTAGAAAGCACTGAGACCTTAAAGATATCTTTAGAACATTCTATTCAACGACAATAGAATACCAATTCTCCAGGATATTTAACATTCTCCAGATTAGATCATGTGCTAGGCCACAATAAACTTCAACATATTTAAAAGGGTTGAAATTCTTCAAGATTTTTTTCCTGATTATAATAGAATTAAATTAGAATTCGATGAGAAGAAAATTTGAGAAATTCACAAATATATGCATATTAACACAATATGTGTAATAACCAGTAGGTCGAAAAAGAAATCATAAGGAACCTAGAAAATACTTAGAGGTAAATGAAAATGAAAAGATAACACACAAAAATTAAGGGATACAACTAAATCAGTGATAAGAGAAAATTTTATTGTTTTAAATGCCTACATTAAAAAAAAAAGATGGTGACCATAGTTAATAATACTGTGTTGTATACTTGAAATTTGCTAATAGAGTAAATTTTAAGCATTCTCACAACATACATAAAAAAAAAAAAGACAAATATGTTAGGTAACAGATGTGTTAATTAACCTGCTTGAAGTAATTACTTCACAATGCATACATATTTTATATCATCACTTTGCACACTTAAAAATATATAATTTTGTTTGTCAATTATGCTTTCATAATACTGGGGGAAAAAAGATATCAAATCAATAACCAGCCTTCCATTATAAGAAACTAGAAATAGTAGAGAAAATAAACTCAGGGCAATCTGAGGAAAAATGATATATTATATCAGAAATAAAAAGGAAAAAAGAAAAGAGAGTCATTGAAACCAAAAGTTACATGAAAAAAAAAATAAAACAATGATAAAGTTTTAAGCTATTCAGACCAAGAAGAAAAGCAAGAAGATTATTGCAATCATATAATTCCATTTATATAAAATGTTCGAAACAGGCATAATTATTGAATGTTGTATTATTTCAAACAAGACATGGCTGGAATTTACTTGAAAAAGACTAAATTAATTCTATTACAACAAGGTAAAAAAATAGGATATGTTACCAAAACTAGTTAATAATAAGGCTAAGCCCTGATATCTTTAAAAAAAATTATAATGTTAAGAGTAGTGAACACAATTGATTGAGTTCATAGAAGTAGAACTTCTAATTGCTTGATGTTCACAACTTTATCAACGCCATTGGAGCAACAGTCACAGCTGTCTTGATTCTGAGAGTCCGAAATGAAAATCGTGTGCTATATATTAAATGCACATTACAGGTCTTTCCACTTCATGTAATAATTATAAATAAATTTTCTGTAGAGAAGTATGCAATAAAAATTTCAAAATCTTTGAAATTGAAACTAAACTAATAACTGAAAGACTTGAGTTCAAATGCATTAGATCACTAAGTAAAAACAAGCCTAACTGTTTTCAATTTTAAGATGAAAACATTCCAATGTACTTTATAGAATCTGTAATATTGTAGAACATACAACAAATGATAGGTAAGGATGGGTGTATTAAAACTTTAGCAACTGTAGTAATTAACAAATGAAGCAATATTTTTTTAAATAGTGTCTGGAAATGGCCAATCAATTAAATCATAAACAATTTATGCATTTGATAATATAATCCATTTTATCTGAAAAGTATCACTTGCTTTATGCACTAAAATTGAAAAGAAATATGATCGATCACATTACATGAATATTTTCAAACTATCACTAAGAGTTATTTGTAACATTTTAACATTAGCATTTACTATGTTTAGAAATTTAAAAAAAAAAATTATGGAGAAAACATTATTATATGAAAAAAGTGTTCCTGTAAAAGATTATTACAGATTGGGCATCATTAGCTTATGGACCAGTTCTGGATATCCAGCAGAAATAAGATTCAAGTGAATTGCTTTCTCTCTATTTCTAAATTCCCTGTGGCTCACTTCCACCTCTGAGGAGTAGGCTAAAGCAAAACTTTTTTTAATGAAAGTATTGTTTTAGCTGATTCTAGGCACCACAGAAAAGAGCCTGGAAAAGGCGGTCATCAACATATAGATGAGACAAGCAAAGACATAAAAATCAAGGCTTATCTAAGCATTCTGAACAAAGAGAGCAAATACAGAAGTATAGTGAAATTTACTGGCATTATTCCTCAGCATGCCTGTCTTAGTGATTTTTCTAATCTGAAAATATTAATTTCTATGTCCTACATATATCCTGGTATCTCCCTTTTTTGTCAAGCTGAGGAATCCCACTGTTTATTTCCCCACTTTTTGTAATACATGTGTGTGTACACGCACATGCGTGTGAGTGATGTATCATTTTGGTGAAGCGTATCTCCAGTACTCATTGAAAAAGAAGGAATACAAGTATAATGTTAATAAGATTTCCTCCACAAAGGATTATCTTATTATTTATGATGGTACTATGGAAAAGCTTGACATTATTTTATTTCTGTTCCTGTGTATGAGTTCTTTCAACCCTAAATTCCTAACCCACACAAGTTTCCAAGACATTGTTAAAATCCTTTCCTGTTTTTAGTGTTCTAAAATTCCACAGTGATGTCCCTTGTTATGGAAATATTTTTATCAAATCTGGGCAATTTTTGATATATTTAATTATAAAATTCATATTCTTGAAGATGGAAAATTTTCTTTATTTATTTGATTATTTTCTCACCTGTTTTTCTGTTCTTTCTTTCTGGAACTCCTATATTTAAGATGGTTCAAGAAAAACCTGGATTTGACCTTTTAATGTACATTGGTTTTACTTAAAATACCTTCATGTATTAAGGTTATTTTCCTTTACTTTCTGGAATAAGTAAATGTTTTCCAACTTTCTACTGTTTTTATTTCTACTAACATTTTTTTTAACCCCTGTATGTACTTTTTCTAGCATCCTATTCTTGATATATCTTCCCTGATAACATTAAGGATAGATTTCCTTAAAATTCTATTTTTCCTAAACAAGATTTCTTTTTTCCTTTGTTTTTTCCTTATTTTGTTTTCTTTTGAACTTCCATGATATCGGCTTTTCTTATAGAGTTGAGATTCTTTATTAAAAGCAATCAAAATCATGAGTTTATTGAATTTTAATTTCACTCTAGGGTAAAATGAGTGAGAAAATTTAGAGTGTGAACTCGGATGACAATATTTCAGACCTTCTCTCTAGGACTTCTTATATTCAGCAGACAACTATTCTATTCTTGTGCCTGGCAGATATTTATAAACACTGTCATTTGGGGAGCAAAGAAGGTGAAGAAGGTTAGAAGTCTTTATATTCTTTATCAAACATGCCTGTGATAGTTGAGTCTTCCTGTGTACTCAAACCTTCAATTGGAATTTGTGTTCTCCATATAAAAACCTTGAATTTTTCTCTGCAGACAATAAAGATTCATGTCTGCAAAGAGAGGAACAGCAACAGTTGCTCAACATTGTAAAACAGAATGAGAACTTCTCGGTTTACCAAACCATGTTTAAAATTCTCTTTGCCTCTAGTTCAGAAGTGTTTCCAGTTCTTATTCATTTTGAAAATTTTTATTGAAAATGCTGTTGTTATCATTTTCTTCTTATAGTTTGGAATTTGACTTTTTTTTTTCATTTTAGTGATTAAACAGTTATTTATTTACTTTGCAGATTCTAAAATTTATGGTTATTTTTCCTTCCCTGCTTTTGTCATCTTTGAGGTTTCGGTCTTAAAAAAAAAAAAAGCCTTTAGGTATAATTCAGTAAGTTATATATATATATTGCATTGTGTATACACTTGAAACTTATTGGATTTTGTTAAAGTGACTCCCCCCCAAAAAACATAATTTTTTTTTTAAAAGATATAATTTACGTAACATAAAATTAAAAAAAAAAAAAAAGCCGTTATTAAGACTGTGGAATTTTGAGAAGGAGCACATTTATATGAATATTTTTAGTCTATTTATTTTTTAGGGGGAATTACCCAATCAACAGCAGAGTACAGATATAGGCTCCAGCCTCATAAGCAGCTTTAAAACCTATATTGTGCAACTTCTTTCTTTCTGTCAGTACCAGAAAACCTTGTCCCAGATTCACTGTGCAGCCCTAAGTGGTGTTTTTAGCCCCAGCAGCAAGGCAGCTAGCTGCTCTGTGTTTTCAGCAATGGCTTTCAGTGGTTCCATCATCACTCCCTTTTCTGAGATTCCAGCTAAGCCTAAGCCATCTCCTCTTGACATTAACAGAACCCAGGTGATAATCACAGGATGTTCTTGAACTCATATACAAATTCCTCTTTTGTTTTCCCAGAAGTAAAGCTACTAGCAGCTTCCTGTGTTCCTAGATCGCTACTTTACCTTCCTTTCTATGCTCATTTTGCTCACTCAGCACTTTGTACCAACACAATTCTTTGCATTGAATTGCTTCTGTTCGTCATACCTAGACTACATGCTTCAATTTTCCCTGACCTGATTCAGGACTAGAATTCAACAAGCCATTTTATGGGGAACAATGATTTGAAAAACACAAAATATTTATTTTGTTCACATGTATAATTTAAAAAATTGGGTAAAAAGAACAACAGGTACTTAATGATTTAAAATGATAAAAATAATTCAGGGTTATATTTACGTGGTACATATCAGATAAGTAATACTTAAATATATACTCAGTAAAGGCCATGTTAATAAATAAAACCAATTTCATAATTAAAATCCCATTTCTAATATCTCTTATTAATGATTATTAAACTCCTAACTTTATCATTGAAAACTCCTCATATGTTATAAATATTAAAGTCTCTAGTGTTCAGCAAAGTTTAAGATTACTGAAACCCATTTAGCAAAAGCCTGTGAAATGAGAGATTTCTAATAAATATGCTAGCTAATTACCTCAGAAGTGTGGGTTGGTGGTTAGCATAACTAATCATTAAGCATATAAAATATGATATTGTATATATTGAAGTATATTAAAGGAGATTTTATATTTCATAGTACAAAGATATTATGATTTAATGTTATCTAAAGTGCTTTATTGAACTTTTAACAGAAATCATGACATGAAAGGAATTCAGTAATAACAAGTAAAATTCTCATGATTTATGTGGATTTGCTTGGCAATATTTAATGCTGATTATAAATCTTAGATTTTTTTTAAAACAAAATTATTATAATAGATTAGATATACTTCAGATGACTGATTACATTTTGATATTTGAAACTGGTAAAGATGTTGGTAATAAATATACCTATTCCAATATTTTTTGTTAGTGTGAGGATTATTTTAAAATTTTTTAAAAGAAATTCAAATTAATCTACTAAGATTTTAATATATGCAAAGCTTATGCCCATATTATATATGTGAATCTTTTAAAGTTAAAAGCACCTGTATGTTAGGATATATGTTCAAGCATAGTATATTTATTGCTGTATGTGTATATATTTTAAACTGACAATTAGAAACAGACATAATGTCTATCAACAATAATGTCTGTCAATGTAATGACTAAACATGTATGGTACACTATTTAGCATCTTGAATAAAATATAACTATTTTAATAGTTTGCAATACCTATCTAATTTTAGAATGATGATTAAAAAACAAAGGATATCATGAACAATCATATTTATACAGTTCAGTACTGTTTGTCTAGACAAAATTAATTGATGTTATCATGGGAATTTGGAAAACAAAGTTAAAATATTTTTCTTAAAGAAATAAGCAATGAAAAGTCTTAGAAGTAGCTTCAAAAATATTTTTCAGTGGGAGACTATTACTCAGGTTGTGAAGTTACACTTATGAAATGGATTAAATAAATTGGATCTTATTTTCCTAGGATATTTTTACTTTTTTGAAATAAAATAAACCTGAACCAAACTGAAATAAACCTCTGTAGTCAGGAGAAAGATACTTCTATGCCACTATTCTTCATGGACTCAAATCATATTTGATAGAGATCGGTTTTCTATCGGTACCACTAAACCCTATTCTCATGTGAAGAAATTGAATATTGGGTTTGCTAAGGTACTTAATATATCAAGAAAACCTTTTATCTACACTGTTTTATGAGTCACAGACTCCATCACTCTTACATAATGACAGAAAATCATTGAAACAAAAATGCTTACTATCTTGCAATAGCAATAAAAAGCACATTTACTATGAACCAATACATCCATTATCTTGTAACCTTAGGGATGTAAAGGAGAGATGAATTCAGACCGCAAAACTCCTTAGACTAAGCTATTGGTTCAGTATTTTCCATTGGTGTAATTTCAAATCAGCCAAGACAAAAATGGGATTTTAACTACTTTATACATCATTCTAGGATTGTTTTTCAAAATTTCCTTTTAAGACCAAATGAAAAGATATGTGATATGCCACATTATTTGGTATGTGTTATAATCTAAACATAAAACATTTTTTTTAATCTAAGAAGAAATACAAATGTTTATTAAAAGCAACTAATATTGGTGGCATAATACATGAAGATAACAGTTTTATAACAATTAATATCGTTTGAAGTAAATTTAAATTTTAAGCCAGAACATCATCATAGTTTTTCCACAGATCAAGAGTGGGTTAAAGTTAACTCAGTAGTCAAATTCTGCTTTTTATTCAGCTCTAGTTACATTTTAGGAACAAAAGCTCTTTATATTTAATATTTAAAAATTTTACCAGTCAATTGACATATAATATATACCTATTATTGCAAGAAAAAATATAATAATTACTGAGAACATTATTAATTTTATGATTAAAATGTTAAGAAATTTCAAATAGCTAAATAAATATGAAAATAGACTGTTACCATTGCTAACGACAGTATAGTAAGCTAAATACCTCTAAGAAGACTATGATCTTTTATAGTTTGTATTTCCCTGAAAGAAGAGGCCATAATTAGGTACTGGCACTTTGTATGGGTCATGATTCTAGGAAACAGGACTGAGAATGCAAGAAGGAGGTAGCTGAAGGAAAACCTAATTCAAGAGTAATTATTGAAGTTATTGCTACACTAATGACAGTTCAGTTGTAGCAGGACTTCTGTTCTCCAAATTGTGAACCTAAAGGAAGACAGATAAAGCTATTAATTCATGCCTTATTGAACATCATCTTTAGCTCACTGATGTTAACTGCCTTCTAGTTCTAATAAAATATTTCTAGTTGAGCATATTTCCATGGTTTCAACAAAGGTTCTGAGACTGAAATTAGAATTACATTCTTTTGGGCTAAGATATTTATAACATTTATATTATAGTTCTTTTTGATTAATTTTTGTAAATCGTCATCCTTTCACTTTTAACCTACTTTATTATTATAAAGTAAATTTCTTGTAGATAGCATATAGTTGGATCATGTTTTTTAATCCACTCTTTTAATCTCTTTCAATTGTGTTAAACTATACACATTTAGGATAATTATTGATAGATTGTGGGAAAATCTGTCATTTTATTTATTTTTTATTTTATATTCTTTCTGGTTTTATTTTTTTTATTTGAACATTTGTAAAATTTCATTTTAATATACTGATAAGAATTCTGCATGTATTGCTTTATAGCTTTTAGTGGTTACCCTAGGTATTACATTACACATATATATCTTATCACAGTCTCCTGGTGTCCACATTTTACCAGTTTGAGAGAAATGTAGAAACTTCATCTCACTTTATCTAACTTCCCACATTTATAATTGTCCTTAAATATTTCTTCTCTATATATTTAACCCATATAAGACAATGTTATATTTATGATTTTAACAATCAGATATAATTAAGAAAACTCAACAGGAAAAATATATGGATTGTATTTAGTCACATTTTTACTTTTTACATTATTCTTTCCTTGATGTTCTTCTTTTATCATTTCTTTTAGTTTCATAAAAGATTTTTTGGCCATTATTTTTGAGTAGATCCATTGTTGACAAATTCTCTTAGTCTTTCTTCGTTTGTAAATGTATTGTATCTTTTCATTCCCGAAGGGTATTTTTACTAGGTGAAAAATTCTTAATTTAGAGTTCATTTTTTTCTCCAGTAGTGAAAAAATAGTAGGGCACCTCCTTTTGGCCTCCATGGTATCTAATAAGAAATCCGCTGTTATTCAAACTGCTTTTTTCCCATAGCTAAAGTGCCATTTCAATCTATATGGTTTCAAGATTGTTTTGTTTGTTTAGCTTTCAGAAACTTGATTATGTTGTATAAGGGTATGAATTTTTGTTTATTCTATATGAAGTTTGTTAAGTTATTTGTAACCATAGGTTTATGAGTTTTGTCAAAGTTAGAGGAAGAATTTAGCCATTATTTTTCCAGTACTTTTTCAGCATCACAATCTTTCTCCACTCTCTTCATGATTCCAATTACAACGATAATAAATCTTTGGGTATAGCTCAACAGGTCCCAGGGCTTTGTTCATGTCTTATGTTTTGTTTGTTTTTTTAACAGAATATTTTCTCTATATTGTTCAAATTTTAGTATTTTTATTGCTCTATCTTCAAGTACACTGATTTTTTTCTCTGTTCCCATCATTCTGTTGTTCAGCTCATCTATTGAGATTTTAATTTTAGTTATTTTTTTTTAATTCTAAAATTCCCATTTGATTCTTTAAATGGGTTTATTCCGAGTATAATATGAAGAATCCTTGTGGTATTTGAAATGATCTTAACCTCGACTGTACCAATGCTTATATCCTGGTTGTAATATTGCATTATAAAGTTTTAAGATGTAACTACTAGGTGAAACTGGGTAAAAGGTTCATGGAATCTCTGCATTATTTCCTAAAAATGCATGTGCTTCTAAAATAATATTAAAATAGAAAAGTTTTTTAAAAAGTAAAGAGCTATAAAGAAAAATCTGCTTGTCTATTCTAAACATTTCTATGTAACCATAATATTAAAATTTTATATTTTTATGAAGCTGATTACTATTTGTTGTAATTACTGTGACTGCATTATGAATCACACCAAATGTTGTCATTTATTATATCCAAAGGTTTTTGGGTCAGAGGCTTAAGAAGGGCTCAACTGTGCAGTTCCTGTTTGAAATCTCTCATAGATTTGCAGTTAGATGACAGCTAGACCATAGTCATTAGAAGGCTTGGATGGGGACTGGAGGATTTAATCATAGTGGGCAAATCAATGTTGATTGTAGGTTAGTGGTCTCAATTCCTCTCTACACCTTTCCCTTGTGTATTTATGTTTTGGTTTGTTAGTTTTTTTAATTGTATGATAGCTGACTTTTTCCAGAACATAAGGTCCAAGGGACCCAGTTAGAAATGATAATGCATTTTTTGGCATACTCTAAGAAGTCACGTGTTATCACTTCTTCAGCATTCTATTTGTTAGATGGGGACAGTCCTATTTTGTGCAAAAAAAGACTACATAAGTGCATGAATACCAAGAAAATAAAAACATGTTAATTTCAAAGAATTCGATATGTATACAAACACATATTTTAAAGTTTAACCACAATAAGTACTATTCTTTAAAATTTAAATTTTAAAAATAACTTATAGAGATCAGAAGGAAATAATTTGCAAAATCAGACTTCTTATGCCAAAAATTACTTATAAATACACACACACACACACACACACACACACACACACACACACACACACACATATTCTCTCTCTCTCTCTCTCTCTCTCTCTCTCACGCACAATGTTTGGCTGACTCAACAGGTTCCCAGATTTCTTAATTTTCATAAGTTCCAAATTTCAAAAACATATTGAGTGTCTAACATGTTCTAAGCTCTGAGTAAAATTTTCTTACAAAAAAGCATAAAACTTTATTTGTTAAATTTACTAATTATAAACAAGTACACCAAACTGATAGGTGCAAAATAGAGTCTCCACCCCACATTTTTAGGGCTATCTAGATTTTATGTTACTGATTAGAGAGTAAAAGGATATAATTTCCCTGAAATTACCATATATTTATACACACAAATGAAAAGAAAGACATATACAATGCTAAGTTCTCAAGAAAATCAATTAAGATTTAGACTGTTCTTTGAAAATGGTGACTTTTATAACAAGTCTTTGAACATAATAGAGGTTATGTTTTTTCACAACATCTAGTTTCTTAGCTATCAAAAATCCACTGAGATATGGTCATGAATAAACAGTTCATATCTTTATACTATGTTCCCTTGTTTTTAGAAATTGCATATTTAAAAATATGGGTGGCCTGATATTATAACAGCACCTAGATTAGAAATTTGGAAAATAGTCACAATATAATGTTATTGATAAAATGAAATATTATTATTCAGTATCTGTTAACATAGAAAACTGTATTCAAAGTTACAAGTGCACACAGAACATTAAAATGTTAATGCTTGTGGCAAAGAATCATAATTATATAATTGGTGTATGAAGGAAATTTCATTAAATTCTTCATTTAGCAATAATCTGTGTAAAGTCTCCTCTAGAGAGGATAAGCTTCTATTCTGAAAGTTTAAGTTTAATTGTTAATTAGCAAACACGATCTTCTGTAATAATGCTAATTATTTTCTTAGTGGCTGTACAACTACCCTCAGAGCTGTCATCATGCCAGTCGACAAGAAATATTGTGATATTTTAATGTTCTATGAGTGCAACACTGCAGAACATCCAGTTAAGAGAAATATTGTTAAATGGCAATTGGCAATTCTAAAACAATCTTTTCCCTCTGTTCCATTAAAATTTTCAATACTGTTTAATGAAGATTGTAATAAAAACTCTGAAATGCCTGTTAAAAAGAATTCAGTACTCTATAATAATTCTGCATTTTTTAACTAGCTTGATTTTATTTTTTCAAAAAAATAACCTTAGGAGAAAAGTCTAAGCCTATATATTTTCATATTCTAATGTGAATTTAAAATATGCTTATCTACTTTTCAATGACAAAGGATTTTGTAATCATAGATTAGACCACAGGCATAGGCATCTAAGAACAGGTTATACAGTTATCTAAAATGATGTAACTTTCAAAATTTTATATATAATTACCAATTTTATGCATAGCCAATGGCTAAATTTATAGCATGATTATGATGATGAAGAACTGAATTAAAAATTATGAAAAATGAATCAACATCCTCATGTCACATGGCACTAAACAAAAATCTAATTCACTTGGTTTCTGTTGGGAGCCCATAAGATGAGCGAGACACATGATAACCCTTCCCATTTCTAACATTAAATTAAATACATAAACACATGTATATGTTTATGTACATGTGTTATTTTACTTATATATGCACCTATATGTTTACATCCATATAATTCTAATTATTTTTATAAATTATAATTTTCACTTGGTATACTCATATATACACACACATATCCAATATTCAATCTAAATTTTAATATTCTATAATATTTTAAGACAGAGAAATTGAAAGACTTAATTATTAGAATAATAATTACTTATTTGCCCCCACATTGCTATAAATGAACTGGTAGATTTTAAATTTAAAGGCTTTTCCTTAAATACTGAATGAAACGTAATTTGTTTTTATTTCCAAATAAATCATTTTTAATATTTGCCAAATAAATATAGAGTTAATGTATTTTAACACTAACCAAAAATTCTGTCTGATTTTATATTTATACTTTCCATCTTTTGTTTCTTATTTTTATTAAATATACAACTATTCTTTGTTTATGCAATGTTAAATGTTTGCTTATAAAATTTCTGTAATATTATTATATTGCTGTATACATCGAAATACCAAGGAAACTAACACCGAACATGATATTCTTGACATGCAATTTATTTACATACATGTGTACATAGTTACACATGTAAATAAATTACATATTAACCATAGGAATTATGTATAAATAAAGGAACTGTATTATATTCAATTGTGTAAATTAATTAAATAGTTTTTGCTCTAATGTCATTGCCTTTGTGCCTGATATTAGAGTTTGAAGTGCATAAGGCAGTAAGGAGAGAAAGAGAAATTCATGTTATATTGAGGAAAAACAAGAAGTTGAAACTCACAAACAGGAGTTGAAATCATGAGGATGAACTATAACCCATGTCCATTCTGTTCCTGACCTCAGTAATGCAGGTATCCTGAAGCCACCAGAATTATGTCACAGAGCTAAATACATGTACCTGGATCCAGAGTTAGAGGTCAAGAATGATCTAGGAGAAGGTAGAGCCATTATAGGCCCAGCCTATATGAAAGGAGTGAACCTGAAATTAAATATGTCTGAACTACAAAATAGTCCATTTTAATTCCTCTGTTCTATATCCTAAGCAGTTATATAGTGAGTATAATCAGTCAGGAATAGTGATACTCAAGCTATGATAATTTAATTTACAGTCTATCTAGCACCTAATTATTGTAAAGAATGGCCACTACCTATTTATTTTCATATTAACATATAAATTCATGTAAGTGAGAAACAACTATTTAAATGGTAGATTGAGAACAGTCCAAAAAATCATAAATGTTAAATTTGGGAAGTAATAGAGTCAGATCATTTGAACTTCACACTAGATAAAATTCGAATGATCTATCTGTGTCAAAATTCTATGAAAGTTGGCCCACTGTAGATAAAACATTTACACCTGGAAATCTCTTAAATTATGTTTTTCTATATTCTACAAATCCAAATAATTTCTTTAAAATCATCTTTATTTGGGGGAGGTATAATTTATATTCACTAAAATTCATCAAGCCCTTTAGGTTTGACAACTATATAATTATATACATCCTAAAATCATACTATAGAAAATTTCTATAACCCTAGAAAGTTATCTCATGCCTCTTGACAGTCATTTTCCTCTTTCCATCCACCAGCCAGGGACATCCATTGATCTGTTTATTGTCACAATATTCTATGATTTTATAATTTAATGTAAATTCTACATTATATAAATTCTACAGTATGTAATTGTCTAACATTTTCACTTTGCATAATGCATTTGAGATTTATCCATGCTGAAATTTTTTGTATCTATAGGTTTATATTTTTCATTACTTTTGGAAATCATTTAGCCATTACTTCTTCTTTTTATTTGTTAATTCGGTGACTTGTGCAAAAATATCACACAGAATCTTTGTTTTTAGTGTTATATCTGTGCTCTATTTTCAAGTTCACTGATTATTTTTCTACTTGTCTAATTTGTTATTTCATCTATTTAATTTTATTTCAGATACTTTGTTTTTCATCTCCGAAATTTCAATTTGATAATGTTTACATATTTATTTTTATTGTGCCCATGTTTCTAACTTATTAAACATATGAAAGATATTTATAACATGTTTTTATATTCTTATCTTTTATTTCTATCGCAACTGTCATTTTTGAGTTTATAATTATTTTTTCTTGATATGGGTCTTATTATTCTGTTGCTTTGTGTGCCTGATAGTTCTATATTGGATGGTAGGGATTGCCAATTTTATATTGATGATGCATTCTTTTAAATAATATTGGACATTTATATTGTACACAGTTAAGTTACTTAAATAATTTTTTCATGATTTATTTTTAAACTTTATTACGGTGAAATCTTAAAGGTCTTAAAGCTTTAGTTTAAAGATATTTTAGTCTAACAACTAAGCTCAGACACATCTGGTGACTCTACTTAATTCCCTGTGTATTACAGTCTCTGAATTGTAAACTGCAATCTCTTACAGACTTGTGAAATTTCTTACTGCTTTCCATTGATTTTATTCCTAGTCTCATGTAGTTTTCTCTTATATATGCCCAGATGCATGCAACTATCTTTATTTCTCTGATGCCTGTCTTTGTCTCTTCTATGTGTGGTACTGACAGCTGTTTCCTTCACACTGTAGCCTGGAACCTGGTTCAAGGTGCTAGACCTGAGCAATCATAGAGATCGTTTCTTTTGTTTTTATTCTCTTATGAATTACTGTCATGTGCTGCCTGGTGCCTAATATGTGACATCACTGATTCATATTTTTGTCTTAAGGGAAAAAGGTTAAGGCAAGAGGTGAAATCATATCTCTTTTATTCCATTATAGCTGGGAGTGGAAATCAAAGTAATATTAAGGATCTATTTGTTTTCTCATTGCATAGTTCAACAACTGAAATAGTGTATAATTTTTATGATTATAATATCTTATCAAAATAAGAAATGTGATATTCTGAGATATGATAACATTAATGATAATCTGGTTTGTAAAAATCAATATGCTCTTAAATTTAAATGAGACTATTTTAATCTTTTCTCAAATCTTGCTGATTATCTTTACTAATTCTTAATTTGAGAAAGTCACATAATTTTCTGTCTTAAAAATTAAGATAGCAGTTGTTTACTACTCTCTGCATCTCTCATTTTCAGCAAAAATCTAAAACTTAATTTAATAGTGTTCCAGCCTTATTTACAATATATCCATTTTCTAGTAGGAATATTTTCTGCAATAGAAGAATGACTGTTCCAATTTACTAACTTTACAAGAGTTTGCTGTATTTCCAAAAAAATATCTTTCCAAATTGTTTTTACCCAAAGCAACACTTTGATAATCCATATTTATGATTATCTATATTTTGATTGATGGAGTTATGTATAATTTAATTTGCATTCTGTAGTGTAGTAATTTGGACCATCTCGTTATGTTACTGCAGCCTTTCAGAGTTCATCATCTGTGATTTGAATATATATTGATCCCCTACTGAATTTCTTGAATTATCCAATTTATTTTCTATTTATCTTATACACTGGATTATCATTTCCTTAGTCAATATTTTTATTTAGCACTCTTCACATTCTACTGCCTATTGTTATTCTTTGTTTCCAATTTTTATACAATATATATTTTAATATTATATATTCTTGTTCAATTAGTTTTCTCCATTTTTGTTTCACTATTATATGTTATTTTACTATATCACTTTATTTTTGTCCTTCTCAATTGTCTTCTAAGTTTTCCCATGTGAACTCATTTTGATTTGCTTGATATTCTCCATGATTAGGCTAGTAAAACCTTCTTATAGCTATAGGTAGATACAAAATCTAAGTTAGCCCCTAAAATGTGTTCCTCGCATGAGTGGAGGAAGACTGTAAATTTAGAATTGCAATATGAGCCCCACCATTCCATATGAATCTTGCCTCAGGTCACCTCCAAATCAATCTAAATGCATCATAAAACTTGTTCTTGTTTTTAAGTACAGCTGTGCTCTTAATATTTTCCTATATAAAGCTCTTGGTCCCTCAACCTAGTAATAGTTTAGCATCCCCTTAATATTACCCTACTTGTTGGCTTTACTGCTTTGCTAACTTCTTGATTTGAATGGACCTAGCAAGATTCTACAATTACAAGATCTGAGCCAATGGTACATAATTACAAAATATATTCTTATTCATTATACTATTTTATAGAGTTTGGGGCAGGATGAACATCTCTAATGGCTCAAAGTGTGAGCTGATGTTAGTGAATGCAACTTGGAACAGGTTTTCAACTTTGACTTCATGATCATTTTATCATACCTCTAGCTTCAAGCTCTCAGTCACAACATGAAGGACAAAGGAGAAGAAATCTAGACTTTTCTTCCCCAGAATATTCCTAGCAATCTGATCCCTTATTCCTCTCTAGCCATAAGCTTCCATTTCTTTCAATTGTGATCCAGCTACTCTCTGATTCTCCAGGGTTTTTTATATGTTTTTCATTATTCGGTTTTGAATTTCTTCAAAGTTCAAATATTTTTTTTCTTAAATATCTAGGGTTTTATTTAGCAACTGGAGCCATTAGCCAGTTTCAATGCATTATTTCTCTTATTTCACTAAACATTTTAATTTTTAGTCAACCAAGGAGTAATTCAAAATTTTTGCCTTTATTAGCCCATACTAATTAATTTTTGGACTTAAAAATCTATATTAATTATGCCTCATAGACCATTACATTTCTCACAAATTTTATCTTCTACTCTAACTCAGGAACCAGAGGCTCTTGGAGTTGTTACAAACTGTCAGGTCATGCTTACATTTACTCAGAGACAAAGTTCTCACATTTTTTTTTTCCCTTGATTAAATGTATAGTACTGAACTTCTTATCCTTATTCTTAATTTCTCTTTTATTATACCTTCTTAAAAATGGTCTTTCACACAGAATAATATTTTTACCTCAAGACAGCTAGATGGATTCTTATCGAATATGTTTCCATTCTCTATTTTATGCAAGTTTTAAAAATTGCCCCATACCAGTTATATGGTTTACTTGGTTCAAAATTCTTTTAATTTCCTTCAACATGTTTTTTATATTTTTAGTCTGTTTGGATTCCCTCTGGTTTCTAAAAATAATTTGTTCATTAAAATAAGTTAATGTTATACTCTGTATTTGTTATGGTTAATATTATACAAAGCAGAATGTCCTAGTTTATGGATTTCATGGAGCAAGGACAATGGAAGATAAGTTATATATTTGAGTTAGTTCTAAAGGAATGTATCTAGAATATTGAGTTAAATATAACTCAAAAAAATTGATAAGAACAGTGAACAAAAGATGTTTATACCTCAGTGAGTAAAACAACTAAAATTCATAATGAGTATTATATGGTTTAATATTAATGTATGAAAAATTGGCCTTTGGGCTGACATAATCTCCATCAGTGTGTTGCACTCTAAAAAATGTATGCTATTTTCAATCTTCACTCCATGTGTATAATGAGGATTATGGTTTAGCTTTAGTTTGTTCTATTCTGTGCACAGTATTGTTTGTTAAGAATAATATGTTAGAAGTAGTGAAGATCAAAAGCTTGGTCCAAAAGTGGAAAATCTGAAGAAATGAGATTTAGCACAGAGAAGAAAAAAGTCACATAAACATGCTTGTTTTCAAATATATGAAACATTATTTGGTAACAATAATGTTTGGTGCCTCAAAAGAAATAATGAGTGTATAATGTGTATAAATGAATATGGAAATTAAGCAGAATCCTGGAAAAGAAATAACTAAATCAGAAGTTTAAATGTATAAAATGGGATAGCAATGGATGACATATTTAGAAGTCAGATACAGACTTCTAAATATAGAAAAGGTCTGTTGCCCTAATGCTACCTCTGATTAAGACAAATTAGAAAAAGATATGTATCAATTGGTTCATCATGTGGCATTGTTTTCAACAAGTCAAGATTCGAAAGGTTTAAATTTAATCTGTCATCGTAAAGGGAAAATGATCTATGATATATGGGTCATGATTACAGAAAAAGAGACTTGAGATCAATGTAAATAAGTCCTTTTTTTCCATTAGAGCTGTTCAAAAACTACATGGATCACTTTAGGAGTTTGAGTCCTTCATGCTTGTGTGATGGAAGAGAAAACGAGAACTAAACTATCAATACTGCTTTGCTTCATATCTGCACTACTTAAGGACCAAGGGGACAGAGACTGTAATAGAAGCTTCTGTAAATACACTTCTTTGAAAAATAAAGGTGAGAGAAATGAAAGGAAACTGAAAACATGTATTGACTTTAAAGCTATTATTAAAAACACATTGTAGAATTTCAACATCTTGGTAGTGACAATAATCTGTTGACTCTACCACACTTATGGTTACTTCTTCAAATTTGTTTGAGCTCCTGAATGACATTGTTACTCCAGTTGATTAACCTGCCATTGTTCCATGATGTCAAGAGCTATAGGCATCCTATTAACTTGGTTTCGCAAATCCTTTAACTAATTCACTATAGCAATTTTCATTCCACTTCACTTTAACTTCCTATCCCATTGCCACACCAACATTGTCATTATCAGAAATACACCATCTCTGAAATATTAAACACAATGTTCTACTTGGTTTAATAGTATTCCTTTCTCATATAATCTCTTAAATTCCTTCCCTCACTATACATACACTTTCATGCTTTTGGTGAACTACACTATATATAAAAATATGTATAAAGCACATTAAAATTTTAAAGATTAGCAAAATAAAAATTCAAGCACATAGTGTGCATGTATATGTGTATGTATCTCTAGTATTTTAAATATATGTATGTATCTCATATAAATAAATGTATTTTATACATTTAATGTATATTAATATGTAATGTATAAATTATATATAATACCAAAATATGTATCTTTCAGAGCTTGGAAAAGCATACGGCAATTATGTAAAGTACATTGTTTGCTAAACAGTTATAAATATTATGCAGAAAATAAAGCAAATAGTGTCAGAAAGATCATCGAATGGGAGGGACTTGCAACTTTAAATCTATTATTCAGAGACTTCACTAAGGTAAAATGTGCATTTCTACTCATGTTTCATCAGAGAAAAACATTTAGCCACTCCTAACTTCATAATTCTCTCCTATGCACAAAATTAGAAGAGAAATAGACATTGGTGAATAATGACATTAGGTAGCTAGTCAGACATGAGCAACAGGGGAACAAAGGAATGGAGGCCCGGCCCAGGCACTGCTTAAAGACGATCCCATTGGTAGTTTAAGAATCCCTCCTGTATCCTGGAAGACAAAGGACCAGAGGGCCATAACCTAAAGCTGATTTAACCCGGACACAGATGCTTGAGCAGAAGGTACTACCATAAACTGCCTACAATCTCAGCCTCATTATACCGTCAAAATAATACCATGTTTATGCCTGGAAGTTCATGAATCTAATTATGAGAGATTGAATTCTGGGTAAGCACATGCGCACTAGGCAAAGTGCTGTTGTCATCTTTGGAGTTCAGTGTCGTCCCAACAGCAGTGGAGAGGGAGATGGATAACGAGGGCTCAGACCTGTAGTGAGCATTTTCCTTAGGTTCTTCCTCAAATGAGGGCAATGAAGAATCACAGGTCATTGAGATTCAATAGTTCTATTAAAAGTATATTTTAGAAAGACAAAGAATGCCCCAAGGAGGCACATGGTCCCAGCACTGTAACCAACAAAAAGGCCACAAAAAAGAGAATCTAGAAGGGCAAAAATGGCCCAGAAGTGGAAATGTCTGCCTTATATTTGGGCCATGATGGGGTGGCTCCAAAAAAATTCCTAGGTGACTGGCAAATGAGGTCATTTTGATTGACACCTGTTTGCTATATAACTTTGCCTGGTGCACATGAGCTTACCCACAATACAATCTGTTATAATCAGATTCATGAACTTCTAGGCATAAACAGTATTATAATGACAGCATAATGAGCATTAGATTGTGCACAAATTAGGGTAGTACCTTCAGCATAGGCGTCTGTGGCCGAATTAAATCAGTTAAGATTGTGGCCCTCCTTTCCTTTGTCTCTGGGGACACAAGAGGGATTCTCTAACTACCAACAGGGTGTTCTTTGGATGATCTCTAGACTGGGCCCCTACTCCTTTCTTTCCACTGTCACTCATGTTGATAAGCTACCTAACAGTGTTATACAGCAGCCAAGTGTCAGTCAAAATGACCTCCTATGCCAGTCACCTAGGAACACCTTTGGAACCACCCATCGCAACCCTAATGTAATACAAACCTTCCCACTTCAGCATTGTTACAGCTCTCTTGGCTGAAAACCTGCCTCTCACTTGAGGTGTACTCTGTCTTTTCTTTTATCTTTTCACTTCCCAAACTCCACAGGGCTGTAGCCTTCCTTAATGTGGCCCAACTCCTTCTAAAATGTATTTTAATAAATCTTAACTTTTTCAAAATCTCACTGACCTGTAATTCTTTGCTGCATTGGAAAAGAAAAAAACAAGAAAAAATGCTAATTGCACTTCTGCGCTGTTACCCACTCCATGCCACTGAGATGACGCCAGAGTTCAAATCACCCCAAACGGTAGCAATGACACTACCACATCAAATTATTACTCCTATAAGACATGATAACACTGCTAGCATTGCAGGGCAATTACAAATATATAGAGAAAATAAAAACAGTATTAGGTACCATAAATTATACTGTGAATAATAGAAAATTATTAATTAACGAAAACCCTAGAAAGAAAAGTATTTGCAATATAAAATATTAGTCACTGGATGAAATAAGATTTGAACATTTTTCTTCTCTATAATGATAAGAACTAAGACTGAGAGACAGCCAAAATCATTTGCTGTAAATTGATTTTTGACCAGACCAAACTCTTCTATGCACTCTGTTTATACTTATATTTAATTATTTTACTATTTTCTCTTATTTAGGAGATTATGAATCTTTTTTAGGTGCAGAACCTAGCTAGCATCATTCCTGAAATGTAGCAAACAATGTACAGCTATTATTAAATTGATAAATAGAACAAATTTACATTAGTGATTTCAGTGAAAACAGACTTTAAAGCATCATCTTTTTCACATTTCATTATGAAATGATGAAACAATGAAAAGCTGTTCTTTCTAAGTTGTGTGTATATGTGAGAGAAAACATCAAAACTATTTTTATTTTCTCTAGCATTCAATTATGGAGAAAAAAAAGAAAACTTTACTCATTATATATGTGTCATGTGAATTCTTAAATGGATTATTCAAGTAGTAGGGTAATAATTTTTATTTAGAATTTATACTTTCTTTAACTATAGTCAAACATCTTGGAGTCTTCAGGAGTTTTACGATGAAGATATTTGCCACAAACCACTACTGAAGAAATAAATAAGTAATGAGGAAAAAAAAGATGTTGACTGACAACCTTTGACTTGTGAACAGAAATTGTTTGGACCACTCAGCTACAAAGAATGAAACTGCTGAAACATTAAACATAAGAAAGGTAGCTGGGAAAATTACTAGAGAGGACAGTCACAAAATGCTTTTCTAGTCTATTAGACCATAGCACATACAGCTAAATTTTAACAGATGTTCTGAGATTCCTGTAAAATATTAATATGCTCTTTAATTCAATCACAGCATTTTAACTGAAGAAACAGCCCAATTTACGACAAAGTTTTCATCTAATACATTAAAAAAATAGTGAAAGCACAAGGAAGCCCAGAGCAGCTCAGCTTCTTTGAGCCCAGGACAGTGCCCACTAGCATGCCACTTGGTGATATTGTGATGCAAATTAATGAAGCCAGGAACTCCTTGCATTCGAATTAACGAGAAGTTGGGGGTGGGGCGAACCACAATAAAAATGAAAAACAGAAGCATGATTACCATTTAGAAAACAAATCCCGGCATGTTCAATGGCATGTGAGCCTCTAAATAAGAAATTTAAATTGCTTCATTCAGCAGTGCCAGAGAAAAACACCACAAATCAAATCTACCTGGATGGTATTGTGGGGTGATGTTGACTTGAAAAAATTTTAAAGGATAAAAATAATCTTTACTTTCCCTTATTCAAATTGCTTACTTTATAGACTTTTTTATTTAAAGGTTAAAAGAATTAAAATTTATATTGATGAGATGTATTTCAAAATATAAGAGCTATGCAAATAAAAATAGCAACGCATTATTCCAAAAGAAGATTAATTACTACATTCTAGATAAATCATTTACTGCTCATATAAAAAATGCATTTAACCAGGATTAACACTACCTCTCAAAAGCCAATACATAATTATTCATATTTTTTTAAAAATTCTGTTAAGTAGATAGTCAGACATGAGCGACAGGGGGGAATAAAGGAATAGGGGCCCAGCCTAGAGACCACTCAAAGAACACTCCAATGGTAGTAGAATTCTGAGTATACGCAGGTGCACTACGCAAAGTTTTTCCCTAGTGTCAATCAGGTATAAATCAAGAAGACCCTGATATGAGAAATTGCCTATAAAATTCTTAATCTTTTGGCAGGAAATGATATGGGACATCTCTTGCAGAGTTATTTATTTAGTTAGTTAGTTAGTTAGTTCAGTAAATCTAGTTTTCTTCTCTCCTTTCTTTGGGAAAAAGGCCCTCTCCCTAAAATCCAGATAATGACCCTAAAACTGGTAACTCAGGTCCTCTGGCATTTGATAAGGATCATAGGACCATCAAATGGGAATGGCCCTTGGCGAGGCAGGGTCCTTAAAGTC
>NW_006436811.1:15393516-15433894 GCF_000325575.1 Pteropus alecto
AGAAAGAAAGGGATAGAGCTCCATGAAACCCCAATAGGCAGGGATGACCCTTCTCAGTAGGAAGCAGATACAGAAGAGACCTCCCTTCCCTTAACATCCATATTAATAATAAGGGGCTTCATAGCTCTTAGAAAAGAGTTAGGCAGAAAAGTTAGGTAGGGAGTTTCGAGTCTGCTTGCAAAGACATAGAGGTCATCCTATTCTAGGAAAGGTCCACCCCAGCCGGTCCACAATTAAGCCAGCAGACATTTTTGGGCTAAAAATAACTCATACCAGGAAACAAGTAGGCAGAAAATCGGGTACTAGTTTTAGCTAGTCATTTGCACCTGCGCAATGAAGAACCCCCAAGGACTTTCAACTCACCTGAGCCTCATTATACCATCATTATTATATGATGCATATGACTGGAAGTTCATCAGTATCATAACAGACTGAATTCTGGGAACGAATATGCACAGAAGGCAAACGACGAATCACTGAGTCCTGTCAATCTTAATTGTCAATCAAGGAAGCCCACTCCTCTAAGAAAAGTGAACCCCCACAGCAAATAAGAATAAAAACCCCGAAGACTTTGTCACCAGGCCTTTTTGAGCCATGCTTCTCTTGCTCAGGACCACTTCCAAGTCTGAAAATGTACTTTCACTTCTAATAAAACTTTTCTTCTCTACTGCATTTCAATGTCTTGCTCAATTCTTTGTTCGAAACATCAAGTACCTGATCAACACGCAAGGAGAGGATGCCTGCTCTCCAGTAGCAACCTAACTTGCCAATCACCTAGGAATGCCTTTGGAACCACCATCACAGCCCAAATATATGGCAGACATGCCTACTTCTGGGTCCTTTTTGCCCTTCTGAGCTTTTCCCTCCATTTTACCCTTCTGGACTCTCCTCCCTTTTTTGGTGGACTTTTGTGGTCTTTTTTGCCCTTTTGTGTTGATTACAGTGCTGGAACCATGTACCTCCTTGGAGGATACTGTGTCTAAAATATGTTTTTAATAAAATTATTAAATCCGAATGACCTGTGATTCTTCACTGCCATCATTTAAGGAAGAACCAAGGAAAAATGCTAACTAACTACACATCTGCGCTGTGCTTTTCTCTCTCCCTCCTTCCCTACAGCTGGGGCGACACTGAACTCCTATCAGCCCCAACACTGATACTGTAAGGATATATGTCCTGAACTTTATGATCTATGAACAAAAATGAAACTCCAGTAAATTTACAACAGTTGCAGCTTCAACTTTTTTGACTAGATACTGAAAATAGCAGTTTTTTTAAAAAAGGTCTATTAAAATTAATAATGAAAGAATATATATTATCATAAAAAATGCTGAATAAGTTCTAGATTTTTTTTATTCTTTATGTATAAATCTTTATACTTTACTTTGTGCTATTTGTATATAGACAATTTATTAGACATAAATACTGTTCACCAAAGATTTCTGGGTTATCTCTTCATCAAAGCACATAATAAGACTTTTTTCTGTCCCCTTAAATTTAGAAATTAATCTGTGATTTGTTTTGGTTAATGGTGTAGTAGTTTAAGTGATAGGAAACATTTTGGGGCAGAAACATCAAACACCACAGCACTATTTATCTTGTTACTTTCTTCTGCCATAGTAATCTTGGAAGCATAGTCAAGATGAAATGGGAAATCATCTGTGTCCTTTAGTGAAGCAAGTATTAAGCAAAGCAACTCATGTTGGAAAACTAATTTGAACATGTAACAAACTTTTGTTTTATTAAACCACTGAAATTTGGAAGTAGTTTGCTGCCTCAGCATAAGTAGCCCTATCCTGATATAAACAAAAATAGGCAATAACAAAAGGAGATGCTGGTTTTACAAATAATTACAATGTGGAACATATTTTAAAAGTCCTGTAATGAGCAGATAGATTCTTGTATCACAAGTTGTTTACCATTTTACTTTAGATTATTTCAGTGACAGTTTCTGCTAGGTCCATAACCCTCATCACTAGCATACATGTTAATTGCTAAGTTACAGAATTATGAATGGACATGTCGGCTCAAGGCTATGACTTCTCAGGTGAATTTCATTTTCCAGCATGGAATCAGGACAGGCACATTTCCTTTCCCTAGACTGATCTTTGAGGGGTATATCCCTTATTATATTCCTTATAATTCACAATCTCAATTACAAAATTCTATATCATGGATTGTCACAAGGTTTTATCTTCTGCCATGTTTCCCCCTGCCCTCAGCTCACACACATTACAGATATTCTGAACAAGCTCTTTGTTAGTAGGACAGGCAAACTTGCTTAGGTGCCATATCATGAAATTATGCATTTGGAGCTTTCACTTTTGTTTCATTTTGAGGATCCTTATTTTCTTGCAAGTTTACTGATATAATTTAAGACTATACTTAGATATTTCGTCCCCAGATTTTAGGTGTTTTTTAGCAAGAGAAATTTCAGATTAGCTACTTTGTTATGTCATTAGAAATAGCATCAGAACTCTGCCTTCTCACAGTAACACTTTGCATTCTTTTATCATGAGATATTTCTATTATTTGTTAACTATATTGTGGATTCCTTTTGTCTCAATCTGTTGTAAAAGAAAGCAAGCAAGCTGGCTAATGCAGTTTTATTACATGAACTAATGAGATGAATTAAAAGGTCAACTTAATGTGCCCAATATTATACGTTATGCTTTTGTTTTGGTCATTAGTTCATTTACACAATAATAGTTAATGTAGAACATAATGCTTTACCTTTATTTTTTTTTTCTTAAATAGAAAACTAAAGAATATTTGTCCTGTATCCCATAATATAAGGTAGATTTGTAGATTTGCAAGGATAAAACAGAGCAACTCCCAAATCACAGTAATATAACATCACTAGGGCACAATTTTTATTCATATTACTGTTGTATGCAGATTGACAAGGGCCTCTGTTTATGGTAGTTAAGGTCTAGGCTGATGGATGCTTCCTTTCAACATAAGCTTCCAATGACATCACTGCTGAGGGAAGGGAACTCAGAGCCCTTTTAAGAGCTTATGTCCAGCCATTAGACATATCATATATACTCATATTTTGTTGACTAAAAGAAGTCTCATATATAGGCCTGTATTAATGAGGCTGGAGGAATACATTCCTATCATGTATCCAAAAAGAAGAGAATTAAACTACTAGCATCAAGAACTCAAAGTTTCCTATTCTTTCATGCATACAATTATAGCAAATCCAAACTTAGTAGTGATATTTTTATGATTTTATTATTGAGTTTAACATTTTCATTATGGCAAGATATAAGATAGATTAATATTTTATTTTTTAAGGAAACATCAAATAATTCAAAAGACTTTTTCTGTATAGCTGACCTATGAGAAAAACAGGTTTTTAAAAATTTTATTTAGAATTATAGCAAAGAATTCAAACACGAACCACTAAAAGAAAACAACTTAGTGTTTTAGTAGCTGTGCATGTACCTTGGTTACCACTTCTCTGTAAAGTTTAGAGGTACTAATTCCATCTCCTATACAGTGACAGCAGAAAGTAAACTTATTACAGCTTCTTAAGATGCAACCTCTGTCTTATGTGCACTGAGGATTGCTCAATTATTTACAAATATGAATGTAGTTCTCCAGATATGCTGGATTTAATTTGGCTAGGCACACTTTTTACTGATATAGTGGCATGGCCAGTGCAATAGGGTATTAAGTGCTTATCATCACAAATTTTGTTGAAAGAAAATTTTCTTGGGTTAATTTTATGATAGAAATAGAATCCATAATGGATTAAAAACCTCTGTAAGTCAACGTGTAGAAAAAGCATTGGACAAAATCCAACATCTATTCATGAAAAAAACTATGAGTAAATTCTTTCCTCCATTTGATAAAGAGTATCTCCAAAAACCTACTGCTAACATCAAACTTAATGTTGAAAAACTTGAAGCTTTCCCACTAAAATCAGGAACAAAGCAAGAATGCCTCCTCTTACCACTGTTTTTCAACCTCATACTATAAGTTACAGCTAATGTAGTAATAAAAAGAAAAGAAGACTTGCGAAGGAAGAAATATAATAGTATTTGTTCTCAGATACCATGATACTACTTTATGTAGAAAATCAAAAAGAATATAAAAAGAAAAAATCTCCTGGAACTAATTGATTATAACAAAGTTGCAAGATACAAAATTAACATTAAAAAGTCGATCGCATTCCTATATAACAACAGCAAACTGGTGGACTTTGAAGTTAAAAACGCAGTATCATTTACATTAGCATCCCCAAAATAAAGTACTTACATATAAACCTAAGAAAATGTGGATGGATCTATATGAGGAAAACTATAAAACTTTAACAATAACAACACAACAACAAAAAAAATCAAAGAACTACACAAATAGAGAGATATTCCAGGTTTATCTAGACTCAATATTGTCAATATGTCAATTCCTCCCAACTTGATCTATAGATTCAAGGCAATGCCAAATAAAATCATGGCAAGTTATTTTGCAGATATCAGAAAAGAAGATATAGGGATTACAAATAAGTATATAAAAAGATGCTTGCCATCGGCAATAAAAATTAAAACTACTGTGATACCAGTACATACCTATTAGAATGACCAAACTCCAGAACACTGACCAAACTAAATGCTGGCAAGGAGGAACAGGAGAACAGGAACTCTTATTCATTGCTAGTGGGATTGCAAAATGGTTTAGCCATTTTGTAGACAGTTTGGTAGTTTCTTATAAAACTAAACATACTCTTATACATCTATTCAACTTCTTGGTATTAACTCAAAGGATTAAAAGCTTATGTTCACACAATACCTATATGGATGTTTATAGCAACTTTATCCAAGATTGCCAAAACTTGGAAGCAATCAAGATGTCTTTCAGTATGTGAATGGATAAAATGTGGTACATCTAGACAAAATATTATTCATAAGGAAAAAGAAAAGCACTATCAAGCCATGACATGACATGGAGGAACCTTATTGTTAAGTGGGATAAACCAATAGAAAAAAGCTACATACTTATAATTCTATGTGACATTCTGGAAAAGACAAAATTACAGAGACAGTGAAAATACCAGTAATTGTCAGGGATTGATGGGAATAAAAAGTGAATAGCTGGAGAACTGAGGGTTTTTATGGCATTGAAAATACTCTATTATAATGAAGGAATATATATATACGTGTGTGTGTGTGTGTGTGTGTGTGTGTGTGTGTGTGTGTATAAAAAACCAAGAGTGGATTTTGGGTGCCAATGATATGTCAATGTAGGTTCATTGCTTGTAACAAATGTACAATTCTTGTGGGGAATGTTAACAATGTAGGAGACTACACATGAGGCAGGCAGGGGTGACATGGGAAATCTCTGTGCCTTATTCTTAATTTTGCTGTGAACCAAAATCTGCTCTAAAAATATATATTTATTCTATTAAAACAAATAAGTAGAGAGAGTAAATACTAAGAAGCAGCTCAATTTTCTTGGGTTATTGTAGAGTGCAGATTTTGGGGAGACATAAAGAAAAATATATATTTATACGCACACACATACATAGAAAGATTTATATAATAACCAGTGTAGTGACATAATATCCAAGAGAAAGTGGTTATCAGAGAAAACCAATCTATGTCAAATGTTACCAATAATTTGAATTGTAGAATAAAAATTGTCATTAGATTGGCATAGTGGAGATTATCGGGCTTCTTTCCACTTGTAGTGGGGACAAGGGTTGACTGTCTTGGATTCAAGACAATTCAACAAGAGAGAAAGGAGGATAGTGTGAACAGAGGATTCTTGATGATTTACTACAAAACAGAAGCACAGAAAAGAGTGATAACTAGAGAAAGATACTAGGTTAAGGATGTTTTTCTTCATTTTTTTCACAGTGAAATACAGTGTCTCCTAATGTTAATAAGAATTGCTATTCGGGAAGAAAAAGAAAATTTACAAATAGGAACTCTGTATAGATGTACCAGTCAAATTCAATTCACACATGGAGAGTCTGATTTTGGATAAAAACATTTCTAATCCATCCACTGTAATAGGGAGAAAAAGAACAAAGAAGTTTGATATATTTGGTACTGCATGGATGTGGGAAATTTCTTGATTGCTTGAATTAGTTCAGTTGTGTAATGATCAAAACTGTCAACAGACTGAGGACTGGGAAGAAGGTTTGGAGAATTAGTTGCATAGAAAAATAGAAAAAAAAATGAATTAATAGGAGAAGTATAGGAGTGCCCAAGAGAGTAAAATTAATAAAGTGTGTGTGTGTGGGGGGGGGGGTCCCAGCTATATTCACATGCTGCATTACAGGCAGAATGTTTTATGTGTAGTTGTAATCCACACACCCCTACTCTGAGGCGTTTAATCAAAGGAGATAGAGTAAATGAGGATATATGCAAAGGGATAATTATAGATGTGGACAACTGGTTCTAAGACCTGAATGCAGAGAAGTGAGGATTTGAGTGGTTGATGAAAAATGAAAAGATCAATAGCTTGTAGGTCATGAAAGGTCTATAAAATTTTTAGATTCAAGGAATTTGAGTGAATCAACTATAAAAATAGAAGGTGGCAGTTAGGAAAATAATTTAAATTGAGATTCAGGAGGAGGTTCAACTATTTTTAATTAAAAATCTGGGTGTGTCAATTGGAAAGCTTGAGGTGAGATGGATGAAAAATTTATTAGAGGGAAGGAAGTGAAGAAACTATGGAGAATAGATGATATATTTATATTAAAAAATCACAAATGTGAAAAATATAACTTGTGAAATATAATAAAATGCACTAAAATTTTTACTGAAAGAGAGATATTACAGAAAGAGGTAGATGATTGTAAACAGGGAGGAATCATTGTATAATGTGAAGGCATGCAGAATAAAGTGCTGGTCTTTGTGAGAATTTAAATCTTAAGAAATTTGGAGGAGGTTGAGCTGTTTGCAGGGTTTGAGGTAACCTAGGATATAGGGCATGATGAGACTATCTCTTATGAAAAATTAGAGAGTTAATCATAATGTTTTTGCAAATATAGGTAGCTATGGTAACTGCAGTCTCCTTTATGAGACGGGACTGTTAGGTGGGACTTTTGAGAGTAGAAGTAAAGGGAAATGGAAGTCTCAGCAGTAACATAAGAAGCTCTCTAGGTCAAAATTCAACCCCACTATCTTACTAATTATGGGAAGGCCAAAAACAGAGAGTCGTATAGTTAATGCTAAAACCAAGATGAAAACAGCATTGAAGCTAAGGGACAACACATGCCATCTGCCATTTATTTAACAGAGAAAAGCTTACCAATAAATCTTTCATAAGCTAGTACCATATAGCACATGGTGTCTACCAGTGTATAATTTTTAATAATATTTGTTAAAAATATTATAATAACCTTGTATCCTGACTTATTATTTCAAGGATATCATGATGGCAAAAACATATTTTCGGGGGTGGAAACCAAACCAAAAAATTCAAAACAAAACATTTTAAGATTTTTAAATATTTATAAATGAAGAATTGAAAGAATCAAATATCTTTCATTGTCTAGAAAAGTATTTTTGCAATAACTTTTACTCTCTACTCTTCTTAATAACCTGGACATTTTTTAAAGCAAGCATGTATTTCTTTTATTTCTTTGTTTGCAGAAATCAAAAATTATTATGGATGTTACTATTGCTTTAGTGAAAATATATTAAAGTATTTTATTAAATAAAGATTTTGATAATTTTTAAAAAGTGGTTAAAAATTTTAATGCTTATTTAAAAATGTGTGGAAGGATAGCAAAAGAAACAGCAATAGTCTACTGCCATGCTTCTCTGAACAAGCCTGATCCCGTCTGATCTCGGAAGCTAAGCAGAGTCGGGCCTGGTGAGTATTTGGATGGGAGACCACCTAGGAAGACCAGGTGCTGTAGCCATAAAACATGAAATAAATAAATAAAGGATTGTAGGCTGACAAGGTCCTTGCAATCTGTGAGGTCAAAAGGGTTGCCTCGCCTAAAAATAAATAAATAAATAAGCAATAGACGTTTGACCAAATTCACATTTTATCTAAAATGTGTTCAAATACCTTGCTGTAAAAATAATTCAGTTGGAAATATTACAACAAACTGTTCTTGCTAGAATAAAAACAGTTACTATTTTAACCATGATAAAAATGTGACAATTTAATTTTTCAGATATTATAGCTCTCCCATTCCCAGTTCTTCATGGAAACAAAACTAAGGATGTGTAAAAATTTTACAAAGTGTAAAATATAAAATAAAATAGAACTTTAAGGACATATGAGTCAAAATTAAGTTTCAATTTAAGTGAAATATTAAAATTATCCTTTAGTATATTAGCCTTATAGCTTTTGCTAGGTAAATAACAGTAAAAAACAAGATTTCAACATGTCTGGCAAAAGATAGTGAGAAAGTATTATGTAAGGATAAGTCAATATTATAAGAATAACTAATATTACCATGTTTGCCTGATTTAAAATATTTTTGATTGTATATCTTTTCACATAAATTGCAATATTGAGGTATAGGAACCAAACCATACTCATCTTATCTCAGTTCTATTCAGGGTCTCATTTCAGCTATTTTGAGTATATAAAACAGTCTATTAATCAAGAAAAGTTGATTTTCAAACAGTATTATTCTATTGGTTTTATAATAATACATAATGAAAACTATGTAAAATAATATTATTTTACTATTATCAGGATCATCAAGTATTCCAGAAATGGAAATATAAAATCTTTGGTCCTCACATGGATTAGTTTTAAAAAAATATAGGGCTGATTATTTTTTTAAAAAAATATTTCAGGAGCTAACCTCATTTTTAAAAAGTCCATGTACTACAAGGGTCAGGAACTAATGAAGCCATTAACACACACACACACACACACACACACACACATACACTCTTCTTGGGTCGGTTTTTATACTGTAAACTCAGATCTTATGCTTTTGGAAAGTTGTTTGTAGCGGTTCTATTAGTACAAAACATACGAAATTATAACTTGTAGTCTTGAATCCTATTTCTTGCTCTGCTAGTTACCAAATTTGTCACCTTAAACAGATTATTACTCTCTGACTATCCTTTTCTACAGCAGGGATAATAACCATACCTAAATCACATGCATATAGTGATAATTTTTAAAAAGCTTAGAAATGGCCTATCGTATAGAAATACTAGAGAATGTTTCAATAATTATGAACGACAATAGAATTTCAAAATATAGGCTTTACCTCTCCTGTATTGCCTGGAATCCTCTAGAAAGCATCATTAAATGACCATAAGACTTAGGTATTTAAGTTTTATGTAAGCCTCAGGGTAATCACAAAACAATAACCTATAAAAGATACACACAGGTTCTATATGAAGTTGTTCTGAGTTTCTGTTGTAAATTAAAGGAAATTTTTCACAAAGTGTGGATCCTTCGATGTTCTACGAATAAAGGAGGAAGATATCCTCAAATTCCTCGCAGCAGGAACCCACGTAGGTGGCACCAACCCTAATTCCAAATGGAACAGTATACCTAAAAAAGAAAAAATGATGGCATCTACCTTATAAATCTGAAGAGAACCTTGAAGAAGCTTCTCCTGGTAGCTCGTGCTGTTGTTGCCATCAAAAACCCAGCTGCTCAGTGTCATACCCTCCAGGAAGACAGGCCAACAAGTTGTGTAGAGTTTGCCGTTGTCTTGGAGCCATTCCTACAGCGGGCCGCTTGGCTTCTGGAAACTTCACTAGCTTCTGGAACCTTCACTAACCTGATCCAGGCAGCCTTCTGGGAGCTGCGACTTCTGGTGATTATTTATCTCAGAGCCGACCACCAGCGTTTCTTAGAGGTGTCTTACCACTGCTCTGTGTGACACAGCCGCTCCTCAGCGCTATGTGGGCTTCACCATCCAAGAACGGCACCCCCCCACTCCACGGCTTCGCTGGGGACGCTGGCCTGGGAGAGTCTGCGCCTGCGCAACACCACCTCCTCATCCTCTGCGTGTTGTCTCCCGTGAGCACCCGCGGTGGGGTCCCGCCTGATCTCTACTTCCACAGGGGTGCCGAGGAGACTGCAAAGGACGAGCTGGGACCTACTGAAAAGGCCGTGGACATGGAGAGATTTTAGGGTCAATGCACTGCTCCAGCTCTGGAGGCTGCTGCTGCTCAACACAAGGTTTTACGCTAGTCTGAAGGTACAAGCGTACTTTCTGCATGCATCCTGCAGCTCCCTGCTGAAGACCGGAGTGTCAGCTCAGCACTGAAGACTGGTCTGCAGCTTCCACTGCTCAGGACACTGAATGGGTAAGAACAACCACTGGCCTCAAGCTGTTCCTCCATAGACTTTTAAACAGAAAATGGAAATAAGGTTGACAAAATAAACGGCCTCTTCACCTCCCCCCTCCCCCCCCAAGAGAAAATAATGGCTTCTTTGCAGTAGGGTTGTGGGACTTTTCAATGCAAGCACTGTTGGCTTTAACAGCTTGGTGTTTGAGGAGCTAGTACTTGGATAGGAATATTAAAAGCTGAGTACGAGGTGTGCAGTCCAAACACTTTGCTCCTCAAGGAAGGTGGAAAAAGCTGGGAATGGTGTTCTCTCCTGATTGGTGCTGTGGTAGAGAAGGGTTTTATGATGCATGTGTCCCTTAGCCTAGTGGTCCCCAGCCTTTTTGGCACTAGGGACCGGTGCCCCTGTGAGAATCTAATACTTGATGATCTGAAGTGGAGCTGAGGCTGGGTTACTAGTGCTTGAGAGCAGCTGCAAATACAGGTTGAAACTTTGCTTGCTGGCCTGGTTCCTAACAGGCCACAGACCAGCACTGGTCCACCGCCTGGGGTTTGGCGACCCCTGCCTTAGCCTTTTCAACCTGTTTTAATGTTGGTATTTTCTTATTTGTTCATTGTGTAGGATTTATTCAGTTAGTTTCTGGATTTCTCTCAGAGGAATTGGTGTGTCACCGTATTAGTCCTCCTTTGTCTTTTTTTTTTTTTTTGGTAACAGATAATCTGAAGTAAAGGAATATCAAGTCTAAAATTACATGAGTAATACATACTTTCTTAAGTGTGTGGCCTGAACTTTTCTTAGGACTATAATTTTGGTGTTATGTCCTTCGTAAAGGATTCTCTAAAAATTTATAACTCTATATTTAGTATTCTTTTATCTACAAATCAAATTATTTTAAACCACTCTGCTTTTTCATAATTTCTGAGAATAAAAGATCAAAAATAAGAACTAAGTAAGCATTTGATATACAAATATAATTAAGTCCTTAGCTATAAGTAGAAATATATTATAGATAAACCAATTAACCAAGTAGCAAATCACCTATAAAGTGATGTTTTTTTGAACTCAAATATCTCACTGACCCCCAGAAATTCATAGCTATACATTTTTTTTCGTACATCTTCCTAGTTTTAAAAATAATCTTAAGAATGGATTATGTTAGAAATCACTATTTTAAGCTTCCTCATAGGTGCCTGGGGGGATAAAGGAATAAGGAGACTCTGGTAATTTGAAATTCTTAATGCATTTATATACCCATAAATGCATTAAGAAAAAATACAAGAGCATAATGAATTGTTTAGAATACTGGAAAAGGGGAAAGATAAAACTAGAACTCCATGAAAAATTAAGTAAACTTCCAAGACTTGTCAAGAACATTAAAATCTTTTTTTTTTAAAGTGAAGACTGTTCTACTGAAAATCAAAACAAAATATACACATATGGAGTTTAGAACTAAAAAAAACCTGATCAAATATCTACTTTGATGTTAAGTAGCTGTATACTTAGCTTTATTTTTTCGAATCTTTGTTTTTCATTAGTGAATTAAGTAAAGTAGCAACCAAATCAAACAATTGTCATTTTATATTAAATCGTTGTATTCTTTTATATTATCAAAACAATCATTATTCTTCAGAATAAATAATTTGTAAAACTCTATTGTTAAGGAAGTACCAGGCTAATTTTGATACCAGCCTAATTATTAAATTCATTTTACTGAGGAGAAAACTATGGCTCTGAGAGTTTAAAACTTAATATTTCGATTTTCATAAAATTAAATTATCACCAAAACAAAATAATAAACATTAGACAGTGCTCCAAAAGAGAACATGCAACTCTTCACAGACCATTACCTTTTCACACAGTACAGTCGATTTAAAAATAATAATAGGAGGGGAAAGAATGGTGTAGATGATGGGGCTCTGTTTATCCCTCTTGTGACCAAATCAAAGTGTGACAGAAACAAGGAGCAAACAGCAAAGAAAAATTGCCTGGGATCTAGATAAACAAGCCATACAACTAGGGAGAAATCTAAGAAATCACTCTGCAACAGCAGAAGGAGGGACAGGGTGAGGACATGAGGCTGCCCAAGCCTGAGCAGCTGAGAGAGACAGAGGCTGTGGCAGCAGCAGCAGCAGCTGGCAGCTGCAGATGCCTCTTAATGGGGCCCTGCCTGTGAAAGGACTTCCGCAGAGGCGGACCTGCTCACTCTGAGCACCAGTGCGGGTTCAGCTGTGCAGAGACTTACAGGGCTACACTGAGTTGTTGGAGTGAGGCCCTCTGCGAAGCTCTCTCCCCTGCAGAAGTGCCTGCGGTATCCACTGTTCCTCTGTTGAGCCCTCCCGCTTCCCAGTGCACAGACTCAGCGCCTCCATAGCAAAGATTTCATCAAACTGGATAACAGAGGTCATTCAGCCCAGAGGATTGCTTGAAACTCTGCCTCCTCCAACTCATACCCCACCCAAGCCACTCTAGGTATATCCTTGGAGAGTCAAGGGCTCCTTGTTGAGCAGTGCCAAGACTCACACTAGTGGCAGCTGGCCTCAGTTTCTGGTGTGGCCTTCTGAGGCAACTATCAGCACAGCATCTGTGGATTACTTGCTGAATTTTAACAGGTGGTCCTGGAGGGGCACAGGCTTGGGTTAAATTGGGCCTGCAGCTGAATCCCTCTCAGGACTGTGCCACTGGACATCTACTTCACAAATCCACACTAATAAGAGTGGGAGAATTAAAAGCTTTGCTTAGTACATAGACACAGACACAGAAAGGCAGTCAAAATAGGAAAACAAGCAGAAACCATATGAAAGAAGCGAACAGAGATCCAGAAATAATGTAGTCAAGTGATTTACCAGATGCACAGTTATAAACACTGGTTATAAAGATGTTCAATGGACTTATGGGAAGTGTAGATGAATTCAGCGAGACTTCAACAAAGAGATAAAAAACATAAAAATGGAACTGGAAATTATAAAAGAGAGCCAGGCAGAAATGAAGAACACATTATCTGAGATGAGAAGTATATTAAATGGAATAAACAGAGTGAATAAAGAAGAGGATCAAATGACCTATATAGATGGTGGGAAAGACAAGGACATGCAATCAGAATGGCAAGAAAATAAAAGCGAAGACTATAGTAATAATTTAAGGAGCCTATGGGACATTATTAAAGGAAAAAAATATCCATGTCATTTACTTGACATTTATAGAATACTTCATCCAACTACAGCAGAATACACATTTTTCTCAAGTGAGCATGGATCATTCATCAAGATAGACCACATTCTGGGCAATAAAACACACCTTAACAAAGTCAAAGACTAGAAAACAAAATATGTTCTCAGACTAACATAGAATAAAAACATTCATTGATGATAAGAAGATACCTAGAAAATCCCAAGTATATGGGGGTTAAACAACACATTTCCAAATACCATGACTCAGAGAATAAGTCTCAGAAGAAATTTATGAATATTTTGAACTACATCAAACTTATCAAACTTTGTGGGATACAGCAAAATAAATGCCTATAGGGTAATTTTATAGCACTGAATGCATACATTATAAAAGAAGAAAGATCTAAAATCATTATCGTCATATTCACTTTAAGGCACATATAAAAAAAGGACAAATTAAAAACGAAAGCATAAATAAAGAATTGAGAATTAGAACGAATGTCAATGAATTCAAAAACAGAAAAATCAATATAGAAAATTGATGAAATGAAGTTTGTTTTCTAAAAAGATTAATAAAATTCACAAGTCTCTTGCCTGGCTAACTAAGAATAAGAGTAGAGATACAAATTACTAATAACAAATGAAAATAGGGCTATCACTACTGATTCTACGTATATTAAAATGATAATAAAGACATTATGGATGATTATATGCCTACAAATTTGATAATTCAGATAATATACATATTCTTTGAAAGATACAGTATAACAAAACATATAAAGATAGATAATCTGCCTAAGTCTATATGTATTAAATAAATTGAATCAATAATAACTTATGAAACAGCACCAGATGAAGGCGGATTTACTGTTGAATTCTACTAAACATTTAAGAAAGGAATTATACCAATTCAATCTTTTTTTTTTTTTTTCAGAAAAAAAGAAGCAGAGGGAATATTTTTTTACCTCATCCTCTGAAGCCATTTTTACCCTAACAACAAAACCAGACAAAGACAAATAAATCACAGGCCAACATCTCTCATGAACAAGACAGAAATCCTCAACAAAATATTGAGAAATCTAACCCAACAATGTATAAAAATAATTATATACCACAATCAAGTAGGATTTATACTAAGTATGCCAGATGGTTCGACATTTAATGATCGAGCAATGTAATCCTGATAGACTCAAAAATAAATGTCATAAAAATCATATCAGTAGATGCATAAAAGATATCATACATCACTGGAGAACTGCAAATTAAAACAACAAAGTAATATTCCATGTCTATTAGAATAGCTAAAATCTAAAACACTGACACACCAAATGCTGGTGAGCATGTAGAGCAACAGGAGCTCTCACTGCTGGTGGGAAAGAAGCCACTTTGGAAGATACCGTTGGTTTCTTACAGCATACTCTATCCAGGTTTCTTTATATTTACCCAAATGTGTTGGAAGCTTAGATCTACTCAAAAACCTGCATACATAATACATATTTATAGCTTTTTTTTCATAATTGCCAAATTTGGAAGTAAAAAAATACTTTTTTTCCTATTAAAAAATCAATAGGTGAATGGATAAACAAACTATGGTACACCCATACAGTGAAATATAATAGAGCAGTAAAAAGAAATGAGCCATCAAAAGACATAGAGGGACTTTAAATACATATTGCTAAGTGAAAGAACCCTATTTGAAAATGCTACATACTCTATGATCCAACTTTATGACATTCTGGAAAAGCCAAAACTATAGAGACAATAAAGAAAATAAGCAACTTCTAAAAATTTTGAGAGAGGGTAGACTCACAGATTGGTAGAATTCAGGGATTTTTAGGGCGATGAAACTATTCTATATGAGATTATAATGCTAGATATGTGGCATCATACATTTGTTTAAACCCATGGAATTATATAGCGCAAGTGAATACATGTGAATACTAATAAAATTCAATTTTAATTTATAATAAAGCATCAATTTGGTTCATCAGTTGTAACAAATGTAGCATGCTAATGCAAGATGTAAAGTAAACACTAAATACAGAGGCTGGGTCAGAGAACAGTAGTGAGAATTCTCTGTACTTTCAGCTGCTCATAACTTGTTATCTGTTGTTTGCTTTATTTTATATTGCTAGATCTCTTTTGGATTTTTCACCAAAAGTCTGTGCCATCTGTAAATAGAGAGTTTTATCCTTCTTTTCTATCTGCATGCATTTTCTTTTTCTTGTTTTATTTGACTGACTAGACTTTCCAATGCTTATATTGAATAGAGGTTTTAAGATGAGGCTTCCTTGTCTTATTCCCAGTTTGGTGAGGAAAGCATTCACTTTTTCATCATTAATTATGACATTAGCTGTGGATTATTCACAGTAGTTCTTTAGCTGTTTGAGGAAGTTAAATTATATTTATACTTTCCAGAAAGCTTTAAACAGATGTATTTTTGTCAAATGCTTTTCCAGAAAGTATTGATATAATCATGTGTAAATTTTTGGTTTGTTTATTTGTTTTATTGTTGTTTTGTCCTTTATTCTACTATTATAGTGTGTTCATTAATTTTTGGATTTGAACCTACCAAACTTTTCTTGGATAAACTTCACTTGATCAAGGTATTTATAGGTTTCTATATGTTGTTGGGTTCACTTAGTTCATATTTTGAAGAATTGTGTGTGTGTGTATGTATGTTCATGATGAATATTGATTGGTCTGTGGATATAATTTCTCTTGATGTCTTTGTCTTGCATCCATGTCTACATAATCCTGACTTAATAAAACAAATTGGAAAGTTCGTGTAGGATTAAGATATCTTTTCTACCTTAGATGTCTGATAGAATTATTCCAGCTTCTTTTGTGGGAAGATTCTTAATTCTTAATTATTTTTTTTTGACTCAATACAAGTCTAGTTACAAATTCTATTTTTTCTCTGTTCAGTTTTGATAATTTCTGCCTTTCTAGGAATTGTTGAATTCATCTCATTTGCCTTATTTGTTAGCATAAAGCTGTTCATAATATTTTCTTGTAATTATTTTAATATCTGTAGGGTTTATAAAGATGTTCCTCTTTAATTCCTATGAATTAAATTTTAACAGCCTTATAGATTGAATATGTCTCCCTCACTTTGCTATTAGAAAAAATCAGAATCAGTGCATTATATGAAAGTATGCTACTTTTAATATCATATCCAAAAGTGAAGTTTTTATCTTTAAAAAATTCAAGGAAGATTTCTTCTATTTGTATTTTTTCTCTTTTTCTATATTTCAAAGGAATACTAACAACCTGTTTATTCGGTTGAACTTAAAGTTTCTTTCCATTGAAAATAAGCTAGGTGAATAAGAAAAAAATGAGAAAAAAAGCTCTGACCTTTAATAAGAGTTTTTCACTATAGAAAATGGCCATTATGATTTTAATGGCAATTCTCAGTCCATCCCTAACATTCTCTACCATCTCATGTAATATATTTAATGTATAGCATATGACATATTCCGATATGTGATATAATGTTTCTCAAACTGCAGATGCGTAAGAAACTTGGGGTCCACACGGATTCTGATTCAACCCTATATCAGTAGTTTCAGGTGATTCTGATATAGGTGGTTTTAAATACACTTAGAGAACACTGTTCTAAGAGGGACATATAACACCAATGTATATGCAAATCAACTCAGTGTTTACTTTTATCGTTGTCCCAAAGTAAAAACTGTCTATTACTCATTGTTTGTACTGTAGCAAATGTTTGATAAATACTATTTGACATACCATTAAAATATAACTGAATTTAATTTTATCTTTATATATGTCATATAGTTTACTGTTACATAATTCTTAAAAGTAATATTAAAATTTAATAGAATGGAGAAGCTTCAAATGTGATCTGATCTTTAAAAGACTGTAGTAGCACAGTATAAATTTCAATATAAAAAAGTATGCCTGGCTTGATATATGAATCTTTCTTCATGTGTACACTTTACTGATTGTCATATATTCTTTATATACCTCAAAGCAGAATTTATTTTATTCAATCTTTGGAACATATTATATACAAATATGTGTTCAATTTTAAATTGTCATTTCTGTAAGTTGATGTTCAAAACAACGTTTTGTGTATTTTCAGCTTTATCTGCGACCAGGAAATATACATAAATCTCTTATCACATTTCTCAGTAAAAATTATTTTGGATATAATGATTAAGATTCAAATGTGATAACTATGAAAAATAATAATGATTCAACATTTCAAAGTTGTAAAATATATGCCAAACCAAAATGTTACTTTTCTTTTTTAAACTGCCAAACCACTTGATACCACTTGACAGAAGTGGTAGTCAGAATAATGTCACCAAGTAAATCCATCTTCTAATCCCAAGAACCTGTGAGTATGTTACCTTACATAGTACCGGAGACATTGCAAATATTATTAACTTGAGATTATCTGGATGTGACCTATGCAATCACAAGCATCCTTAGAAGTAAAAGAGATGGGCAGAAAGGAGAGGGAAATGTAACTGCAGAAGGGCCTGGTCAGATAGATGAATGTTGTTGGCTTTGATGATGGAGAGGCCACAAGTGAGGAATCAAGCAGCCCTATGGAAGTTGTAAAAGGCAAGAAAATAGATTCCACTGTAAAGACTCAGAGATGAAGGCAGTCCAGCAAACACCTTGATTTTAACCCAGTGAGATCTTCATTGGAATTCTGGCCTATAGAATTACAAGATAATAAATTTATGTTTTATTGAGCAACTAAGTTTGTGATAATTTGTTACACCAGCAATAAAAAAAAAAAAAATTAGTGTAACATGAGTAAACATGATAAACATAAACCATCAGTGATCTATAGACCAAACTGTGAAACATTTGAATAGACTGCAAATTTTTGCAGCAATTAGAACTCTTAGAAATGGCTATTTTAGCATGGTCAAATGAAACAGAAGTTGGGAAATCATTAAAATTAAAAAAATGTTTGAATTAATCCACTCAGGTTTATAAAATCACCAAGTTTATATTTACTCATCATTATCATTGAAGTAAAAGCAAAAGTAAGCACTACTTAAAAGTAGATATTAATATACCTATTTACACCTGATTCTTAAAAGTGATTTTTATTACTGATACATTCTAGTGAGAATATTAAAAGAACAAGTTGACTTTAGATATAAATATGTGTCAAGTAAGAGAGTCTATAATTAATTGTGGTGTTTATTTTATATTTTAAAAGCATTATAAAATATGTTGGAATGCTTTATTATCCAAGAAAATCTTATTGTTAGATTTTTTTATGCTTTCTATGACATATACTACATAATTACTTTTCAAGTATTACCTAATTTTTGCAAAATCCCTGTGACGAAAATTATATAATTCCCATTTTAGATACAAAAAATCTGAGATAAAATGTGACTTTAGTGACTTTTGCATATTCTCTTTTGCTTAGTTTCAGAGCTGTGATCAAATCTAAATGAATCCTATACCTCTGTCCTAAATCAGTATACTACATACAAACCCCAACTCCATTTTCCCACGTTGAGTCGCTATTTCTCCTCCTCCTCCTCCTTCTGCACACTCCTTTTTGCCTCCATTCACATACCCAGGTGTGGTTAAAGATTATTGTTTTTTCTTTACTGAATGTAAATATTTAATGACCTTCTGCAAACTTCTTAGTTAAAATTGAATTTCCATTTCCTGAATGCCTATGCCGCTACCAAAGAAACAAGACTGAAGAGTCAGGTCATGGAGAGAACAGCAGATAAGAAAGCATAAAGTAGTTTCAATCATGAGAAAAAGAAATATTAACATATGTTGACACATAGCTTTGTACATTGTAATACTCTTTTAATAGAAAAATATCCTAACATCACAGGAGTTTTCTTATTTAATGGAGTAACATATACATCATTGTCATTCCATTATTTAAAACAAGTAACTTTCCACATCTTCCAGCAGATGGCAGGACAGTGTCACTATTTGAATCTCAGTTTACACTTTAAAATAGGCAAAACTAAATGGTAAAAATGAGAATGCAGACTATTTTGGAAACATTTTTGTAGGGTGTAAAACATCTTTTTTTTTTAAATAAAAATCTGTATTTATTATAGCAAAATTTTATATTCTTTTATGATTGTAAATTATTTTTATATAGAGGAAAAGTAAAATTCAAAACTGTGGTTAGTTATCCTTCTACATAACTTTTCCTGGAATATAATTTTTCTTGGAATCATTTTCATTATATTGAATGAAATTGTCCATGAGGGAATATTACTGTTTAATAAATCTAAAATAAAAATATGCTTTAAAATCTTTGCTTTACTTAGTAAGACATGTATTATTTATTGCATATAACTAAAAAGTATTTGGATATTTAATGAATTTTGAAGAAGAAAACATAACATTAGAACTCTTTCTAGAATGTTTAATTCCGTGCAGCATGTGGAAAAAAAAAAAAATTCTCATTATCCGAACTAGCTTTTCTTCTCTTTTCCCTAGCTTAACAATATCGCTGTCCAACTGATTTTATCAATTCAATAAACTCAATTTTTTGAAGCTGGCCACATACATTTACCTTATTCCATCATCAATTCTTATTCTGTCTTACCAATTTTACCACTTAAATATTTGTGGGATCTGTTTAGTTCTTTCAGCTCCTCTGTCACTTCCCTAGCCGGAGCCACCATATCACCTAACCTCACCAGCCTCATAAAACACCTACTCTTCTCAGAATTTCACTGTTGCAGTGTATCAGTGTGAGGGAAATTTCTGAAACACAAATTGTGTTATGTAATTTTTGTTTTAAAATTTATCTAAAGGTTTCTCATTACTTTTAAGGTATATTTAACAACATTTTTGAAGCAAGAGAATTTTGTTGGTGCTTGAGATTAAGTAATAAATAAAAAAAGAATTGTACCAAATGATAGAGTTTGAACGTTTCAGGGAAAATAAATATGACATTAATATTGAAAACATTGGAGAAATTCAGGATGTTATAGGAGCATAAAATAAAGTAAGATATTTTTAAAATTCCTTGAGAAGTGACATTTAAGTTGAGGAAAATGAAAAAACCAAGGAGGGAAAGATGAAAGAATGAGAAAGGATATTTGAAGACCATGGTGCATTCTGGGAATTCTAGTTTTCTCATGCAGCTTGAGTGGCACACCGAAGAGTTTTTAGACAATATTTAAATTTTGTAGTCACTGAAAAATTGATGCACAAGGCAAAAAAAAAAAAAAATCTCATTATCCAAACTAGCTTTTCTCCTTTTTCCCTAGCTTACCAATATCACTGTCCAACTGATTTTATCAGTTTGATAAACTCAATTTTTCTCAAGCTGGTCACATCCCTTTACCTTATTCTATGCATCTACTCTTGTTCTGTCTTAACAAAGTTTCTAAAGTACAAATCTGATAATATTTGCATTTTAGAAACTCATATTGCATGAGAAGAATGATTTGTGGCCAAGAGTGAGGAGAATAAAAAGGAAAATGAGTGAACAGTCTAATTATCTGAGAAGGTAGTTTTTAAAGCCTGAGTCAATCTCCTTAGTCATGATTGTTCAGATTTTCTATTTCTTTATGATTCAGTTCTGGTAAGTTGTAGGTATGTGTATAAGTACATAGATATGTTTCTAGGAACTTTATTTCTTCTAGGTTATAAAATATGTTGGACTGTAATTGTTCATAGTAGTCTCTTGTTTTTCTGTAGTATCAGTTGTAATGTCTTCATTTTCTTTTATACCTTTTGTTTTCTCTATGCTTCACATAAAAATATGTAAGAATGTCTGACACTTACTGTTCTAGTTTCATTTCAATATGCAGTGTGGTTTATGATCTAGTCTTTACCAAACATACTTATCATAAACTCGAATTAATATGTAATAATGTGAATAATCAAGGAAAACAATGGGGCAGCAGCAGTTATATTCAGTTGCTATAGCTACAATTGTGGCTGTTTGAGAGACAGCATCAGTGCTCTATGTTTGTGGAGTCAAGTGATATAACCTGTATTGATTGTCCTAGTAGAAACGAGGAGAAAAATAATTTAAACCCAAGAGAACCCCAGAGTTTAACACACAGTGACAATGCTCCACTGATATCTCTTAGACCTTTTATATGGTCCACGTGATTTCCATTAGCCAGGATCTGTATCCCTGATAGTGAAGGTCTGTTTACCTTGGATTTTTGGAAAGGCTCATTTCCTACACAGTTTTGGCAACTGGGTATACATACCAAGGGATTATAGCACCGAGGAACAGCGCTCAATCAATGATGCTTATCCTATGAGTAGAGTATAATGAGAATGTGCGGTTTCACTTTTTATCTGAGATTCTTAAACAGATTAAGTCTGATTCACACTTTATGGTAGGTGGCTTAATACCACACACATTATTGATAGTTATTCCTTCTCTTATTAATTTTTTACTTCTTTAAAAATTTCATTTTACAACTAAAGAATTTCGGTTAAATTTTGGACTGAGTTTGGTTCTTGGTTAATGCATGTTAAGACACCGGGTTAATAGTTATGATACCAATTCAAATGGCATGCCTTAAAAAAGAAACACACAGCTACTTTGTAAAGGTGGGACCAACAAAGACTCAGGTCTTTTAAGAATGAAGATATGGATCACCTCACAGAGCAAAAACTCTTAACAGCTGAGTTGCTGGCTGAAGTTATGAGACATGTGGTATGATTCATGAAGTAGAGAGAAATAATAAAAACAACTATGATCTATTCACAAGTTAGAAAATGAGTATTCTAGCATCTACTCACCTTTCCTTTCTTGCTCTGGCATATGCATATATATATATCATAATCTCTCTCTACTATACATTTTTTACTATTACTGAATAAAGGATATGTGCCATTGTTAATATCAAAACAAGAATTTTGCCACAGTAAGATTTTAAAGTGCATTACTGGGTGATTATAATCTTCTATTTGTATTAAGTAATTCATAACTTGGTTTTAGCCTTTTGATGAGAAAGTTAAGATGTATTTAATTGTACAGATATAATTATATTAGAAAAATAATTTTTAGATATTTATCGTAGAAGTAAAATTAAGAGAACAAATGGTTATATCAATATTGGACAGCCAAAAGTAGTAATTTTGAATTTTTATTTTTATTATTACCTTTGATCTTCAGTAAATTATTCTACACGTATGTTTGGGAAATCTTTCCTGCTATGAAAAAGTTTCTGCTTCCAACTACAGAATTTGAAATTTTCATATTCTTGCTTCCCAAGTTTTTCTTTCAGATAGTGTGTATACTTGGAATTAGAATCTATCAATCCTATATAACTAATCCAGACACTGAACCAAAACCCAAATAAAATAAATGGCGATGATCATGTGGGATTTATGGTGGGTGTCATGGAATTGGTAGGACCCATATTCAGTTTACAGGATTAGCAATGGCAACAGTTCTCATGGAGCGTCCTGTGTCAAGAGCATGATGAGGTCAGTGCAGTCCTTAATGTCTGGGCCTGTTGGCAGTGGCATTAAAAATTTCACTAACCAGTCCTATACTTGACTGTGATCACTCTTTCTGGCTACAGAGTATCCAAATCAGTTTCTCTAATCTTTTTAGAGATTCTGTGAGCTATCCAATAACCTTTAAGTAACACAGAATTATATTTCTTTTAATAAGTAATCTACACTGATGGGACAAAGTTTCTTTGTCATGAGCTTAATTTACCTCACTCAAAGATAGTTACGTTTTAAAATATAGTCATTGAAAATGTGGTTAAATATAACTACATATCCTGATTTCTAATGGAAACCTAAAATTTGCCAATGTGACATGTGTAATTGAGAAATATTTTCACCACAGTTTAATTCTTTGTTCCTACATTATGTAGGCAGTGGTCCCATGGCTACGTATAACTGGTGTTTTTATATGTACCCTGAAACATTTAACATATATAGATACTTACTGTTTCTAATGGCAATAACTTATCAAAAGTGTTTTCATTCATTAATACTTCAGATAAAAATGTAAAGTGAGAATCTTCCTATTTCTTATCGATATTTTTTATATGAAGCAGACCTAAAATAGCTAAAATGAATAATCACCCAGTTTTTAAAAATGACCTAACAACTGAAATTTTCAATTGCTACACTATGTGAAAAAGTATAGAACTAGATTTTGCCGTCAGTTTTTTCTTCAGGTTAAAATGAGTTGACAAAACCAGTTTTAGAATATTTAGATAGACTTTTGTTGTCTGTCAAATAGCAGTAGAAATTCAGGAAGAAGTAAGCAGGCCTTTATTATAATAATAATTATAATAATATAATAATAATAATAATTTATTACTATTATTATTATTGGTAGGCTCCTTATATTCACCCTACTAATCTCATTATCTATCTGAAGCCAAAACAAGTGGGAGAGAGGGGCTATGAAACTAACATACAACATACATAACAGATACATTATACTGGATAATTTTTTTCAAACATTTCAAATTATATTTCTATTATTGAACATGGTTTATCCATATTGAAGATGGACATTATAGCTGTCATCCTACCCACCTCTGTCCTCATCCTAAATAATGATATTGGTGGAATTAGTCTTTTATTGAAAGACTCCACTACTTTCTCTGACTGGAAATTGTATGAAAATGGGCCGAGAGTAACCAAAGTGAGAATAGATACTATCATCCAATACAGATATCCTGGGACACTTTATACTCTTAGGCAGAATCTTGACAAAAATCTAATGAAATTCTTGTGTCTTTCTGTATTTATCCCATTCATAATAGGAGAAATAAAAACCCTTTCATTATAATGTATTTTTAAGTCAGTGCCTCATATTTCTAATCCATCTACTGATATTATATGAAAATTATTTGATTATGACTGAATTATTTATCTTTCCTCAGAAGAGAATCTCTGAGTTATTTATGATTCATATTTAGATTTTGTTGTTTGATGAATATATATATTTTTTCTATGTAATTTTAATGTTCTCTATTTTTATTAGCTTCCACTTCTATATTGAAAATTTCTTTACCATTCTGATACTTGATCACTTATAGCTGTTTTTAGTCCTCCTATTTTTTTCTCTTTCAAATGTTTTAGAAACTTCTCTCTATCCCTTATAATCAGAAATTTTGTGATGATGTTCCTTGATGGGAGTATTTTTTATTTATTTTGTCTGGCACTCAGTAGTATGAGAACTAAAGAATTAAATCAATGTTAATAGATGACTACAATCAAGAGAAATATTGCATAATATAAAAACTGATATGAGATTCAAAATTGGGTGCATTTATGAAGGAAAAATGAAATTTATTTTGTAATCAGAAATGAGGGGAAGACAGTGTCTGTATCATACTCTAGGCCCATTTGTACAAAGGCTGGGAGAAAACAAAACAAAACAAAAAACAAATAGCTACCACAATTAAAATCTAGAGGTAGCTTTGTCCTTGGAGTGCTAGCAGACCCAGCGCTATTCAATGAAGAGGTTATAATTTAGGAATTTTTTCTTTTTGATCATGGATGTTGAGTTGTAAATTGTATATTGTAAGGATTTTCAGTAAGGGAGCATGAGATAGGAAGAAATGAAATCTGTGCAGAGAAGTATTAAAAGTGTAGTGAATTATGAGGAATAATAGGAAATACAAAACAAGCAGAGACCCAGACTTCTGGAAACTTTCAGGTAATTTACATAAATGGGGATAAAAATGTTAGCAAGTTGTCCTTAAGACTTATAATAGTAACAACACTTACTGCTGTTGTTATTGTTTTCTTTTTCTATTTCTTTTACTTTCACAAAAAAGTTATTCATTATAGTATATAAAAGTAATAATACATAAAAATATATTTTTTCACCCATCTTTCCTCAAGGTAAATGGTTGTACTAAACACTACTTTAAATGGATATTGCGTTTAAAAAGCTAGTAAAATAAACTCTCCCTATTTTAAACATGCTTAGAATTTTGCATGGGAGATAGAAAACAAAGAAGTTTAAGCAAGTACAAAATTCGTCAGTAATGAGTAATGTGTCTTGTGTTAGCTTACAGACTGCACCAATTTACTAAAGGCAAAAAAATAAAGCGTCCTAACTCAAGGATAATTTTAGTTAATATAGAATGTCTAGAAATATATGTTCAAGATATCATTCTGAATTTCTTTTCTAAGAAATAGACTCATAATTCAAAATACTAGTTGTATGAATATCACAGATTCCTTCATGTTGCAATGAAAGACCAAACACTTGAAATTTCTAGGGAAGTATATCTTTATCTGCTTTCCTTGGTGTGGTGCTAGGCTGAGGAAAGGGGCTATTTTAACATGGGAAACACATTTTCTCCTCCTGTGTAGAGTCTCCTAATTCAAACTTATTTGGGGCTTCTTGTAATGCTTCTTTGAGCCATAATTTTGGAAACCAATTTTCTTTTCTATTTGGCCTATCTTAGACCCTGCAACAAAAATGCTCAACTTCTCTTTTGTGTTCTGCCTCATAGGATAAGACTTTTATTTTTATTTTTGCCTTTAAATATAGGAAGAATATTAGTTCAAAATTAGAAGGCATTTTTTTCTGCTAAGTCACTGACTATGGATCAGCAAAAGCAACTAATTTAGTATTTTTAGTAATTCCTAACATGGTGCATATCTAAGTGTCTTGAGCAATTTGGCTTTTTATTGTCAGGATTAAATATTCAAAAGTTTTATCAGAGAAAAGTCCTGAGATGTTCCATGAAAGAAAATAAGCAAGACACTGGTAAGGCTGACAGATCCACCGTGGTGCCATGAAATTTTGATTCGAAGCGAAGGAGAGAGAATAGCAATGTATATAAAAGAGTTCTATAATTTTATTCAAAGAAAAGTTAAATGGGAAAATTGGAGAGTTCTGGAGCCAACGCTGGCTATCAAAGGAGCTCTAAGTCTTCCAAGAATTGGTCAACCCTAGCATTCTTGCCACTCTCAAACATTAACTGGGAGAAGTTAGTGAGAAACTTGATATCAGTGCAAATGTGCCTTATGAATTTCAGAGCATAGCAGCAAGGGCCTTTGGTCAATTAATTACATTCCTATTTGCATGGCTACCAGAACCCACTGCTTATGCTATACAGATCAGCCTCTCCACACAAGTTCAAGTAACAACTCTTCTGTGGTTCTCTGGGGTTGATTTTCTTGAGGGAAGACTTAAAAACGTGTTATTGCTGTTAACTTCAGCCCCAATTGATGCAATTCATCTTGAAGCTACAATTCATACTCTTCTTTTTCCACACCACTGTCCATTCTAAATTTCTTCCAATTTCAGTTATCTCTTCAGAAGTCATGCTGGCTTACTTAGTAGTGTTTTCTAAAACTTCATTCCTGATGGGTCAATGGGTCCATTGGTAATCATACCCTTCTTCTCAGTTAAAGGTTGCTACATGTATCTATTCATAGTTAAAATGAGACAAGGAAGTACCAATGGGGCAGAGACTAACCAGATGGATAACCTGTGTCTATATATATTCCTCCCTGCCCCATTGTCTAAAAATAGCCATTCTCTCTTCTACTAACCAAGGTCAGTTACCTCTGACATTAAAGTTGCCCATCTGCTTGTCTTCTGATCCCCAGGCACATGGATTCTAAAGCAGCTTGTTGGTGTTCATAATTTACAGTTAAATAAGATGCTCTCTGTGCCCCCAACTCACATGCTATACTTTGCATGGCTCTAAGCCTGTAGATTAAAGATTAAGTAATCTTCTATGTGGTAATGCTGGATGAAGTATTGTGTACAACAAAAGCAAACCAATATCTGGCAAAAGTATTTAACTTTATGAGGGGAAAAACAAACAAAGAAACAAAAAATCTCTGGCACTTCCAGCATCTAGGAACCCACTTTGAAATTCTCCAAGAAGTAGATGCCAAACGAGGTTAAGTGTGATTAAATGTGAAAGCATTTTATTAGGAAAAATGCCCATGAGAAAAAAATACATGGGGTGAGATCTGGGAGTTGCAAGAATCTGGGCAAACCATTAAATTATAATTCAAGTTGACTCCAGTAAAGGACAGAAGAAAAAGGAGGTGAGTAAAAGTTTCCTCGACAGCAGCGCAATCTAAAGAATGTGCATCAGGACTATGGAGGAGTTCTCAAGTCAAAGATTGCTGTAAGAAAAGTCTTATGTCTCCCAGAAACAGATCTGACTTTATATCCACATTGAACTTAGTCATTGAGTAGGAAGAGATTGTAAAAAACATGTCCTCGAAGAAACATGGAAATAGGTTTCAGAGAATAGCAACTAGGGCTTCTGGTCAATTATGCTCTTATAGTTGGATAATTGGCCAGTGTATTCTCATCACTGATATACTTCTCTTATTAATATGATAGTTCATAATAGGTGATCAGTACTTATTTTTGAATTAATAAATAATAAAATTGATTTAATCGTTACAAAGGTGTATTTGAACTTATATCTTTAGAAGTCCCTTTTAAGTTTAGTTACAAAATTCAAAATGAACATAATTTTATTTAATAATGACTTGGTCTTTTAATTAAAAGTATTATACAGATCCTATACAACATCTATTGCAAGGGCACTTTTCAAATGTCATGATGTTTCAAAATAATTTATTCACAAAGGATGATTCGTTTTAACATTGATGATATTCGAATTAATTATTGTACAAAGCATATGCTTGTGCAGAAATATAAGGTCTACACATAGATGAACTCAATGTTATAATGGCAGGAAATCAGCACAGGGGATAAGGTATGATTTTCACATAATCCTATTTAAATTACTTTATTATCACTGATCTTTTAATATTTAATATTTTAAAACAAGGCTGGGTATATTTTGTGAACTCATTCACATAAAATGTATTATGACAACTTTCACAAAAAATCAGTCCCCATTTTACACAGAAGACTACCAAATAGTATTACAAAAAATTTTCAGGGATATGCTTTCAACAAAATATCTTTTGAAGTACAGTTGTGGATACCCTGATTACCCTCCCCTCACTAACTTGAAAATGGTTTTGAGAGACCACACATACTACTCTTTACTTTCAGGTATTGTGGTTGACTTATTTTACATAATATTTTCTTAATATCAAATAAACACCTGCTTAAATAATAAACCCTTGTTTATAATTGCACATATGTTTGGTTAGAAAGAGGTCATATTACTGATTGTATACACATTTTAATATTAGAAGAATAAATTTTAAAAATGTGATATATGTAAATATGTGTGTGTAATGTAACATCTTATCTATTGAGGAATTTCTTGGCAAAACTTAAATATGTAATTAATGCATAAAAAGCCAGTTTCTAATATTTGCAAAGATGTTCTGCATCATATTCAATACATTACACAATTCCCTCAAATTTCACTAGATGGTGCTATGAATTAAATGTAATAAATTTTATGTTTAGAAATGAATAGTTCACTTTAATGAACTATCTCTTTTATTATCATTTTATTAAATATATGACCATAAAATAGGAAACTAGCATTATATGGCTCTGTGTTTAACAGCATTTATGGACTTCATTTATAGAGAGACATAATTGGCACAAGCGATGATAAGCAAAAATAAAAAGTGCGAAAGTCTTTCCCCTTACATGACTATTGAGGCAGTTTAATGATGTGTGAGAGTTTATCCAGTTTGTCATGGTTCACACTCACTTTCTATGTAATCATCTCTGTTGGCTAATTGTATCATAATTTATAAATGCCATATACATTTTTTCCAAGATGTGCAGTAATAATTGATAAACATTAATTGACCATTCAGTATGGATCTAATTAGCCATAAAAAATTGCAGACACTTACTTTGAAATTATAAATGAAAGGTATTATTAGGCAGATTTACTGAGATCTCTGTCAAAGAAGGTCAAATGAAACTCTTGAAAATGATAGAAGTGCATCATTGCCTTCTAAACATAATTAAGTCTATTTTAGGCCCATATCAGCAAATCATTCTTTTCTGGTAAATACAAATTAGAAAAGTTTTAGAATTTTGGCTAATATGTTATTGCATAGTAAAGAAGCTTTATTAATTTACTGAGTATTTAAACATAAATAGTAACTGAAGTGGAATATCACCTAAAAAAAAAAAAAAAATTAAGGCAGATGTTGACCTGTGGAATAAAAGCAAGCTTCTTTAATCAGAGATTTTTGATTCTTTAAATTTCTCTTAGGATTTAACTATAGATGTTATTTTTAAATAATATATAAAGGAAAATGGCATTGTTCTTTTTGTACCATTTTATTATGATTCACTGACCATAAACCTTAACTTTCCCACTTTCCCAAGAGGGCCAGTCCTGTTCTCTCTGGGCCTTCCAACCACCCTGAACTCACCTGTTACCCTCTTTGTATATTCGCACTGACCCAATCGTGGACAATTCTAAGATCATTACCAATACCATATGTGCTTTTCCTCATTGGTACCAGTTCTCTCTGCCCAGGAAACATTTCCCTCAGATGATCCCATAACTTTACTATTTATTTGCTAGAATTTAAGTACAAAAACAGGAGGAGCCTTTTGTGTCTTGTCAGAAGAAACATTTCCTGAAGCTATGATATGCAAAGAACTAAATAGTCATTTGCAGTGGGAAGAATGAATACATTAGCTAAAGTCAAGGGAGCTAAGTAAACAATGTATGTTTTAATTATAACAGGTGAGTTCAAATGAGGAAATATTGTTAAAATTGCATTTGGGTCTCTGTATATAAAATGTTTTTTCCAACCAGGTTTTTAAGAATAATTTATTTTCACATTGGAACCAGGCCGAACCATCCTTTCATACTCAACGTTGAGTTTCAGTAGCAGCCTTAGTTTAATACTCTTTTTTTCTATTTGTACATGTGAGTGTGTGTGTGTGAGGGGGGAGGAAGGGAAGAAGGAAAGAATAAAATTTTTATCTTATAATTTTTAAATATGGAATATCTCAAGCTTTCATGGATTTTTTGAGTGTGTATTTTATTCTTTATTATGACTATTTTAGTATGTTTAAACCATGATGTCCACAGAAAGATATCCTGTTTTGATTTAGACTATGTTAATTAAGCATCAGTAACACAATTGATGATAGGGAAAAATATGGCTTTTGAAAAGTGTAGTCAGGCTGGGATTACGAAAATGCCAGTATCTGAATGGGTACTATCACATTTCTTGGTCTACTGATGCAGACTTGATTATAATTATAAATATAAATGTACTAGAGTTTAAGTCTTACCTGATTAGATCTGCATAAACTTTCAGAAGTTAATCAATCAACTGAAGTACAGAAAAACTACATGTATTGGTCTTCACTCTTAACAGCCTTCAGATATACAATATGATTACATTTCTTTTATTTTTTTCCAAATATCAAATTGTTAATGCATGAGCTCTTGTCAGATCACTTAGTTCCACTTGAAGCATCTGTCGTATGTTCTTTTTCTGCAAATAACTATGGTAGTGTTGACCTCTGATTGGACTAGTGATCATATGTGATCATATGGTGACATTGCTAGATAATGCACTCTGACAGTGGGAATCTACTCCTTCCTTGCAATGCTTGCTGTGAGAAAAGATTTTAAAATCACCCTTTGGCAGTGTTAAGTATTAATAATTTCTGCCTTTGGTATTTACTTCTGAAATTCATGTATCAGGAACATTGCTAATGTTACTATTACTGACATAAATAAGTGATTTGACATTGCTGTTTTCTGATAATCTACCTCTACTTTTTCATGATAATGTATTGCATTTCCACTGGTATCATCAGTATTTAAATAATCATTTAATTTCTCTACTTATCAGAATCTGGTCTCCAAAGAAAGAAGGAAATTCCTCCTTGTTACCAGTATTTCTAGATTAGCTTTTTATTTGGATGTGAGAAAGTGGCAATATTAATTTCATCATGTGAAAATCAAGAACAATATATATGTTTGTTTATATAAACAATTTCCAAATATTTAGAAATTAAAATATTTCTAAATAACTCATGGGTCAATGTGGAATGCAATTAAAGTATGCTTAAACAGAAACTTAAAACATTAAATGCAGATATTAGAATAGAAGACAGGTCTCAAATAAGTAATTTACGTTATACCATAGGAAAATAGATTTAAAAATAATAAATTAAACTCATAGCAAGCTGAATGAAGAAAATAATAAATATGAGAGCAGAAAACATTTAAATTGGAAACAGAATAAGAGAAAAGCTGTGAAACAAAACTTGGTACTTTGAAAAAATTATTAAATCTATGGCAAAATTGACTATAAAAACCTCAAAGCACTAATTATTCATATTAGGAATGAAAGGGAGAATATTCCTAAATACTACATAAATTTTAAAAGAATAATAAATAAATACTATAAAAACTCCATGACCATAAATTCGATGACTTAGATGACTTAGATGAAAGCCACAAACTACCAAACATACTCAGGAAGAAATAACTAATATGATAATCTAAAATCTATTATATAATTGAATTCTTAGTCAAAATCTTCCAACAAAGAAAACTGAATGCCCAGAGAGTTTTACTGTTAAATTCCACAAATATTTAAGAAATAAATAATACCATTTTCTTTTAAATCTTGGAAAAAAATAAGAGGGAATATTTTCCAGTTCATTTTGTAAGGTCAATATTTCTTGATATTCACCCAGAAAAATTATAAGTAAAGAAAACCACAAAACAATGTCCTTGATGAATATAGTTGTCTTAGCAATAAATCCACATATCTATTATGTGTGCGTGTGTGTGCATGTGTGTGTATATGTGTATACACACATACATATATGCATAAAGACATGGATAGATAGGGTTTATATGATGTATAAAGGGCTAATTAAATGTGTAAAATTCACTGTAATTCACCATATTTACTGAATACTGAAGAATAGCCATATGATCACCTTAATAGATTTAGAAAAGCCTTTGGCCACATCTGATCATGATAAGAAACTCTCAGCAAATAAAGTATAGGAGGTAAGTCATTTTGCCTGATAATATAAATCTATAAGAAACCTACAGATAACATCATACTAAATATAATACTAAAAAGTGTCCTTGGAAGATCAGGAGCAAGGCGAGGATGTCCACTTTCACCAGTTCCATTGACCATTGTACAGGAGGTCGCAGCTATTGCAATGAGGAAAGAAAGAATACTTACAGACTGGAAAGAGAATTGTGAAAATTTCTCTAATCAAAGACAACTTGATTGCATAAATATCAAAAGGAATCTACATGAACCCCCTAGAAATAATGTGAGTTCAGCAAGCTTTCTGGATACAAATATCATATACAGATATCACGTGTATCTCTAAGATGAATGCCCAAGAATATACTTGCTGTGTCATTTGATAAAGTGGATTTAAATTCAATAAAAAACTTTAAAACTCTTTTTCGGAGTAGCAGCATCATTTTACTTTTACTTTTACAACAGTAAATATGAGAGATCAGGTTACTGTAAAATTACTCTAGGATTTCACTTTTTTTTTTTAATTTTAGCTATTTTAAAATAGCTAAATTAAAAAAAAATAAACAATTATTGTGACCAATTAAATTGAATATCTTTTGAAGTGTTTATTTTCCATCTTTATATCTTCTATAATCAAGTGTCTGTTGTAAACTCTTGATCTTTTTATATTTTTTTATTGTTGAGTTTATAGATTTATAGATTAAGAATGCATGTCCTTTGACAAATATTACATTTACAAATCAATATTTTCCTCATATCTTTGCCTTGCATTTTCATCCTCATCATAGAGAACTTCCAAGAGCAAAAGTGTTAATTTGTGGTCTTTTTGTCTTGTTTTGTTTTGTTTTGTTTTGTTTTTTTGTTTTGTTTTGTTTTGTCATGTCTAAGAACTCTTTGCTAACCCTAGCTCATAAAATTTTTCCAGTAGGTTCTCTATGTGTTGAATATAAGTTTCTCTATTGCTTATTTTTTTCACTTTTGCCAAAATTTTATAGTTTTGAGCATACAAATTCTTGGCTTGCTAGATTTATACCTAAGTATGTCAAATTTTTGGAGTCATTGTTAATGATATTTCTAAAAAAGATAGTTCCCAATTTTACATTGCTCTTATCAAGAAATATAATTGATTATTTGCATGCTGACTTTTTGTCCTATGACCTTATTAAACTAACATATAGAGAACATTTCAGTTTAGTTTCCCTGGGATTTTCTCCATATGTAATCACATTCTTTGAATAAGAAAATTTTTCTTTTTTCCTTTCCAAATTGGGTTCCTTTTATTATATTTTTCCATTGGTCTGTCGCACTAGCTAAGGACTTCCAGCACTTTGCTGAATAGGAGTGGGTAGGGTGAAGATCCTTGCTACGTCACTGATGTTAGAATAAAAGAATATTCAGTCTTTTGCTGTAATATATTAATGACAGATTTAGATTTTTGTAGATTCTCTTTAAAAGACTGAGAAGGTTGCAATGTATCACTAGTTGTTTGCGAGTTTTTATCAGGAATGGGTGTTGAATTTTGACAAACACTTATCCTGCATCACCAATATGATCATGTGATTTTTCTCTATGGAACTAATTTTGCAGTAAGGAAATTAAGTCGTTTTAACCAGAAAATAGAGGAAACTTAACTCTTAGTAACAAAATCATAATTAAATGACAACATTTTTTATCGTAAAGTAGGTAATCAAGTTATGTTTTATTTTGGAAGCAGTGGCATTCCTTAGATCTCCTTATTGACTTCAGTACATGACTTGGATATTTAAAACAAAACAGTGAAATCACACTAATTAAAGGTTGAGAAATTTGTTTATGTAACATCTGATTATTTGTTTTTAAAAACCCCATGATTGATTTCTCTTTCTTATGATTATACATATTCTCAAAACTTAGTAGAGGTTATCAATTAACTTAAGCCTCATAAAAAAATATTTTTTTGATCTTTGGCCAAGAATCACTAAACAGTTTTAAAACAATTAAGTTGGCCTTCATATTTTGTTATGGTTATGATTTATTTTGAGATTCAATCTAAACTTAGGAAAATATAACAGAATACACACACACACATGCATATATATATATTCATCTATATGGGGTTAAAACAGCATGTGAAAATTATATATACTATATATTATATGTTTAATATATGTGTGTATATATATTATTGTTTAATATATATGTGTGTGTATATATACACACAGACACATATATATATACATACACACATATGTATATCTCAATGTAATAAAATACCCCAGAAATATTTATATATTTCAATGTTATAAAATAGCCCAGAAATAAACACACACCTATATGGTCAATCTCACAAAGGAGAGAAGAATATACAATGTATAATGTAAAGAGACAGTAAAGACAGCCTCTTCGATAAGAGATGTTGGGAAAACTGGACAGATATATGCAAAAAGAAACCCACATTAAACCAACTTCTTACAGTATATACAAGAGTAAATCCAAAGTGGATTAAAGACTTAAATTTAAGACCTGAAACCACAAAACTCCTAGCATAAAACACAGGCTGTAAACTCTTTAGCATTAGTCTTAGCAACACCTTTCTGGATGTGTCTCTATGGGCAAAAGCAGCAAAAGAAACAAAAGAAACAAATGGAATTCCAACAAACTAAAAAGTTCTACACAGCGAAGAAACCATCAACAAAATGAAAGACAACCTGCCAACTGGGAGCAGATAGTCACAAATTACACATGTAATAAGGGATTGATACCCAAAATATATAAAGAACATATACCATTTAACAGCAGAGAAACAAGTTTAAAAAGGGGCAGAGGACCTTTTCTCCAAAGAGGACATTGAAATTAGGGAGTATGATACCTCAAAGACATTTTTCCAAAGAGGACATACACATGACCAACAGACATATGAAAAGATGCTCAAGGTCACCAATGAGACAAATGCAAATTAAAACCACAATGAGATATCATCTCACACATGTCAGAAGGGCTTTCATCTATAAATCAATAAACAAGTATTAGCTAGGATGCAGAAAAAAAAGAACCCCCATGCCCCTTAAATTGCTGCAGCCACTATGGAAAATAGTTTGGAGGTTCCTTAAACAATTGAAAATGGAACTATCTTATGACCTGGCAATTCTACTTCTAGGTATTTATCCAAAGACATCTAAAACACTAATTCAAAAAGATATATGCGCCCTTATGTTCACTGCAGCACTATTTATAACAGCCAAGACATGGAAGCAACCTCAGTGGAAATGGATAAACAACTAGATAAAGATGACATGGAACATATATACAATGGAATATTATTTGGCCATAGGAAAAAAAAAAAACCCTGACCATGAACAAAATAAGTGAACAAAACAGAAACAGACTCATAGATAAGAGAGAAGAACCTGATGGTAGCCAGAGAAGAGGGGGGTCTGGGGGTCGAGGTGAAAAAGGTGAAGGGATTAAGAAATACAAAGTGGTAATTCCAAAGTAGTGATGGAGATATAAAGTATACCTTAGAGAATACAGTCAATAATACTTTAACAACTATGTATAATACCAGCTGGGTACCAGACTAATCATGAGGATTATTGTATAAATTTTATAAAGCTCTAACTACTATGTTGTACATCTAAAACAAATATAAAAGAACACCGAATGTCAACTGTCATTTTTAAAAATAATGAAATTCGGGAGAAAAAGAAAAAGAAGGGATTATAACTCTTGGCAAAAGAAAACAAGACATGCTGCCTACCAGATACTCACATCAGATTGAAAGACATGCATGATTGCAAGTAAAGGGATGGGAAAAGATATTTCATGAAAATGGAAACAAAACAGCAAGGGTAGCAATATTTACATCAGACAAAACAGACATTCAAACAAAGGCAATAAGAGACCAAAAAAAAGACATTTCATAATGAGACAGGGATCACTCACTCCAAGAAGATATCACTCTTGTCAACATTGATGCACCCAATAGAGGAGGACCTAAATAAAGCAGCCATTAACCAACATACAGGGAGAGAGCGACCATAATACACTCACAGTGGGGAACTTTAACACTCTATGGACATCAATGGACTGATCTTCCACACAGAAAAGCAACTAGAAAACAGCAGTACTCAATGACAAACTAGACCAGATAGACTTAATGGATATTTTTAGAGCATTTCACCCCTAGGCAGCGGAATATACATTCTTATCAAACACACATGGAACATTTTCCAGAAAAGACTACACATTAGGCCACAAAAAAAATCTCAATAAATTTAAGAAGACTGAAATCACATCAAGCGTCTTCTCCAATTACAGTGGTATGAAACTAGAAATCAATACAAGAAAAAAAAAAAATGGATGCCAAATAAGATACTACTAAACAATGAACAGGTTAACAATAATATCAAGGAAGAAATCAAAAGATACCTTGAGACAAATGAAAATACAATGACCCACAATCTATAGGATACACCGAAAGCATTCCGAAGAGGGAAATTCATAGCAATACAGGTTTGCCTCAGGAAACAAGAAATGTCTCAAAAACAATCTAATCTTATACTTAAAGGAATAGAAAAAGAAGAACAGAAATACAATGAATCATTAATGAATACTTAGAACAATTATAGGCCAACAAATTCAACAATCTCTAAGAAATGGATCCATTTCTAAAAGTACGTATCTTTCTAAGACTAAAACAAGAAGACACAGAAAATCTAAACAGACCAATTAATACGAAGGAAATTGAAGCAGTCATCAAAAAACTCCCTACAAATAAAAGTCCAGAATCAAATGGTTTCACAGGTGAATTCTACCAAACATTTAAAGAATTAATACCTGTCCTTCTTAAACAATTTCAAAAAATTGAAGAAAGAGGAACTCTTCCAAACTCATTTTACAAAACGAGTATTGTCCTGATACTGACACCCAACAAGCATCTTAGGAAAAAAGAAACCTGCAAGCCAATATTCTTGATGAACATGCATGCAACATTTCTCAACAAAATATTGACACACTGGATTCAATAATACTCGACTCCAGGGGTTCATTTTGCCTGCACATGTCAAAGCAAAGGAGACAGGAACAGGAGTCTTCAGCTAAGAAAGCAGATATTTATTTAAAGAAATGGTACCAAGCCGGGAGACGCAGGTGAGCTACCGCTCAAAGACCTGGCTCACTGAAAGCCTCTAGGAGATGGGTTATAGAGATAAAAATCATTAGTCACGGTGGCTAAGGGAGTTGGTGTTGTGGACTCTACTGATTAGTCAGGGTGAGGGTAGGAGGCAGCTGATCATTGCTTCAGGGCCTGGTATCAGTCATGGCTTCAAGTTTCAAGGGGCTGCCAGTGGGGTCATTCTGCCTTATGGGTCTGAAGCTGAAACATAACTGAGGTCAAGATGTTATCGTTAGTTTGACCAAAACTGTTTCTGTGGTCAACAGACCTGAGGCTTTGTTCCTAAGATTTTTTGATGCTGACATAAAGGCTTAATGGCTAAGGAGTAGTCATGCAGCATACAGAAGGATAATGAAAGAAAAGAAGCGAGTGAGTGCAAGGCCAGTTTGAATCAAGGAGAAAAAGGAGAGAAATGGTCATTTTAAGGAAGTGAAAATTTGCATGGTTGCATGTGCACATTCATTCTGAAGACAAAGAAGTAGAGCCTGAGCTAGTTCTTCATGAACCTCACTCCTGCTCCTCAACACGTACCACAGAATCACCTATCACAAAGCCCCAGGATCTAATAGTATCCTAAGCTCCAGTCTATAAACCAAGAGGATATAAACCATAAATTTAAGTTTAATCTTTCAAAATGGCAAGCAAAGTAAATAGTCTGGGTATATATTACAAATGCCATGGATTTAGTACTTCCTGGTTCCTTTTTATACAGTGCTGAGCTAATGCATTATTTATAAACATTTTGAAAATCTCTGAAAACATCCTGTTCTCTGTTTGCTATGAAAAAACTGGGCAAAAGCTGACATTTTCTTAATGTGCTTGATATAAAGAAAATAGATTTATAGAAGTACTTTCAGAGCTTTTATAAAAGTCCAGGTACCGTAGTACCAAAAAAAAATTGTTTTCCATTGGAATATAAATAATAATAGCCTTATAGTAATTCATTAATGATATTAATTTTTACTTTTTTAAAAAGATACTTTATTATTTTAAATGCCTCTAGATGAAATTAGCATTGCGTTTGACTATAAATGTAGGAAAGAAGTATTAATAGTATCTGTCATATTGTCACATAAAGCATAGGTATATTTCTATTATACTATGATTGCCACTGGGGATTTTGCATTAAGTTAACATTAAAAACAATGCAAAATCCTCAGTATCAATTCCAGAAGGCACTGTGGGTTAATGATATTATATGTAGTATTCCATAATTCTATACGTACATTTATCTTAGCATTGGACCCCTGAAAACAATGATACTTCACTTATAGTTTTCCTTTTTTTGATTATAATTTTCTTGAAATAGGAATTGTATCTTTACATATTTGTATCTCTAGCAGCTATCATGTATCTTATACATAACAGATATTTAATAAACAATATGAGGACAGCCCTTTGGTAGACATTTACACTTCAGTTAGGAGGTAAATAATTTAAAGTATAGGTAACTGGCACAATATACCTGATTTAACTCAGTGCAGTTACGTAGACTTGATGAATCAAAGTTCTTATAGTTAATCTTATTTGACCCTTTGACATTTTTAATGTTTATTTCTTTATTTGAATTAAAATATCGCGAAGCAAAAATATATATGCTATGTAATACTGGGTTTATATTACCAAAGAAGCAATGACGATTCTTAAAAAGCAAACCTGAACTTGATAATGTAAAGGGGTCAGTGCCAAGCTGATCGAGAAGGGAACATTTTAGGGGTCAGTTCCAAGCTGATCGAGAAGGAAACGTTTTAGTAGTCAGACTCCCTGTTGGAAGAATGCACGAGGGGCCAACATGAGAATGAAATGGCAAGCACCAAGTTTATTGAGGAGAATGCAATTCTATTAAAGGGAGTGCAGTTCTATTGTGGGGATTGAGCTTCTGCTTCTGCTCTCCTGCTGCTCCCCATCTTGCGCTCCCCTTCTGCTCCCCAGGGACCACATGGCTCCACATAAATCAGAGTACAACAGTGTCATTCAGCCATACATGCATGATACAAGAAGCTGAATTATGTTTACATATTTTAGGCGCACACGCCTGACTACGCTAATGTAACATTCTGAATCTGGGATTCTATTCCCAGCTGCGAGCCTGGATCACAGTCAGACCTGGGACCAGCCAGGCCTGGGACTCACAAAAGGGGTTATGGATATTTTTCTATTACTCATAAAAACTTCCTTGTTTTTCTTCTGAAGTTTTTATTAAATTATAAATTTATGAAGATTGGCATATCTCATGTTTCTCCCTAGTTTTGCACTGGTTCAAGATAACTGCCATCATTTAATTAACCCTAGTAAACTAATTCACAGTGACATGCATTCCAACATATATAATGGGGTTAAAACTAGCTTAAGACTATAGAAGACAAAACCATTGAGTTCAATAAATTAATACTTGCTTGCCCTTTTGACTTCAATTTGTGTCTTAATGGCTAAAACAGTTCTAGTATATGTTAACTTATAAGATCAACAATGAATGAATTAGAAATAACTTTAAATACACACTTATTATTTTGGAATTTTTCTATTTTAAAAATCAGTCATTATCAATCAAAATTATTAAAAGTAGTCACTTGGCATTAGAGAATTTAAATATAATAATTTCAATATTATTTTCTTTTGAGGTCGCCATCTTTAATGGGAAGTGACAGTTCTAACAAAATTCAAAATTTGAGTTACAGTTGTTACAAAATTGATTGAATCATTGTTTTTCAATGCTATTTTGTTAAATTATTAGGTACAACTAAATAAGGATGAATTATAATTTCAAATGGATTGTAAGAACTAGAATTTTCTACATGAAATGCTAATCCTCTTTAGCTTTTATTTTATTTTTTAATTTTTTTATGGTGACATTGATTAATGAAATCCAATAAGTTTCAGCTGTACACCTAAACAGTAAGGCGTATAT
>NW_006436811.1:15433942-15447392 GCF_000325575.1 Pteropus alecto
TGTGTGTTCACCTCCCTTAGCTCTTCAGCTTTTATTAATTTTGGTCTTGTAAAGGGTTTAGAGAGGACCCATAGGATTAAAATCTTAATCTTCAAATCTTCTCAACTATAAAAAGATCAAGATTAGTCAGTGATTATATTATTTTTTTAATCAATGAACTTATGTTGAGCTTTGTTATTCACTACTACAGAAAATTGAAATTATTGTGGTCTCTGATAAGCTTTATTGTAGAAAATAAATGTAGAAATAAAACCTAAGAACAAACGCCCTAAGTTGAATGATTACATTAATCAACTATTGATCCTACCCACTCAGATACAAGGAACACAAATGTTTGCTAAACAGCTGAAGTGCTTACTCCTATTAAATATCAATTAGAAAGCAAAATATGATCCACTTGTAAAGGATGAATTACAATTTTAAAAGTCTGATTATAAAGCTTCTTGAAAATAGGGCATGTGACTCACCAGTTGCATGACTTTCTGGTTGAAGTTTCTGTATATAGCATCCTGAAAACATGCTTATTCAATGAATCATCAGTGGATGGAAGAGATGGTTCAAAATCTGTTCAATTCACAGAGCAAGAAGATAAATCACACTGAAGTTTATAAACTTGTAAACTGTTATATCATATACTTCTTGTTCCAAAAGCTTTTGGTTGACTGTTACAAAATATGCTATGTCAGCTATACACTCTTTTGTCAGAGTAGGTACCATCGTCTTCTGTGAAATTTATTCTTAATAGAATATCTTACGTTTGATTTCCATAGCAATTATTATTTTTTGTTGTTAAGAAAACAATTGATTTGTTCTTAAAACCTTGACAAAATAATATACTGCTACAGATGAGGTGGCAGCTTACTTTTTAATTATTTACCACTTAAACTACAACTTTCACCTAAATTTGGGTTAGTTTTATAATACAAGGTAAGTAAAAGAAAGACAAAAAGGTTAGCTGATGGGCAGTAATGGCAGGGTCTAAAATGAGTAACAAAGCTTTTGAGAGATCAACCTGACAGACTTTAAAGATATTGTATTCTTAAGTACTTATTATGTAGATGACTGTAATTTGTGTGGAATTAAGTTTAAAGAAATTGAAAGTTACTGACATTATGTTTATAGAATTTTCTGGGATCTGAGAAGTGTTTAAAAAATTACAAATTCTCCTTTCAGTGCTTGCTTAGACTTGTTTATTGGGGGAAAAGAAAAAAGAAAAAAAAAAAACAGGAAAAAACAAAGAAAGATCTGAGGTCACTTTCTCCTTATATATTCATCCAATCTTTTATCCGTGTACATTGCTTAATTGCCTGAATGAAATGGAAAGTGTCACCAATGCATCTAGTAATTAAAATAACTCCAATGTGACCGACAAGTTTCTGTCCTCTTAATACAGGCAATAAAGGAAAAGGAACAAAGTACCTGTTCATTCTCCAAAAGTGAATTCAATGATTTAAGAAGATATTATAAGATCCTCATAACCTAGAGTAAATGAAAGCCCTGAGATATTATATTAAAAATCATTAAGCAAAATGTGATTAGAAGACATGTGCCAAAGTGTGAATTTTTAAATCACTATTATTAAAGCCTTGTTTATCTGAAATCAGTATAATAATAACTGAAAATATTAACAAAAATTTTGAATTAAATTTATGTAATCATTACAAAGTTAGTGAAAAAAACAGAGTCAGGATCTCTTAATGTAGGCACATAATATGGAAATTGATTTTATCATTAATCTCCTTAGACTAATAGAAGTAATAAATATATATTTTGCTTTGTTTCCTTGATCTTTTTAGAAGTTATCTTTTTAAACAGCACAGTTATTGAGATAATTCACATACCATAAAATTCACTGTTTAAATGTAAACAGTTTAGTGGTTTTTAGTACATTCATAGAGTTGTGGAGGCATCACTATATAATTTTAGAACACGTCATTACCCTCAAAAAAATGGCATAGGCATTAGCTGTCATTGCCCATTCACTCCAACTCCGCTCCCAGCACCTGGCAAATACTATTACCCTTTTTATCTTTATTAATTAGACAATCTACACTTTTCATATTTATAAGAAAATATAAAATATGTGGCCTTGTGTCTGGCTTCTGCCACTTAGTATAGGTTTTTAAGTTTCATCATTGTAACATGTATTAGAACGTTATTATTTTATTGCCAAATGAGAGCTCATTGTATGGATGAACATTTCATTTATCCATTCATTAATGATGAATCAAATAATGGACATTTGATGTTTTCCATTATTAAAAATAAAACTGCAGCGGTCATTTAAGTACATGCTCTTGTGGAGACATACATTTTCCTTTCTCTTGGGTGTATAACAAGAAATAGAATTGACAAATCTAATGATAACTCTGTGTAACACTTTGAGGAACAGCCTAACAGCATCCCAAAGTAGCTACAGGTATGTAGTAAGTTTTGAAAGAGGTGAAGTGTGTATGCCAAATTTGTTATTTGTTTGTTTTTTTTTAATTGTTTTTGAGAAATCTCGATATCTCACATTTCCAGATTTATTTTAAGAATATGATTTTCAATTTCTTCAAGACACTTGAGTTTTTAATAGAAATTATATTGAATTTGTGATCTATTTATGTAACATTGCCATCTTAACAATGCTAAGACTTCAGCTCCATGAAAATGGGTGTCATTCCATTTATTTAAGTCATCTTTATTTTCTTTCATAAATGCTTTACAGTATTCAGTGTACAGTCTTGCACTTTTTGTCATTTTTTTCTAACAAGTTCATTATTTTTAATAATGTAAATAGGACTTTTACTTAATTTTATTGCTAATGTATAGAAATAAAATTGATTTTTATATTGAGTTCTTATCCCATAAGCTTGCTTTTAGTTCAAATAATTTTAGTGGATTTATAAGATATCATATATACCAGATAACATCATCTTTGAATAAAGATAGTTTTATTTTTTTTCTTTTAAATCTGTGTTTTATATATGCAGATACTTATTGCTAACTGACCCAGTATGACCTCTAGTACAATGTTAAATAGAAGTGGCTATGGAATTCTTTTCTTTCTAATCATAGAGTGTTTTCTCATTCTTGAGTGAAAAATAGTAAAAATAATACGTAGTTTCAGATTCAAATGTTGTAATTATCTAACTTTATCAATAAAATACAAACATCATAAAATGATTTGCATGAATAAACTTTCATAATTCCACTCATCAGTACAGCATTACTCAAGGAGATTGCAAGTATATATTGTTAAACCAGTAATTACTTCTATGAAAGTAATACTAAACATGACAGAACAAAAATAGTAACAAAATGTATAAATGATTATTAGTGGTGAATTTTAAATGTTTGCAACTAACCCCATTAATAACTTTGTAAATCAATTTAATTGTCTAGAAAAACATTGGTAAGCTAGAGTACAGGTCTACATTTTTAGAACATTTATATGCTGAGAAAAGTTAAAAGTATTAAAACATACATGAGCATACAAAATTGCAGAAGTGCACGAAATTCACATGAGTGTAACAAAATTTGTATAGGTAGGTAAGACAGAAATGATTTACCAGGCTTCCAAATATTAACATGTTTCTTCCTTTGTGTAGTAGCTGATATTCAGTGTAACAAAATCGTTTCTTTTATTTCAGAAAAAAGTTTTTATTATTAATAGTAGTTGCTATTTATCTAATTCAATGAAAATATGTTTTAGAATCCATTTATATTTTTTTCTACTTCAAAACTCTCTTTGTACTATAAATTTACATACATTTCTGTTCTTGGTTGAAATGAAGAGCAATTGACACAATCTGTTATGGACTTATAATAATTTAAATGTAAAGCAGAATCTTTGGAAAAATACGGACTCTGCATTGTAACTCAAATATCAAACATATTTTGTTAGAATATAAGTAAGATCATAGGAAAAATAAATTTTCAAGGATCCTGGTTTAAACCTACATTCTTTCAGCTTTATGGTAAAGTTTTTGTTTTTGTTTTTGTTTTTTTTAACTACATTAATATCTTTCGGAGTTATAGGGAATAATTGAAATGTATTCAAAACTCCCTGACTGCTGACAATTTCTTGTATTCCTGCTTTCAAATTTGTTCTAAATTGCCATTGTTCGTTTGACTTTTCTAACAAGATCTAGTATTGTTTGTTTGTTTGTTTTCCCCAATTGTTTTAAAAATACTGTCATAGTTTATGTCATAGCTCTTTCAGGCATTCACGGTTCTTTCCACATTAAGTGGCCTCCAACTTCCATGGTAGCTGTGCCTAGATTTGTTTTAAGTGCTGAACTCTCTACTTGAAACCATTCTCTCCCTCAAAGTTTAACTCCATAATTTTTGACACAATCAATGGTGGATTTACTCCCAGGGGCACTGTTTTTCCCTCTGCTTATAAATTCGGTTACATATGTCACCTGGGAGTCTACAAGACATGTCAATACTTTAGAGTATTTATGTTATTGGGAGACTTTGCTTCTGTAACAGTTGTTGAAACTATGTCTGGATAGTTGAAACTATGTCTGGAGGATGGAAGTTGTCTAATTACACACAATATACACGTAGTCGTGTGAACTGTAAGGTGGCTCACACAAATGCCTTAATTTGCCTATATTAAATAGACAATTTTTAATTATATTAAGACATATCTGAAGATATTAAAAAAGAAAAAAATGTATAACTTTAATGTTTATCTAAATTTGCTAAAGTTTGAATAGGATTTCTAAAAAAATTTTCTGTGAAATATGGCAAAATTTGTTTAATAACTAGTTCTTTAAATTTTACTTTACTGAGTATGTATCATCTATATATATGTATTCTGAAGCTTGTTGAAGTTAAAAATCTCAGTGTGTTTTATTCTAATTTGAAATATGAATGATGTTATTGTAATTAACAACTAATTGATATTAAAACAAATTCAGTTAAATTTAAAAATTTTTCATTGCTTTTGATATTACTACAGTGAATGATAGTTAAAATATTCTTGTATATAGAATGTAAAAATATATTACATGTCCTTAAGATTGATGAGTTATGGGGTCCCAAAGAATATAAGACAAATAGGTAGTCAAAAAGTACTAAATACTGGTGCACTTCTAGTCACCTCTTATCACATTCTTGTTAAAATTTGATAAATAAAAACTATATGTACTTATATTATCATTTTGTGGTTATCATTACACATATGTATCTTATTTTTTATTTATCTTCTATGACCTATATTTTCTTTACTTGGTATTTTCTACTAATCTCTCTGTTTTCTCTCTACATTCTAGTATTTTCTCAGGACCACAGAGTTGGTCCCACCTGGCATAAAAGAAGATTGGCTTTTGTTCTTCATTCACTGTACCCTGGAAGAAATTGTTTAATGTGAGGTGGTGCTAATAGCCCAATATCTAATGTGAGGTGGTGCTAATATCTAAGCAGGTGTGGGCAGCAATGCAGGCAATGCATGTGGAAGCTGAGTCAATGGTAGCAGTAAAAGAGTAAATGGGGTGCTAGGGAATTTGAGTGGTGCAATAAAAGTGTCTGCTCCAATGTCAAACTGCCTACTTGGTATCTCCATTTTAATATTCAGAAGTCACCTAACTTAACAGTTTTAAAATAGATTTATGTTTCTCCTAATCTACTCCTCTAGTACAATAATTGCCCAGTTTTTCCTAACTTATAAGTCATATAATTTTTCACTTAGTTACCCAAACCAAAAACCTAGACCTCTAAATTTATTTTGCTCATATTCAAGCTTATGGTAAGACCTGTCATTTCATATTCGAAACTTTTTATGATTGTCATAGTATTTTATGACTTGAGGAAAAAAGTCATTCTAAAATATATATAATTTTCTGTCAATACATACACCTATATTGTCATCAGCTGGTTGTAATTACATATTACAGAAGAAATTAGAGAATAAAAAAAATCAAAGTTTTGCTATATCTAGTTATTATCTAGTTTGTTTAGAAAACAGAAATTTTTTTTATATATCAAAGAAAAACAACAAAAATAGGAATTTAAATGACTCTATCTCTTGTAAATTATGATAAATTAGCTCTATGTTTTAGTGTCTCAGTCGCTACATTTTCCTAGTTTAGTCATCTTTCAGAGATGTACCATAGAGTTCTGAGAGGAAAGGTTTCTAATCAGTCTATAGCTTTTGTTGATGTAGACCCTATGATTACATCATATTCAAAGCATTAAATTGCTACAAGTCAAAGATTACTTCTCAAACTTTATCGTACTTAAATGGATTTTCAGTTTTGCCTATATTTCAATGAAATTATGTGGCTCCCTTGATTTGTAGTTCTTTATTCGATTTTCATTGCTGGATCACCAAAGTAATTCAAGCCTTTCATTCAGTGAACCAAATACTACGTAATACAATAAAAGGATGCTTGCTTACACACATGTATAGAAATGTGAAAGGATCATAATCACAGCATAAATTTAATAAATCATAAATTTGTGTATATCATTCAGAAACTTATTAAATATGGTAATATAGTGTCATCAGTTCTTACATGTATATTTTCATTTAAAGAGGACCAAAAAAAGACATTAGGCTGATCTTATCCTTGGCTTTGAGTCTTACTTTCTTTGGAAGTAGGACAAAATAACAATTTTTACTTCCATAAGACTTTTACTCAGTTGAATGTTTCAAAGTAGCATATTTATTTTTAATGATTTGATATTCTCTCTTCACTGCCTTTTACAAGGTTAAGTTACTTTTACTTTTATATTACTAAAAATACCATTTGACCTAAAGTACCAAAGACTCAAAAGCTGCACATACAGGCAGAATTAATGACTGGCAGACTGTGTTCTTCATTTTGTCCATCCAAAGGCAAAGCGCTGCTTTAGCTTTTAACTGTTGTAACTACTGTTGCTATCATGGAGTCTGCTCATATTTGCCGCTTGGTAGATCTCAGCAGGATGATAAAATGTACATTCTTTGTTAGAAACTAGGATTTTTAAAACCTTTAACACAAAGACCTAACTATGAACACTTTTTATAGTCTCTGTGGTTGGTGAAATTCTGTTTTATAGAGGAAATATTAAAAAGCCATATTGTACAAGTAGAAAATCCACTTCTAAGCTACATTTTGTTAAATAAACTTTCTGAAGAATTGGTTATTTATGCTATTTCTAACAATAACATAAAAGTAATATCTTGACACATCGTTTTACACATACAGAGAACAAATTTGAAAATTTAATTGAAAATCTAGTTGTCATTAAAATGTACTTTTCCCTATTTTTGGAAATATAGATGTTAAAAAATGTATTAGAAATGATTAAAAGGAACACGTTTTCAGAATTCAAAAGTAATAATTAAGAATATATTTTATTTTTGTTACCTTAGAAACCAAATATATAGGTATGGCTGAATTTTTCTTTATTTAAAATCGTAAGCCCATTTTCCTGGCCCAGTTTTAAAGGAAGTCAGTGTCAAGTGTCTGACTTTATTTTTTTAAATCTAATTTTATATGTTTTTACTTACATACAGGTCAAACATCCATATACCACATAGAGCATTTTATGTTATCTCATGTGCACTTAAAAAATATATGGACATAACCTGCATCTTCCTTTTATATTCCATTTGTAACTATATTTTTATTTTCATGTAAATTTCAATGACAAAATATTTAATTTTGTGAATAGTTGTCATATTTTAATTTATTCATTCTCCCTATTATACACCTATGCTTTGCTTCCAGTTTCTCTACTATAACAAACTGCCATAATAAGCATTCAGGTCTAAGTATCCTGTTGTACATGTGCCACAAATGCAACAGGGTACAGTAGTCTCCCATTATCTGCAGTTTCTCTTTTTGCAGTTTCAGTAACCTGGGGTCAACCATGTTCTGATAATATTAAATAAAAATTTCCAGAAATAAACAAGTCACAAATTTTAAATCGTGTGCGGTTCTAAGTAGTGCGATGAAAACACCCATCATCCCTCCTCATCCCCACTCAAAACATGAATCATCCCTTTGTCCAGCATATCTATACTGTATATGCTACTAGCCCTTTGATCACTTAGTATCCATCTGGATTATGAGATCAACTGTTTTTCCTGGTATCACGGTACTAGTGTTCAAGTAACCCTTATTTTACTTAACAGTAGTCTCCAAGCACAAGGCTAATGATGCTGCCAGTTTAGATATGCCAAAGAGAAGCAATAAAGTACTTACTTTAAATGAAAAGGTACTGAGTACAGTCCAATAAGACATTTTGAGACACATTCACATAACTTTTAATACAGCATATTATTATAATTCTATTTTTTATTGTTAATCTCTTATGCCTATTTTAAAATTAAACTTTATCATAAGTATGTGCATATAGAAAAATCATGCTATATATGAGGTCTGATACTACCCATGGTTTCAGCATCCACTGAGATTCTTGGAAAGTATCTACCATGGACAAGGGGGCACTTACTGTAATAGAAATGCTGGGCCATGGATTATACACATTTTCAGTTTAGTTAGATGCTGATAAATTCACCTCAAAATAGCAATATCAATTTTCCCTCTCACTCAAAGAAAATAATTTCATCTTCATACTTACCAATATCTGAGACTATCATATTTTATTTTTCCCAGCATCGTGGTTTGAAATAATAGCTCTTAATATCTTTAATTTATATTAACTAGCAGCTTATAAGACTGAGCTTCCTTTCCTATATTTATTTGCTGTAAAAATATTCAGCTCTGTAAGTTTTTAATTTCTGTTCATGGGTTTTGCCGTAAACCCTATAGGTTGTTTATCTTTTCATTTACATATTTTCATTACTAAATACCTTCTATTATGTTGAATTATTCTCTCCATCTGTTGCTTGGATCTGTTGCTTAAAAAAGAACATCATCAGAACCCAATGTTCTAAAATCAATATGGGAAATGATATTTAATTTTACAATAAATCAGTTTTCTTAGAAATAAAGAGCATCTATTTATTATTTACTTTTTCTTCATAGGCTTGTTGAAAATGGGGATTGTGAATAATGTAAAACAATAAGAAACTGTGGATACACATTCTTAAAAATAAGAAAAAAATTGGCAGGCTTGATTACATGAATGTTAAAAATAGGCTCATTTTTCAATAAAATGTGAGATAAAGAGAAAAAATTATTCTCATAACGATATGTTCCAGTGTACCTCCCTGAATACCTACCATAATATAAAGTTATACATGCCCTGTATCCTATTAAATTAAAAGGAGAGTTTCAGTGTTGTTGTCTGCAAGTTCAATAATATCTGGAAGTTAAAATTTTAACTATTTCTAATGTGAGAATAAATATAAGATATTAAATGAAAGTTTTTCAAATTTTTATAGCATGTTAAAAATAGGACTCTGACTGAATTAGCCTATAGTTCTTCTCCTGTGAATAACCTACATCTTTAGTGGTGACCTAACAACATCTTTAATTTCTTTTCTAATTTATTTGTAATGAAGAACATTATAGTAAATAGTAATTTTATTAGTTATATTCAGTATTCTACAGCTGTGTTAGTCATTATAAACAAATGATTAATGTGATAGAAGCAGCTCACTTCATCAGAGAATGGCATTTCACTTGCTCTGTCACTTCGTTGTGCTAGTCATCTCCAAACATAAGGTCACAGCTGTTCTGTGACATTTTTACACAATGGAAAATCAGCTTGTTTCATAGAGAAATAAAATAAATTTAATAACCTGACATTTGGAAGCAGAAAAAAGCTTTTCAAATACTGGTAATTTTACATGGATCTTATGTAAAAACAATATTAGTATTAAAGAAATAAAAATAATATTTTCTTAGGCCAGTTATAATTTACAAACTAACAAGGCCATTATTATGAATCATTTTGCCAGTGAGAAAGAATGACAAAGTCACAAAGCCTTTCTAACAACCTATATCCTCACAAGTCTCTTCAGTTTCTATTGTATTTGGAAAATCACTGCTCACTTATATTGTGCATATTTATTTTAATGTAGACCTTTAATAAATATGTACATCTCTGTCTCAAAATTACACATATTAATTGCAATAAAATTTAATAAGTATTATGACAATTTGAAATACTTCTCTCTTTTTAGTCCATGAATTTGTCTGTCTATTCTATCACCATCATGCTATTTTAATGATTTAATTTTTATTCTCACTTAACTTCTATTTTATCTATAGTATATTTGTGAAATTTATGTTTATTATTCATGCTTTGAAAATTGATTTCATAAATATTAACATGTAAGTCTGTATATTTAGACTTATTATATGGAATATTGATATTGTTTCATCCTTTGTGAAAATATCTCAACTGTAATAACTGTAATTCTTGTTATAATAATAAGACATTTGGGCTATTACCTTTGATCTAACATGAACTTTCATTCATCAGGCAGGTATGGCTTCCAATAATGAAATTTTAATGACTGTTATGAATCTATAATTAGTTTTAAATTTTAAATGTTTTTTTATGCATATTTGACTCCATGTTCTGTAAAAAAAATCGAAAGCAGTGAGTCCTTTTACCATTTTGTCTTGTCATTTGAGCATGCCCCAAATTCATATATATGTTTATATATGTATATATAGACATCTACATAAATATATACATATATTTGCTCTTCTTCCATAATTTCATCTAACTCAATGTCTTTACAAGCCTTAAATATGCTGATGACTTAAACTTTTAGCCCTAATTCCCCCACTACATACCATAATATGTATTTACATTTAAATTTGTAATGCATATCTCAAGTATAAAATTGAAGCCGATCAAAATTGAAATATATTTTTAACTGCAACAAATCCATGCCCTACCACCAAGTACCCCTTTCTTCAAATCATTTCACTTCACATAGAATTAAAGAATTTATTCTAGATTCCTCTAATGTTTTTCCATGCTCCCACTACCAATCAGCAGCAAGCCGTTTATATCTACACATAATATTTTGTCGCAATCCATCTTTCTTACTATTTTCTAGCCTAAATTCATTGCTCAGACTACTGTAATGGTCTCTTAATTGGTTGATCTGCCTTTATTTTGGTTTTACTTTTAGTCCTTTTTCTAGACAGCAATTTGAGAACCATGTGTAAAGCATAAATCAAATAATAAAATAATTTTTCTCTATAAAATAATGGTCCAATAACTTTCCACTTTAATCAGATTAAAATTTTGAGTTTTTATCATGGCCTATCAGGTGCCACATGACCTGTCCCAAATCTCTTAGAGCTGTCCAAATTCATTACTGAGATCCAGAATTCCCTGATCTTTTTTCATTTTCTTGAATGCCCTAAGCTTATTTTAGTTTCAAAGTCTGCAGAAACTTTTCCATCCACTTAGAATTATAGTACCTGTGTCTTCAGAGAGTTGTCTTTTTTTTGTTGTCATATAAGTTCAAACTCAAGTGTCAGTTCAATAGAGAACCTGGCCCTTGCCATTCCAGCTAAACAATTTGTCGTAATACTAAATTTATATCTTTTGTAATATTGACTATTATCTAAAAATATTTTTATTACTTTTTTGCCTGTCTTCTTACGATAGTATTTTCTTTGAGGGCAAGGATTCAAAGTATTCAAAGCATTATATCCTTAGACATCATTATAATTTCTGGATTACAGCAGCTGTTCAATAAACATTTGTTAACTTCCTGATATGCACCAAAGTTTTGTGTCCCCACAACATTCATGTGTTTAAACCCTAATCCCCAAAGTGATTGTATTCAAAGATGGCACCTTTCATAGGTAGTGGATCATAAGGGTGGAGCCTTCGTTATGGAGTTAATGCCTTTATAAGAAGAGCCCAGAGAGAGCTTGCTCTTCCTCTCTGCTATATGAAGAAAACAAGAAAAGAGTCATCATCAAACATGATCACACTAGCATCTTGGACTTGCAGCCTCTAGCACTGTAAGAAATAAATGCTTGTTGTTTATGCCACCCAATCTATGTTACCTATTATGGTGACCCTAGGACACTTAAACAAATTTTTTCTAATTACAGACAAGATTATTTTAAAAGACATTTCAGGATAGTTATATAATCATTGTGACATTAAAACTTTATCAACAATTATACATATTTTTCTGCTATATTTGTTTATCTGCTTATTTATTTTTATTTCTATGGAATTTATTTTTCTAATATATTTAATAGTATGTTAACCATATTCTGTGGACTGAGAAGATATAAAGATGCAATAACCACTTTTCATTTATCTACCCACCCATTCACTCAGAGATATTTACGAAATGTTCACCATAAGCCAAGCAATGTCCAGGGTGTCCAGGGTGCTTCCTTCATGAATCTACTGTTCTAATTGTCCAGGGTGTCCAGGGTTCTTCCTTCATGAATCTACTGTTCTAAGGAGAGAATCTTAATAAATTAGGAAGTAAATATATTAATATGACAAATGAAGTAAAGTGTTATGAGGAATATTAAGTAAGGAAAATAAGATATGACTTGATCTAAAAAAACAGTTATATAGTGTATTTGGGGAAATATTTGCTGATGAAATGAAATTTGAGCACTGACATCAAGAAACAGAGCAATGTCCCATAAGATATCTACAGAGGAAGCAATCATGGCATAGTGAAAACAAGACCAGAAGAGAGAAGATAGTTGTTATGTTTCAGGAAGAGAAAAGATTCCAGTGTTGCCATAGCTGAGTGAGTAAAAGCAAGGGCTAATAAAGGTAAGAATGAACTCAATTATGCCAAGTTTTTAAGTTCCAAAGAAAGGACTTTTTAAATTTTTTATTTTCGGTGCAATGGTCAGTCATTTGGAGGTGTTCGTGTAGAGGATTGATGTGACCTACTTTAAAAGGCCCACTTTCGCTGCTGTTTATATGGGATAGAAACAGAGGACCAGTTAGACTATTCTAATTATCAAGATTGGGCAAGGATTCATGGTAGAAGTGGTCAGTTGCGAAGTTTGTTTTTTTTCAGCCTTAGTTCAGCAAGACCCATGCTATGCTTCATATTCTGCTTCACTCCATTGTGGTAGTAAAGTGTTCCCAGGCAGAACACCAGGGCAATAGTGAGGTGATTCCAGGCTGATCATGCGTCTCATCTTATGATTATATAGTTAGAAGATACTAGATTTCTAACATCAATTTGTATGTTTACTGCATATCTAATGGGAAAAAATCAAGTACGTATTTTTACACACAAGTCTGAAATTTAGAGGTCTTGGCAATGGTATATGTATGTAAATGGATAAAACTAATTGAGACACTCAAGGATTGCATATATAGAGAGAACAGAAAACATTCTAGTAGTGATCCCTGGGGTTGTTATAATGTAGAAGAGGTAAACTATTGAAGGACCATTAAAAGAAACTGATATAAGTCAGTAAATGTAGAAGAAAAAGGAGCAGGGAATGGTAGTGTTTGGGCAGGTAGGTGAAGATGCGTTTCATGAATGAGGATGTGAAAATGAGACTACTTCTGTTCATGTTGGAGTAATATTGAA